>NC_136623.1:23484094-23661594 GCF_933228915.1 Telmatherina bonti
ACGTTAGTCTTTAATATTACAGCATTTTCTCAGTTTATTCATCAACTAAAGGCTAAAAATGAAATTTTCTGTTCATGCATTTTCTTTGGAATGAAAACGGATTTTCAATTATTATTAATTATTATTATTATTATTATACTACATTCATGTTTAAAGGACAACAGAAAACCAGTTTTAAGCTGCTGTATTCCCACCTTCAGTGCAGAACACTGATAATATATTATGCTCTACAGGTTATGGTAATGTTGCTCCAAAGACACGAGGTGGTCGGGTGTTCTGCATCCTGTATGGTCTGTGTGGGATCCCTCTTTGCCTGGTGTGGATAAGTGAGCTTGGATCCTTCTTTGGAGACCGGGCTAAACGCGTGTCCCAGATTCTGTTACAGAAAGGTGTTTCTGTGGTAAGAATCTGAAGGAAAGATTGTACAACATAATGTATTAACATGAAGTTACAAAATAAAAAGCGTTGTGTTTGTTTTCTCCCTCTGTCAGAAAAAAGTTCAGCTTTTCTGTACAGCAATATTCCTTTTATGGGGTTTGCTGGTGCACTTGGTGATCCCTCCTTTTATTTTTATGTCTGTGGAAGGATGGAGCTACTTAGAAGGCATCTACTTCTCCTTCATCACACTGACAACAGTCGGCTTTGGAGATTATGTGGCAGGTAAGGTACATCTTTAATTTACACATGGAGAAACTGGTCTGAATGTTATTATATCATAATTGTACCTCAACACTGACTTTCATTTCAGGTGTAAACCCAGACATACAGTATCCTCGTCTGTACAGAATGTTTGCAGAGCTATGGATCTACATGGGACTGGCCTGGCTGTCTCTGTTTTTTAGCTGGAATGTTAACATGGTGGTGGAAGCTCACAAAGTTCTAAAGAAAAGACGCCACAGGCACAGACATTTACATGACAACGAGCCAGAGCCTGCAGAGACCAAACAAAATCCAGATAAAAAGCCAACTGTTGTTGACATCTTCGAGTTCCTCTCTGAGAAGCACGAGGACTACAGCACTATCATCAAAGACATCAGAATGACGGCAAAGAGAACGATGCCGAAGGACATCAACCGTTCAAAGAGCTGCAGCGACATCTTGGCAACCACCATTCAGACGTTGGAGCAGTCGCCACGGCACAGGCGCAGGATGAGCATCAGTGAGGTGTTTATGAATGCAAAAGTTGAAAATAGCGAAGAAGAAGGGTTTCTAAGACAAGAAGCAATGAAAGATCCCCAATCTACTGCATGTGTGGACACGGATGATGAAGACAGCATAGATGACTGCATCGTCTTCTCAACCAAAGATGCTGAAGAAGAAAACGTACAGCACTGCGATGGCGGGGGAACTAGGTTTTCAATATTCAGAGTAGATGAAGAAGATTTGTCATTAGATTAAGTAGAAAAGGGGTAAAATATACTTATTAAAAAACTAGAGCCAAATTTTTTGGTTTTGTGGCTGTTTTTTCAGTGTTATGGCAACAAAATTTCAAGAACTCTTTTGCTGTATTTCATCAAACTTTGAGGGGAGGGTAGAACGTGTGTGAAGTCAGGAAGCATCACAATGTGCCCTTCTAGTTTAAAAATCCCTTTATATCATTGATCAACTTTGCATCACCTGAGGAAAAAAACCAAACATTTTTACAAGTTTTGAGTAACGTTTCACATGAAGGGAACAACTATATTTTGTAGGGATGTTGAAATTGAGGCTTTATTTTTGATATTGTCCCGCCTAAGAAACAACATTTGTATTTTTTCCAATTTTAGTTGCATCTAATAAAATATTTCAAGTCGTATTTTTATTTTTCACCCTGTGTTGATGCAAACTGCTTTTTACATCTCTGCCTCCATCAAACAGTTATGATCAGAGATACTCAGCATATCATAAGACACAGTACAGGGCTTTGTGGAAAACTGTGCCAATAAGCAGCTTTCCGTCGTAAGGAGCTGCTACAGAGGAGCCCATCAGCTCGTGACCATCATCACCGTACTCCAGGCTCACCACTGGCTGCTCTGAGTGAATGTTCCTGATCCTGATGACCTATAGGAAACAGAATTTAAACAGTTTTGGTAAATTATTAAAAAAAAAAAAAAAACCGGCACAAGTGTGTTCCGCTTTGTCAAAGAAATACAAAAGACACGAACCTCAGAGCCTGGTGGATCTTCAGTATCAAACGTTACCAACTTCATGATGTTTGGATGGCAACCAATCCACAAGTCACCTGTGCTGTGCTCCACCTCGATGTTATCACAGAGTGATCCCACATCTACAGACTGGATATGAACATTACAGACAGAAGATGAGAGCTGAGGTGTGTGTTTGGATCATGTTGAACTACTCACATAAAAATCAAACCACAAGGATATATAATTGTTTTATATAATATATTATATCAATGCTGTGAGAGTGACACTAGTCAGGTTTGTAGCTGTGTAAGATAAAAATAAAAAAAGGACTAATACTGTACAATAAGAACATCTCCCTAAACAGCACTGCTTAGTGAAACTAGAAATTCATTTAGATTTTTGATCAGTTCCACTGTTTTACCTTAACAAACACTAACTTCTCCCCAGCCTTTCTTTCAAAAACATCTACCTCATGATCCGCGATATCTGCAACATAAATATACCTAAAACAAAACAAAACAAAAAAAAGATGCAGATTCTGTGATTCAGGGTTCAAATTAAAAATCATGAAATAGTTCACATTGAATTATTTGAACTCAGTGGCTGCTTCAACAGGACAGAGAATGACCGTTTGTCAGGTGATATGTTGATCCCATTAGCGGCCTGAATGCCATCAGCGGCCACCCTCACTTCTTCTGGGCTGTAGTACACCACATCGGTCCAGGCGAGACCCAGCAACACACTCAGCAAGTTAAGTAGATAACTTTGAAAATATTGATGATTTGTGGCGAAGAAGTGCTCCTTTCCCACAGCAACAATGTCATTTACGCTGCAAGACAATGAGATGGAAGACAAACATAGTGACTGCCATATGTAACATTTTTATTTAATGTACGAGGAGGTGACGGTGCATACCTGTGTAGTAAGGGATGAGTAATGGTTTTTAGGTGAAGAAGCGTGTCCTCGCCCACTAAACGAAAGATCTCTATCTGGCTTTTATGCTCAGGGTGATTGACAACAAACAAATATACAGAGTCATCTGTGAAGAAACAATATTAGTATTAATGTCTGCACATGAAGAAACTTAGAATAAAGTTTCTCTTACTGTTCAGCAAATATTGTATATGTGCAGCTAGATGTTACTGATGAAGAGAGATAGTAAGTTTATATTTCAGCAACTAGTGGAGGTTTATTTGGAGACAATCTCAGAAAAATTATTAGGATTTTGGAATTTAATAAACATATCTTTGAAAAAAGTAAATGTCAAATTTACTGAAAAATAGAAAGATAGTGGAGGTCAATCATCGTGGAGTAGAGGAACAAGGATTTTTTTTGTCGTTTCTTGTAAAAAATAAACAACATTGCAATTTCCCCATCAGATTAATAGAGATTTTCCATTTCATAAGTTATCGAATCAAACTTTACAAATAAAATGTGAAAAATATTTATCCTGCACTTTTCACATAAAAATCTGAGTGCTTTCTAACAAATAAAAAGAAAATATGAGAAGTCATAACAAACAGAAATGAAGAAGACTCATCAAGTTAGTTAAAAGCTTGTTTGTATGAAAATATCTTCAGGTGTTTGTACAGGAGCAAATAGAGTCTGTAGCAGAGCAGTGGAACCAGTGCTACTCCCTGAAAAGCTGTCACCATGAAGCTTAAATTGGGGTCAGGAGCAACCACTGACCTGATGACCTCAGACATTTACCACGAAGCCTGACCATGTATGCGTCTAAAAAGTTTAACTAAAATTTAACCATTAGCTACAAAATGTAGCCATAATAAATAATGTGAAGCTAAAATGGGAGTGATGTGTAATCTTCTGTTGGTACTGGTCAAACATCTTGCCACAGCATTCTGCCTTGCCGGCGATTTAAAGCTGATTTGTTAAAACAAGAAATAACTGTTAGTCTGAGTTTTTAAATATGCCTAAATAATTAAAACGATTTTGAACTAGCTGTTTGGAGTGAGGATTAACAGACAATGAATTATTAAAGGTTTCTCCCAAACATCTGAGGCTCAAATGAGCCAAATATTGGTTTGTGGTTTGGAATGAGGGATCTAACGCAACTCATATATTCTTTATAATAGCTGAGTAATGACACAACAAAGAAAATCTAAATAAATCTAGTTTATGTGCTGCAGTCCTAAAATGCTGTGTATGTTCACAGACCATATCAATCCTTTCATTGCAATAAACTAAATGATAACATAGCAGTTTAACTCAGTAAGAGAACACAGACCAGAAATATGGCAAAAGGTGGTTTCTTCTGAGAAAAATCCCAGCGATTACAACATAACTGATTCTGATGCAAGTATAACTCAGATACTTGCAAAGTATCGGCGTAGTTATCATTTCAAAGAAAAAAAAGAAAAAAAAAGACCTCTAGTTTTAAAATATCGATGAACAAAGTTTAAAAAAATAAAGCCAAAAAAAAAATTTTTTTCCCCTTAATTCTGTATTTTTTTTCTTACATTTTTGAGTGGACATTTAATATCTTACCACACAAGTGATATAGAAATAAAAAAGATTAACTTTGCTCCTAGATTAACTTTTCTTCTCATTCATTAAAACCAGATAAGTTAATATTCTTCCTATATGGGTAAAACCTTTTTACTAAACAGATCTGACCCTCATTTATTTAGTTTAAATTTTAAATCAGATATGTTTTAACTGATGAACGCGATGCAGCTCACCTGCTTCATCCTTATATACACTAATTCCATGTGGGTTGAATGAGCTGAGGTCCAGTTCCCCTTTGACCTGTAGCTCCACTGGTGCTGGCTTTGGGTGCAGCATATCCATAACATACATTTTCCCTGCTTCATCAGAGAATGACGGCATATCAGGAAATTTTAGTCCCTGAATCAAAACACTGCATGTTGGTTATGTTTGGCAGTCAGTGATGATGCTTTTTATTATTCTTGGGACATTTCCAGAATCCAAACACCAATCATCACAAACGATTCAAAATGATCTACAATTCAACATAGGTTAGTGGATTAATTAATGAAATTACAATGATTCACATTTATGCAGCACTTCCAGGCTTTCCACGGATATAAATATTTAAAAAAAAACCCAAAACAACATACTGTACTTAGAAAGGCGAGCCCATCATTAAGTATGGTGATATCCTCAGCCCCATAATCTGAAAAAGGACAAACAAAAATCCAGTTTACCCATTTTAAATCCTACACAAAGCAGTCTTAATTTTTTTTCTTCTTGACACTTAACCTACTCCGAATGATTTGGACTTCAGACCTTTCAGCTGCGGTCTCATTTTACGCCAACTGTGTCTACGTCTTGCAATTTTTTACGCAATTCATATATATATATATATATATATATATATATATATAAAATCTTCTTTTAAAGACTCATTTTACTACTTACCAATATTCTGTAAATAATGACATTTCAGGTGTTTTACGGGCGCTTCTCTGGCGGCAAGGGTCAATTTTCTGCGAAAAATATACACAAGTAAGACGTCAACATTAACTTTAAAATCAGCCGACATTTGTTAGCAGCGCAGGGAACTAGTTCACTTTAAAACCACTCCTTTAACAACTCCATTTGTTTCCAAACATGACAAACTGGTACCATTACCAACTGTGCAACAGCTGTAAATTTTTGCAACCAGTTATGCTCATCATCCTCCGTGCGCTTTGACATGTCTAGCCTTCTTAATACTTACTTTAGTTTCATAAACGAGTGCCCAACAAAAGCAGCAAGGAGCGCTACAGCTGCTGCAAACAGCGCTTTTCTCCCGGCGGCCATGTTTGAAATGACCTTAAGCACTGAGGTGTGTCGTCGTGACTACAAGTCGCTACAACGTGCCCATACTAAATATGGATGCACAAGACACACCCCCTAAACTTTACGGGCTGATTCGACCCAATGGCTCATTAACAGACAGATGAAGATAAGTTGTTGGAAAACATTTTTATTTCAACAAAGTGTGTTAGCCCACAGTAACAGCAACACATGCAGCATGCTAGCTCGTGAGGACCTGGTGACCCATACCCCAAACACCATTTTCCTCTAGTTTCTCCTGCAGTCTGGTGCCAGCAGATATTCTCTCGTCTGGATCTTGATTACAACAATTTTAGTTTCACATTTAACAAACAAACCCAACAGTACATTTCCTTTACAACCACAGGCCTGAAAAGACAAACATGTATATTTTTATTTCTTCTTCTGAATCTCAGAGGCACCTCCTACTTTAAATCACAGCATAAACCTTTGTGGTAAACACTGCCAATGAGCAACTTCCCCCCATAGGTAGCTGCCACAGAGGAGCCTATGATCTCATGGCCATCATCCATATACACTTGGGTCACCACTGGCTGATCAGAATGAACGCTCTGGATGCGGATGACCTGTAAACATATCACACACAATCATTTAAAAGAAACAAATAAAAACATAAAACAAAACTTGTGCACCTGCTATCCATACAAGAACATTAACACATAAATAGACACAAACATCTTTTTCTTTTAGAATTATTGACAGACTTGTCAGAGTTTACCATTGTTAAAGAAAAGTTAGACAAACCTCTGATCCTGGTGGGTCTTTAGGCTCATTTGTGAAAGCTTTCCAGGCATTAGGGTGACATCCCAACCACAGGTCACCAGTTTCAGGATCAACTTCAACATTGTCACAGAGTGAGCCCACAGATACAGTCTGGTGAGGTGTTAAAAGAAAAAGCCATTCTAAATCTCCACTTATAGTGTCTTGATAACCTTAAATAACATTTCTATCATCATTTAGGTTCCAAATGTTACACATTCCAGCTTTACAGTATAAAAGTTTGGTAGTTTAGTTTTTTTTTAATAGTTTTCAAAATGAACGCAAATAAAGGTATATGTATAAAAAAATAAAATAAAAGTAACAACACTTTAAATTTTCTTACTAGATATTTACAGGCTTAATCGACTGCATACAACTATAAAGTGTTCAAAAATTTTGCTGATGGCATATGATACCCAGCTCAATGAACGTATAATCTATATAATCATTTATCCTGTAACTTTCCTTTAGGGTTTTATAGAAGTATATTTCATTAACTTAATTTCATATACTGATTGAAAGTTTTTTTTTTTTTTTTTTTTTTTTACATTTCACTGACAAAACAACTTTTCTGCCATCCTTCACTGGTGATGAGAGGCGTTGTTAAGGTCAATGATTGACAAAAAAGCATCCTCAAGGAGGATGAATGGTCTGTTGGGCTGGAGGCAGGGGCTGACCTGAGCCTACTGAAGAACGCTCAGTTTATTAGCTCTGTCCGGACTTTCATCAGTTTCCCCCTTTTAACTTTCCCTCTAAGTTCTTAATCTTTGTTTTAAGTTGTTTTTGTGTTGTCTTCAATAACTCCTCCTCCATCCCTGAGGGCTTTCTTTTTCATGTTTAGTACTTTAGGTCACTCAGTATCCAGGGTTTGTTATAGCGAAGCGTCGCACTGTTCTTGTTGGGACAACACTGTCCACATACAAACTGATTTAATCTGGTCTCCAAGTGGTTCACAGAGGAAATTCCAGTGTGTGGTCTCAGAGCATGTTCTGCTTAAAATAATCGTCAATGTGATTACTGATTGCTGCAGAACCACTGGTTTGTAGGTGGAGTTAAGAACCAGATCATGCTCTAATCTCACTAAAAGAGGCAGAACAGAGGCGCTGTACGCATTTTTAACATTTGCATGAAATAAGTCCAACATCTTATTTTTTTCCCCTGCTGAAGCAGGTGACAAACAAAATCTTTGTAATGTTGCAGAAGGATCTTTCCTCGTCTTCTCTTTTGTTTTCAACTCCTTTGGGATTTGGTGTGTTATTTTCACTGATTATCATGACTTTGGAAATCTTAATCAATAGATCCAGTGGGTAAATAACTTCCACTGCCATGAAAAATCACCATAACAAGTCTTGTAAAATCCAAACTATGCAGAGAAATGACTTGAGCAACAGCCTCCAAACCTGGGTGAAAAAAAAAAATCAGTCAGCTGTGTGTGAAAAATGTAAACGATATGGTCGGATCTATTACCGTTTGCTGCCATCATGTGGCGCAGTCTAGAGTGGAATGATGGATGGTGAAAGACGGGTACGGTGAGCCAGATAGATCAATAAATGAACCACGTCACTACAAACTGTTTCATAACTGTTCAAGTTATGGAATATAGTCATGTTATTTCATATCATATATAAAACGTAACTGCATATAATCAGAAGGAATTATTAGGTTACATTCAATGCAAGAAAAAAAATATGTACAGTTCTTTGCAAACATTTTTCTTTTATTTCAAGTTTATTTCTTCTGAGCTGGTTGCCATTTAAAATATAAATTTGATGTATATACACATTTACTGCAGTAAATCTGAATCATGTCACACCCCAGTGTGAAGTGATGTAACAATATTTTCCACTAAAAGAACGGTTAGTGCTGATAGTCAACAGAGTAGTACTGGTCTACTGTTCAAGACTTCTATCTGAATAAAAATTATTTTTCATGTCCATGTTTCTCAAAGTTATACTAGTTTCTGTACATTTATGTGTCAACTTTAATAATGACATCAATGAAAACAAGTTTAAGTTTCAAAATATTTGCATCTAGGCATGTTGTTTTTTTCCAGTCATACAAGGAAGAAATAAGTGGAGCTCCACCAAGATGACAATACGCTGTTAGTGCTTCAGAAACATCTACTGTTAAATATGTGTCAAAGTATATTGGTAAACTTCACCTTCACAGATGACAGCGAGTTGTCTTCTTTTCGCTCCAACACATGAACATTATGGTCCAATAAATCCACCACATAAACATGTCTGTGAATGACACAGAAAATAGACTAAAACTGATAAAATAATGATAACATACAAGTACATTATTCTCACCTTTTGTCAGGAGAAATGTTGATTCCATTTGCAAAGTAGTAACCCTCAGAGACCACTTTCACCACCTCAGGGCTGTAGTATACAACATTTGTCCAAGGCTGAAGCAAAAACAACTCCAACATTTTAAGGGTTACATGAGAGAAATAGTGATCATTGGTGGCATAGAAGCTTTCGGCTCCCACGGCAACGATATCATTTACACTGCAAAGAAAATGGTGTTATTCCACAAAGCTGTTTAAAAATAGTTTTAAGATTAGGTACATATTCCTCATCAAACAGGCTCAAACTAATAAGGTTGGGTATAATTAAAATGCGTCACCTGTGGAGAAGTTCATGTTTTATGGTTTTTAGATGCTCGAGGGAAAGGCCATCCTCCACATATCTGAACAGCTCAACTTGGCTTTTGTGTTGAGGATGACTGACTACAAACAGGTACACCGTGTCATCTGATAAATCAGGACAAACAGAGACAAAAAAAAACAAACATGAAAAACCAAACTGTGATCAAAATGATAGAAATCCTAAAGTTAATACATTGTAGAACCACCTTTTAAAGCTATATCTGGAGGTCTCTTAGGGCGTGTCTCTGAGCTTCACACACCTACTCACAGGGATTTTTGTCCATTCCTTGAAGCAGATTTCGACTAAGTCTGGATAGTAATACTGGTTGACAGCCATCTTTGAAGTCATGCAACTAATTCTCAAAGGATTTTATATCTGGCCACAGTCTCAAACAGAATCCCTCGACTATCCTGGAGTGAAAATGCTCTAAAACATTGCAGGGGACTCCAGGGGTAATGGACCCATTTGTATGGCTGACTGGTTCCTGTATGACCGGTTTCAGAGCTTGGCCCGCATTGGCAGCAGAAAGTTGGATTTGTTTCCAGTGAGGGTTTGACTCCGCCAAGGCTGCCCTTCATCACAGATTCTGTTCAGAACTTTTATGGACAGAATTTCTAAGTGATTCGGTTTGGTGACCTCAGGATTGGTGCTCTGCTCTTTGCAGATGAGATGGTTCTGTGGGCTTCATGCGGTCATGATCTCCAGCTCTCACTGGAGCGATCTGCAGCAGAGTGTGGAAGCCTTCCCATGCAGCCGAGCGGATGGGAAGGGAATCAGCATCTCCAAATCTGAGACCATAGTTCTTAGCCAAAAAAAGGTTGTAGTGTCTTCTCTGAGTTGGAAAATAGGTTTTGCCCCAAGTGGAGAAGTTCCAGTATCTCACGGTCTTGTCCATGAGTGATGGGACGATGGAGCATGAGATCGACAGCCGGAACGGAGCGCTTGTCAGTCTTGAATCTCTTGATCTACCAGTTGATCTGCATTCCTGAATTCACCTATGGTCACAAGCTGCGGGTAGTGACCGAAAGAATGAGATTGCAGATACAAGCGACTGAAATGAGTTTCCTCCACAGGGTGGCCGGACTCTCCCATACAGATAGGGTGAGAAGTTTGGTCATCTGTGAAAGGCTCAGGGTAAAGCCGCTGCTCCTCCGCATCAAGAAGAGCCAGATGAAGTGGTTGTGGTCTCTGTTTAGGATGCCTCCCCGGTGAGGTGTTCTGAGCAATTCCCTGCGGGAGGAGACCCCGAGGAAGACCCTGGACATGTTGGTGTGATTGTATCTCTGGCCTGGGAACGACTTGGGATGTCCCTTGATGAGATGGCAAATGTGGCTTGGCAGAGGGAAGTCTAGGGTTCCCTCTTAGGCTGCTGGGCTGTCCCTCCTGCAGGTGTGTTGCAGAAGGGACACTCCCAGCACTAGCAGGACAGCGGCTCTCGAGGACCAAAGTTGGCTACCCCTGATTTATACAGTCAGGACCAAAAATTGTTGTTGTGATAGTAAGCAATGCTTGCGCAAGTTACATTACAGTAAAGATATTACATAATTTAAAGAAACTGGGATAGGGCTCACCAATGCTAACATGCGAAAATATGTGTAAAATATGTGGAATTAGAAGTTATTTTACCAGTTGGATCGGTGTATATACTAATGCCATGAGGATTAAATGACTCGAGGTCAAAGTTCCACGGCATACGCAGCTCAACTGGTTTCAGACGAGGATCTTGCAGATCAAGAAAGAAGATTTTCCCAGGTAAGTCGGAGGATGGCATCCCAGGATACTTAAGCCCCTGGAAATGATTGTTAAGATACTCAAGTTAAAAGACTATAACAGCATTGCACAACATATTATTATGAGTAAAGCAAATAAATGCTTTGATAAGGACCAATTAATTGTAAACAACAGTCTAGACACCTTTCCCCTCCTCCCTCCCTACTCCTACCCCCCTTACATTTTCCTTTGGAGATGATTTTAGTAGATCAACTAAACATTAAAGCAAATGTTAAATTTACTATGGGTGAGGGGAAAAAAGTTATTCAGATGATCACATTTCTCTTGCAGTTGTGCTTGAATATTATATGGTAAAGCGGGTTAATCTGCAGTTTGGCTGTATAACGCAACATAACTTACAGTGCTGATAAAAGCGTGCCCATTTTCAAGGATGGTTATATCCTCTGTCCCGTAATCTGGCGGGAGAATAATTGCAGTCACATTGTTGTTAAACGTGCGTTCCCCAACGTTTTGATTGCATTTTATTGCAGCGTGGCTTACCGAGATTTTTCAGTGCAACACAGTTAGGGAGGTGTTTCTGAACAACATCCCTTAAGGCGAGGCTCCTTTTTCTGCAGTTTACAGAGTTACGTTTGAACAGTGAAGAACACAAACTTTTTCATACCGAATGAAAGTCTAGACACGAACATAATGTTGCAAATTAAGTTACTTTCAACGTTACCTTAACTTGAAAAACCTCTCTCCAAGCAGCACAGACAAAGCTGCAATTACAACCGCAAAAGTGACTAGCTTGCCCATTTCTTTTTTCTAACCGATTCAATCTCAGGAGTAGCGCGAGGCAAGTCACAGCGTGCACGACAATGTTGCATTCAAAATGATCGGAATATATAGTCTAATTTTTTGTGACGTCTATTAGGTTGTTTTGTTTTAGCGGTGCTATCCAGTAATTTCTCAGTCGCCGTCTGTACCACTTTATTCTCAAAAGAAGTAGTGTACCAACTCCTTTCGCTAACACTGTGCTGCTTTTTTGTGTGCCGCAGTCTTTGTTGTGAACACACGGAATGCTATTATTGATTGTTTTTCCGACTCTAAACAAGCACTCGAATGCAGCATTATTCTGAACTGATCTTGTCGGGGGGGCTACATTCGCGCAACAAAGTAGTTCCCATCTTTTGTGTCGGGACATCACTACTAAACGGCCAGGTGACAATCTCCAGAAATGAGAGTATACCTAAAAAAATATAATTAAATGAATAATTTTGAATAAGCAATGAACAACTGTGGGCATAAATGAATGAAAAACAGTATTGCTGTTTTCATTTTCAGCGAGATTTACCTAACTTTGTATGTCTTAACTTTCATCTTTTATAAACGGTCTACAAATTACGGGGCACAACCCCACCAATCGAGAGACAATTACAAACACACGTAAAACATCCACAAAGAGGTGCAAAGCCTACAAATAAACAAATAAATACAAAAATAAAAAAAACGTTGCAAAAAAAAAAAAAAAAAAAAAAAGTGCCGAAGAACGAAAGGATCCACCGATAACTACTCCATAAAATTAAAAAGGGGTGATGAACACAAAAGGTAACAGAAAATATAGACCTAAAGGCACACGATAACAGAGAAAATCAAAATGTTCACAATACAGAAAGGACAAGAGACAACAATGATCATAAGAAAATCTGAATCCAAGGTAATAAAAGCTGTGAAAAAGATGATCAACATCCCACAAAGTGACCAAATTGTTTCAGAGCTTTTGGGTTTTTATAACAAAAGGTGATTATATAAAAAAAATAAAATAAAAGACAAACCACATAGTTGGACATTTCTAGTTATTTCTATGTAAGAATTGAGGGTGATGCCATTTTCTCCTAATTCATCAAAACAGCCTTAAACGTCTGTAAAACACTGGGATTTCATTTGCTCCAGACAACAAAGTGACTATTTCAGCAGTTTTATCTGTACATTTATCCACTACGATGGCAGTTAGGTATGAGCACCCAAGCGCTTGTGAATGAGAATCCCAACAGATGCTCAGCCTGTAAATAAAAGCACCAGCAGTCTTGAACCATAATTACCGTTTAGCCTCTTGACCACTGGCCCATTTGCTTGCTGGCAGGAGTCATTCACATGCAGTTTTAATCTGTTAGCACGCCCCCTTTTTTTTCACGACTGCATATGCAAGTCATGCTAGGTCAGAGTCCTTCCACAATCTGAACTGGACTTTACTAACAGGAGAAAGTTTGATTTCAGATATGCAGCTTTTACTCTTCCTTCTTAAATTAGTTTAACTCTTGATCACCAACCAGCCCCACTCTATGTTCTGAAAGAGAAAAAAATGTGCCCACAAATTTGCTCCAATTAATTAGATTAATAAAGGGCGCATATACGCTGAATACCATTTGGTGTTTCAATTTCTTGTCACCAAAGGAAAAAAATAAAATCGCTGCAACCTGTAAACAGATAGCATACTGTTTAAATTGTTTATTTTTGAAGTTGTTTTTCGTAGGTGATGACTCCTCTCAACATAAAACAAAAGGTTACAAAATTGTCTATGTAATCAAAATCATGTGTAAGAGACTTCATAAAAAACAAACATGGACACATACATACACATACAGAAGTGAAAGTAACATAAAGTTGGCAAACTATTGACCCTGTGAAACTCAGCATTGGGTGCATGCAACCTGACAGTAACTGTAGATTATCTACAAAAGTCCAATTAAAGAATGATAGCATCTAACAACTTCAAAACACCAACAACTCCTGCACATTACATCGTGTGCAACCAGCGAACACTGTTAAGTGGGGCACACCAGACTTCTGTCTCTTGTTTTGTGAAGTCATGTAAAGGTTCACAGTGTAATACAGCAGGATCCCCATCAAACAGTTTCAAGCAAGACTGTATATTTGGAACATACAAAATAAATTTTATTATCCATTCTCTTTATGTCTACATCTTATTAGAATTTCTAGACAATGGCATCGTCAAATAACACACCCAAATTAACTCTAATAAACCTGACAGGTGCAACAACGCATGTCTGTCAAGTCCAGGTGTCAAATATAACTGAATGTGTAAAGCAATTTAAATCTTCTTTGTTATTTTCAACATAAAAAGGGGAGCCATGGTCCTGGGCCGCAGTGAGAGCTAGGCACGACAAGGCCATGAGCACACGTTAACACAGGTGAGGAAGTGGCTTCAGGGCTGGGCCCCGGTGGCGGCAGGGACTTGTGTGGCCAGAGTATTGGGGGCAGAGATGACAGGTGATCCAGCAATGTTAGCCATTGGCTGTGAGGAGGACATGGAGGCGATGCCTGAAAGTAAGCAAAGTATAGACATAACTTTCTTTGTAATCTCACAATCTGACAAAATCTCAGCCTAAAATTTAAGCAGATGATGATGCAACAACTGGAGGAAAATAACTCACCAGCCATCATACTGGAGGAGCTGACCGGAGTGGAGCTGGCAGCCATCCCTCCAGGAGTGGCCCCTCTTCCCTGATCTTTGACGATGGGATCTGAGAATACAAGTGGATGTGAGCGCTTTCATAAATCAGCTGCATCATCTGACAATCACGCCGAACTCAAACAGTGCAATCAATTGTGGTTGGATGCAATGCACTCAAGCATGAAGTGAGGTGAAGAGGTAAGCTTACAGAAGTAGGGATGATCCATGGCTTCTCTGGCTGTGAGGCGAGCTTGATGGTCGTAGCGCAGCAGTTTGTCCAGGAAGTCTAGAGCCTCTGTGCTGACTAGGTGTTGGTTCTCGCTGTGCACAAACCTCTCCCATCTTTTGCGGGAATGTCTGAAGGGATAAAAGCAAAGAAACAAACAGATTAAAAAAAAAAATAAATCAGTGCCTGTTATTGAAGCAAGGTAGTTAACAAGCCAATGCTTACAATAAAACATTTAATACATGGATGCTTTGTTGAAGTTAAACAGTTACATTTTACCTTCCCAAAATGTCATTGAACCGTGGATCCAACTCAATGTTGTATTTGTCGATGTAGTCGTACAGGTCCTCTGTGCCAAGCACTTTTGCAATCCGCACAAGCTGACGAGAGAAAAATTAAAAATAATTTGATTTCATGCACAAATGAACATGGAAATGCACATTCTACTGACAATAACTGAATTTAAATAACTTGAAATGAAAGATTTTCCTATTTAGGGGACTTTTGCAAGTCCCTCAGCAGGGAAATGTCTTTGTAAAGAGTATCTAACAGTAAAAAAAAAAAAAAAGGAAAAAAAAAAAGAAAAAAAGATTTTTAAAACTTTAGCTATCACTCTACTGAATGCCAAGAACTTTTTTTTTTTTTTTTAATATAAATTTCCTTAGGACATTATAGTTGTGACAAGTAGATTACACACTAATTTGCACACACTGTCACCTGTAAATTTATTTTGATCGACTGCTGTCTGAGTGCATTTTATTGTATCTTCTATATTCTGCTTTATGTGTGTGTGTCTGTCTATATATATATATATATATATATATATATATATATATATATATATATATATATATATAAATAAATAAAGCAGTTTGCAAGGCTTGATTTTGGTAACAAAAACCTTTTTCTTTTTAAAGTGTAGCACACATGCCAGAATATTGACACCTCCCATCTATACTTTGCCCACTTTTCAACATCCAAATGAACCAAAGTGGGAATAACAGAAACTACCAGGAAGCCAAGTCTCCTGCACATTTACACTTATCACACACCGATAATATACATACATTCTCAACATTTCAGAAAGCGATGTGTGTGGGCACAAAGAAACATGAGGCAAAGTATTTGCCCGCTCTGCAGTAGTAACTTGTTGTATTCCTGCTACCATGTGCTTTGAGTTATTTAGTGACTGATCTACAATCTTGATGGAGCAAGAAAATGAGAAAAATGCCACATACAAATCAAGATGTTTCTGCAATCTCAAAAACACACCTAGATAACATGTTTCTTTTTGGACTTGTAGCTTAACTGCACACCAAAGTTCAAAAGTCACACTTTTGACTTATATACATAATTTAAGAACCGTTTTACTGAAAGCACGTTATACTAACTTAATAACTTGGTGTTGTACTGAAAAGCAGCGTCCTCATACCCAGAGAACAACTTAAGTTAAAACATCCAATGTCAGCAACTATAAATAACTACAGATAAATGTAAACATAATTTGTAGTAGTTAATAAATAAAAATAATTTACATTACAAAGAGCTGTTAATATACAATGACAAACCCCTTCCTTTTTTTTTTTTCCTTCTTTCTTTTTTAAACTTAGTTGGTGGACAAAAGGTGGTCTCAAACATGTACAAATGAGCCAATGCTGAAAGCTAAATTGAATAAATTTAATAAGAACGCCAAAGAAAAATCCATCCTCTCCCAACCCCAATGTACTGGAGACAAAGAGCCCTTGACACAACTCACCCCACAGATGGGACATAAAAAGATCAAGACTTTGTCCACTTGTACAGTATTATATTTGTCTTACACCCTCTTTGTTTTAGATTCAGCATACCAAACTATAATGGCATTACGCGCACCAAAGAGCCTCAGCTGTTACTTGTATGAAAAAAAAAAAAAAAATCCTTTGGAGAGAAATAACCCAGAGAGGCGTTACAGAATTGTTAGGAGGCCAGCGCCCAGTGTGAGAAGGCAGTGGTGTAGCTGCGTGAAACTAAAAATACTGCTTACTGTGGAATGTGAAAAAAGACTCAAGTGAGAAACTGTGGCAACAAGATCTGTAAACAACAAAAGCAATAATTCAAACATGTTGAAAAGCCCAGACTGTTCATACCTGATCATAATTGTCATGACCATGAAAGAAAGGTTCCTTCCTAAAGATCATGCTGGCCAGCATGCAACCAAGACTCCACATGTCCAAGCTGTAGTCATACATCTAAAAGTAACATAGATGGTGAAAAAAACATGATATGGTTTTTATACTTCTTTACAATGTCAAAATCTTCCCACAAAAAAAAAAAAAAAAAAATCAGAATATTTTATTGCCTTTGTTCTCACCTGGTAGTCAACCAGCAGTTCAGGACCTTTGAAGTACCTGGATGCCACTCTCACGTTGTACTCTTGATTTGGGTGGTAGAACTCTGCCAAACCCCAGTCGATTAGACGGAGCTGAAATGACAAGTTTGAATCACATCCCTGTAATGAGCTGGTGTCCCAACAGATGTGAAAGACAAGAAATGATGTAAATGTAAATCGGCACGTAGCACAATACCTTTCTGTGTTCGTGATCAATCATAACATTGTGGGGCTTCACATCTCTGTGCATTATGCCCATGCTATGGCAGTAGTCCAGAGCCTTCAAGATAAAAAGGAGACAAATGTTGAAAAAAAATCTGCTTTTCTTATAACTCATTTATTGGAAGGGGATTATGTTCCACATACAATGCAAGTAGTATTACTGGCCATTGCTTACCTTTAAGATTTCATACATATAGAACCGTATGTCAAAATCTGACAGGGTCTGATACAATTGCTGCAAAATTAGGGAGGAAAAAATAGCATAATTATATATAGCACCAGTTTGGACACACTTTCCCAATGAATCAAATGAAAAAATATTTTCACTTGTAGCATATATAAACCAATAAATCCTTACCTTGAAGTCTGTGTTGTTCACATGTTCAAAGACCAGCGCAGGGGTTCGGGACTAAAAGAAAGAGGGAGAAAAAAATATGCACAGGTTGATGCTTGACACATTTGTATGAGACCTGAACCTAAACGCAAGAAAAATGAACCAGAAATTACCACAGGATCCTTAACGATATCTAACAGAGAAATTATATTTGGGCCACCCCTCAGATTCTCCAGGATCTTGATTTCTCTCTTGATTTTCTTTTTCTTGACAGGCTGTAAACAGAATCAGACCATTTATTCATATAAAATCTCAGAAGACTGAACAGAATAACCTACCATACAGGATATATCTTGATAATATCACCTTCAGTATTTTGACAACCACTTTTTCATTGTTTGTGATGTTTATGGCTTCAAACACTTCACTGTATTTGCCTCTTCCAAGTTTTCTGACAAGCTGATAGTCATCTTGGTTCCTAAAAGATTAAAAAAGAAGAAAAAGAATTAAATGCCTTGTTTAACAGGCTATATGGGCTTATTTAATAGGGACAAAAACTTAAAAGCCCTCCCCTCAAAATAAACTATTTTCCTTACCCCCATTCAACAACATGGGACTCATAGTCCCAGTATTCTCGTGGTCTTTGTGTGTTTACATCAGGGTAAACTCGAGAGCGGCTGGGGACAGGGCCAGACATATTCTGCACAGGATATTCTCTAAATTTCCTAAAAATAAATAAATAAATAAATAAATGGACAGAAAATTCCAAATAAATTAAAGCACCACAAAATTACATAAATGGAAAAGAATTCCATTTACAAGCATTGTGCATACCTGTGCAACATATTTGCACAAAAAAACAAAACAAAAACTAATAATAATGAAATTATACATTTTTCTTTTTAGATGTAAAACAGCACAATACCTGGGAGAGTTCCTCCAGGATAATGGTGACAAATGAGGTGACAAGAGTGGCTATGATGCCTCTAAAGAAAGCTAAATGGACATACAACCACAAAAATATATATATATTAGTATATTACTTTAAATTAATCCTGTACAATGATTTTCAATCATATGTAAAACTGAACAAATAATATTTTTAAAAAGTTTTTGAAATTTCACAAGGAGTGTATACCCCCCCCCAAACAAAAAAATATGTTAGCCACGTGTTATCATAAACCACTACAAAGTTTCATATTTAAGAATGGAAAAACAGCGCACGCGCATTTACATACACAATAAGACAAATCAAACATCAACAAATAAGACAATTTAAGTCAGACCACACAAATGGTGCAAGGTGTGTTTGCATATGACGACATATGAAATGGAGAAACCTGAATGTTAAAAAGGGGCATCCAACCAGTCTAATCAGGAGGTACAGGGTTCAGTACAGTCATCACTGGGGGCTACAACAAGTACCTCCTGTTGAAAAAAAGCAGAAAGTAGGTTGATTAAAATCAATAGGATCAATTAGGCAAACAGGAGCAAAGTGTGTGAGCCAGCGCACGCCATAAAGATAATGCTAGTGGGGTTGTATTAAATAAATACATTAACAGGAGACGTCCAATCCATACAAAAAACATGTGTAGTACAAGGCATTCTTGCAATCAAAAGCTGTTTGCCCGCTTGATACTTTGATGATAGAGGTGAGGGTACGCACAAACCCACTGTGGCCCACGGCCTGCGCTGAAGCTAGCTAGCTAGCTAGCAAGCGAACCGGGAAGCTGGGAGGGATGCTAACTAGCATTAGCTCATCAATAGCAGAGTGAAAAGCCGGTCGGAAAGTCAGAACTAGCTTTCGGACACACTGTGAGACTATAGCGGGGTCAGATAAACCAACCGCGCCAAAATAATAAAACCCATATACATCGGGGTAATATGTATGCAAATATATATGTGCCAAACTTCGAAGAAATCTAATATTTCTTAAAGCTAAAAAGTGCTAAGCTAACAAGCTAAGGGAGTGAATAGGCTGGTTGCTGGCGAGGCAACTGGCTGACAACGCCTTGAAAAAACATCCTCTAAACATTGTAATCTGTCACAAAAAAAGAGCCATCGGCTAAATTAAACATTCTAAGATTTTCTTAATAGGTAAATCACATAAGAGTTGGTCTAGAACAACGAGGATTTGCGATTAAATAACACGATTACCTCTCAGCGTAGTTGGGACGTCAATATGGCGATGCTCGAGATCAAGAGCTTAGTACGAACAGCCTTTCCAGCAGAGGGCGTGCTCCTTTTTTCCTTTTCCAGGGCAAGATTGCAGCTTCCTCTGCCACCAACAGGTCTGGTTAAAAGAAACAAACAATCAAAATCTTTGATATGTTACTGTGAACGTACTCAGTCTTAGCTGAAATGCCAGGTGAAGCGACGTAGTTAAACTGACTCAACATTTTAAAGTCTCTTTTTAAATAATTAAAAAAAATATCTGCACCTTAAATAAAATAATAAAATAATACATGCATCATGTATTTCACATATCTATCTATCTATCTATCTATCTATCTATCTGCCAGAGAGGTATATCAAGATCTTGCAATGTTTGGAAATACGATTATTGATCACAAGGAAGATGATACAAATAATATAAATAGTATGAGAATAAAACAAAGTAACCAAACTTAATAATTAAGCAATACATCTGAGGAGACAAATTACAATGGAAACAGAAAAACAGAAATGAGCACAATCCCATTGAACACATATTTCTTTCAGTTTCCTTTTGCAGGTAACAGGAATGGTCTTTCCATTGGTTAGATACACTTGCTCCATAAAATAACACCTTTTAAGCCTATTTGATAGACAACTGACCTCTGGTGCTACAACAGTGTGGAATATGGAGGAGCTCAGACTGTCAAGTATTTTGGGAGTGAATGTTTGAGTTATTGTTAAAATATGCTGAACCTTAAAAAAGAAAAATATATGTTTCCACAATGTTTATGTTATAAACAATCAATAACACTGTGTACTTAGATTGACGGGTCTGATAAAACATTTTTTAAATAAATGGAGTTTATGTAGGTATGTAAATTGGCTTAAGATCATCTTGAAATCCCTGCATTTTGTTTATACCTCTTCATACAGATAGAGCCCATCTTTGTGAGAAAAAAAGGGGTGTTTTTCAAAGGGTCTTTGTAATTTAAAAAAAAAAGGGTTGCATTGGGGGAGTGGACAATGCAGAAATAATGACAAATACCAAACACGGTCTATTGCATTCATTGAAAGGCAACTTCAGCCATCAGAAAGCTGGGGGTATCTTTCAAAGTAACCTGCTACCTGTAATCAGCACAAAATAGAGGGTAAGACCACTTACCTTCATGACTTTGAATGTTAAGAATGACTGTTTTAATGCTGAAATTAAATAAACAGCTCTTTGTAAACTCACAAGAACCATATCTGTTGCTCTTCAGCACACAAGTCACACACTGTTCAACACACAGGTATGGTCTTTGACTAAAGCTGAATCTGATCTGTCTTGTTAGGAACTATAATTAACAACGGCTCTGCTTTGTCCTGATGTTGCAGTATATAAAAGCTCTTCCCTCTTGCTGACAGTGGACACAACTGAACACAGAAGCCAGTGATGAAGTTGTAAGTTTCATGTTTTTTTTTCCTCCTTTCAGTGTTGTATTATTTGCTATATTTAAATATCACATCATCTTTGACTCAATCTATTCTTTATTTCAGCTCTATGTTTTGTCTACTGCTGCCTGCATTTGCAGCTGCAGCGTTGACACCCCCAGTCAGAGGTAAGCCCTAATTTTGTTTTGCAATTTTTTTATTCTTTTTTTTCATTTACTAATCAGGGTAGTGGCAATAACACAATATCTTTTTTTTCCCTTTGAGCTAAAAGACTGAATGTGTTAAGCCTTCTTAATGGTGAGATTTATAAAAACTTGTTATTTCATACTGGAAAATAGTTCTGTTTGAAATGATGGCATGTTTTTTTTTTGTCTTTGGACATAGATGCACTTTGCACAACTACTGAAAAGGCCGTCACTGCAAAGATCCCAGGTTTGTGATTTAAAATGCATTCAAAGAGATTTGTTTTTTACAACCACAAAGTGAAATTAGGTCTCATACACATAACTCTCCTCATTGGGTCCTTGTAGGACTTTTGGTTCCCTAATATCAAAAACACATGTACACAAAAGAGAACAGAAACTTGCATTTGTTGAAATAGTTGTTGTAGAGAAAACCTGATTATACATGCCTGACATGACCAAAATCGCCCAAGTATTTATCATCTTATTTTTTCTTATGTCTAACAGCATACGGCAACCCTCTGAAACAAGCAAATGTGCCAAATTCTGAAGGTACACTTTCATTTATGTTCATGATAAATGGGCTTCATATTAATATATAAGCATATTTATTAATAAAGGTTCTTTTTGATTCATGAATTTTTGTTTGGTTTTATATCTCATATTTACCCATATTTCTTTAAAATAACACATTTCATTTACAGATTTGTCTGACTCAAAATCTGTGGAGAATGTGAACACCAATGGTTTTCCAGGTATATGTAATTTATGTTCTAAACTTGATATTTTAGGATCTGCAGAGTCAACAGAGATGGAGGTTAAAGCAAACATGCAGAACCATATACATTAGTTGAAAAAGTTCACGTTGATGGAGATAATACGCTGTTACTCTTTCCAGCCACATTCAAAGATCTTGACAGCGACGAAGCCTTGAGTCGTGAAGATGTGGCCAAACAGCAGGTTCCATTGAGAAAGAGGTCAAGAGATAGCAATGATAATATGCAACTGATTGGTATGACCAGAAGAATGATCCTGGACCACAAGAGCCCACTGGTAAACGGAATTCAGGAAGAGCTGCAAGCAAGCAGAGAGCCGACTGATCAGGACAGTGAGGAGGGAATGAAGGTGAAAAACTATGGCGCCTACAAAAGCACCAATCTCAAACAATGGGTAACACCAGAAAAAGGTAAAAGGATTCATGACAAGATGCCCCCAAACCAAAGCAGAGAGATGCCAGATTGGGATAGTTTGGAAGATAACAACGGCAGACTGGCTGCAGGAGGCAGCAGCAAAGATGCAGACTATGATGGTAAGACTTAAAATTTTTATTGCATGAATTACAACAACTAAATAAAACAATCAATCAAAGGTTGTACAATAAATCTTCAATGTTCCAACAGAAACCAGAGAATATCTCGGTTCTGAAACATTTCCATCCAGTAAGAATAGATTTCTCTTCAAGTGAATATTTAAAATACCACAGATCAAAAATGCATTCAGCTCTCCAGAAAGATCTCTCATATCTTGTGATCTTTGTGTGTGTGTGTGTGTGTGTGTGTGTGTGTGTGTGTGTGTGTGTGTGTGTGTGTGTGTGTGTGTGTGTGTGTGTGCTCTAACACCTCCAGAGCCCATCAGCTTGTCTGCTCCAGCCAAGAGCGGCGCTGCATGACGATCATATAAGAGGTTGGTTCCCTCTGCCTTTAAGTATTTTCTGCACACAATCTTGTGATATGAGGCTTATTCAAAATGCTCAGATTTAATCTAAATATAGGACCAAACAGCTGCCTCTGTCTTGCCTTTTATCTTTCAGTTCTTATTGTATATTTAACTGTTTTCTTTCCTCATTTTTGTTGTCCAGATTTTATGTCTTCCTCATAATGAGTCAGGAGCCTCCATCTGTTGACTCATAGGATGCAGACGGGCTGCTTCCAAATTCGGTTGCTTTCTGGGACTTTTTTCTTCCAAGTTTGGAAATTTGATATATGCCTGTTTTTGTAATCTGATCATGTGACCAACTCTAATAAATAAAGTGGTTGAAAACAAAATTTGTTGTTTGTCTGACAGAAAAAAAAAAACTGTCAAAGTTTGTTAATGGTATGAATGCATGCAATTGCTTTAATACCTTTTACCAGAATTTGTCTGAGCCTAAAAAACTTGTTTAGAAATCTTTCTTAAGATGTAATTGATAAAGTTACATTTAGTAACATTTGAAATGTACAAAAACCTGGATATGATCAAGTGACTGTCACATTCAGTACAACACATTCACGAAATACAACATTCATTATTTGTTTAATATTCACAATTACATATTATATACAAGTCTACCAGACTTAGAATTGCAAAGCAAACTGCATTTAGATTATTAATTATGTTATACAATATCAACGTAAATCAGAAAGTGATTATAAATATAAAGTTGAGAGTTTATCATTTCATAGGTTCTTTACCAGAATGTCATTTCCTAAAGTGCCGAAGCTCGCTGTACACATCTGACTGGACTCCATGTAACTCCTAAAAATCACAAACAATTGATCATTAAAGCACAAATAGCAAATATATTTTTTTCCCAATCTAATGTCTTTCCACACGCAAAAGTTGTAATCTTTTACCTGGTAGGGAGACTCCGTGACTTCTGTTGACATTTTCTTTGAAACCGATAAAGACTGATTTCTTTTACCTGTTAAAAGTTGTAAAATTGTCAAATAACTGTCCAGTTGCCAGATCTTCCCACCCAACACAGTGATCACAAATGCACATTCTCACCATCATGGGAACCTCGTTCTCTTCTTCTCTGGTGATGCGTTGCAAAGCAGAACACAGCAATAATGATCAAGATGGTCAAGAGAATATCAGAGGCGATAATGCCAATGACAGAGCCCATGCCTATCGTGTAACAGGTGCTGCACTCTGTGGTAAAAACAAAAACACTGGATTCAAAAAACAGAACAAGACATCATATCCCAGTAATCTTCAGAAGTCATAGGTTAAGTCTGTCTAGATACCTTGCTGTCCTTCTGAGCCTGGAAGATAAAACAGTTTGGAAAACATCAGGATGTGGACACTCATTAACTGCTGCGACATTACTATAACTGTTCACCATCAAAACGCATTAAACTCACCGAACAATGAACCCACAATACAGAGAGCGTCAGACATCATGAAATTGGTTTCACACTGAGGAGGAAATGCAAAGGAAAAGCAGAGGGGTGCTGGACCTTCTGTTTTCCACAGCTATGTTGTTGTTGTACCCATAAACAAGATGCTGGAAGCCAAAGAGTTTACAGATGAACAAGTGTCCACAGGAAATATTCTCAATGTTGCAGAGTTTTTTTTTTTTTTTCAGTAAATTGTGTCACTGTGATGAGAGGAGGAGCTAAAGGAAATAGTCCACTGATAAAAGAGGAAGTTGGTGGGTCTGTTGTGTGCCCTGCTAAAGTCATAACTGTTTGTCAAATCTGAAAAGAACATCTCTCACAGCACGATGTAATTGTTTCAGGTTTCGCAGTCTTTTCTTTTTTTCTTGCTCAAATTCTTTAACTCTGGTTAAGATGAGGAGATGTTCATGGTCAGTTTCAAAATACACCTGCGCTTTCTGCTGAAATACGAAGAGATTATCTCTCAGAGTATAGCGTGTCCTCATGACCTGTGGTTTTGTGTAGGCCACAGTCACTGCTGTTTATGCTTGGCTTTCAACCACAACGTTATCAAAATGTAAACTGTAATTTCAGTGAAATGAAAGCACATTTGCTTTGTTTTTGCTTTAGGGTCAGTTATGTTTTCAGTAAGTTTACTATTAAAATTTATCGTATGTGTGCTGAGCTGCTGTACAATCATACACAGATGCCATAGCAGCAATAATCCTCATTCATGGTAGGTACTTTCAATTCACTTTAAAAATTATATGGATGAAATAAAATCCTTTAATAAATTAACACCAGCTGTCTAAAGCCATTGGCCAACAGGAAATGCAGATGACAGTCATGTTAAAGGAAAAAATCAGTTTAAACAACTAGCAGGGATGTAATTGTTGAATTTTATACCTCGAGTGAGACTGTGAACGCAAACAAGAAGCACCAAAGAGACTGATAGTGGGTGAAAGT
Source organism: Telmatherina bonti (assembly GCF_933228915.1). Taxonomy (NCBI): domain Eukaryota; kingdom Metazoa; phylum Chordata; class Actinopteri; order Atheriniformes; family Telmatherinidae; genus Telmatherina; species Telmatherina bonti. Next base: position 23,509,664 of record NC_136623.1, read on the forward strand.
TAAATGTCAAGAGTTAACTAATCAGAGTAAGTAGACATTTGCAACAACACAGTGAACACATAGAGGTAAACCAGACAGATAAAACAGATTTAACTTCAACTGGTCAGCATGTTTTTTGTGTTTGAAATAGGAGCAGTTTAACCACAGTGTCTCATCGACACGCATCAGGACTTGGCGTCATTTCTAATCTGGTCTTCAGTGCTACACTCATAGTTGAAATGTTCCATTTTGAACTCAGAGATTAATCAGATAAAACAAAAGGGAAAACAATAAAACAGCTAACAAACTAATATATATATAGTTTGTTAGCTGTTTTATTGTTTTCCCTTTATATATATATATATATATATATATATATATATATATATATATATATATATATATATATATATATATATATATATATATATATATATATATATATATATATATATATATATATATATATATATATATATATATATATATATATATATATATATATATATAAAAGGGAAAACAATAAAACAGCTAACAAACTATATATATATTAGTTTGTTAGCTGTTTATATATATATATATATATATATATATATATATATATATATATATATATATATATATATATATATATATATATATATATATATATATATATATATATAAAAGGGAAAACAATAAAACAGCTAACAAACTATATATATATTAGTTTGTTAGCTGTTTTATTGTTTTCCCTTTTATATATATATATATATATATATATATATATATATATATATATATATATATATATATATATATATAAAGGGAAAACAATAAAACAGCTAACAAACTATATATATATTAGTTTGTTAGCTGTTTTATTGTTTTCCCTTTTGTTTTATCTGATTAATCTCTGAGTTCAAAATGGAACATTTTGAACTCTTTAAAAGTTATTGAAAACTTTAAAAGTTTCCCAATTCTGTAAAATATTTTCATTTTTTACTAGAATTTCCAGTTGCAGTTCCTAGCACTGACTTATTTCCATAATTGATAAAAAAAAAAAAGATATTCAACAATATCTTGAAGTGTCATACAAAGGAATTTGAAATCTAAAAAAAATTAAAGAAAAAACATCATCAGAGACAGTAAGGATATAGACATGATTTATTATTATACCAAAACTGCAAATACATTTCATCACTAGTCCGTTTCAGATCATATTCACGACCTGTAAAAATGTGTGGATATCATACAAAAAGCATTTTGCAGCTGTTTCGTGGTGCTACAACCAAAAGGTTATGAATATATGTATATATATATATATATATATATATTTTTTTTTTTTTTTTTTTTATTTATTTATTTTTTTAACATTGAATATTGTAGCTCTTTCTTACATTTTCTCCCCAACAGTCAGATAAATGGCTTTATAGAGTTATGTAAAATAATTACTCAGTCCATTTTATTAACAGTGTAACAATCTTATTAGAAGACTTCAAAGTCACCATGAAATCAATCAAGTGTTTAGTACGGCCTGATTTATATGCTGTCATCCAGCCATTACAAAAGAAAAAGTTATTTTGGAGGTAGTTTACATTTATGGTCTTTTCCTTAGAATTATTTTAATTTAATTTAATTTTCAAGTAATTTGCTAGAGTACAGCAAAACGTGGTGTTGACTCATTCTGCATCTGGAGAATAAATTTTAATTTTCATCATGTTTTTTAAGTCTTCAATTTTCAGTAAAGCTAATACAACATGATAGGCTATTGCTGCTGAGGCGTGTATTTTGGATCGCTCAGTGCAGATAATTCTTTTGCTGGGGAAAACAAGTCTGAATGAAAACTAATTAAACTATTAATAAAGATTAGACAAAAAAAAAAGAAAAAAGTTGCTGTACTGGAAGGCCGGCTAGCGATTAGAAAGTAAACACAGTGAGCAAACTTATGTTATAAAACATTTAGCTTGTATAAACAAAGACCATCACTTGAAAAAGCAGCATGCAGTTTCATGTGCTCTTGCAGTTGGCCCGGACGTTCATGTACACCTTGTGAGCTGTGAAGAGATTAAAAAATAAGTTAAAAAAAAAAAAAAAAAAAAAGGTTACTTAAAAACAGGCATCTATTTTACAGAATGCACAAAGAGCATTATGATTAGTGTGATGTATAAAGAACAGAGTGATAAGATTTACTTAAAGCCACCAAAAAAAAAACCAGTCTGTAATTTATATATTACATAACATGTGGAACATGTGGAAAGCAAGCAAGCAAGAAAGAAAGTTTCAGAAGCAAACAAAGACAGAAAAATGCATAAAATAGAATTTAAACAACATCTTTAAGAGAGGTTTAATGACCACCAGACTTTTTAGTGTCAGTTGAGGTTGTAAGGATTGGGTGTAAAAAGGGCGCCCTCCGAAGGATTAGTCATTCTAATCATTCTAATCAACAATGGGTCTTAGCTCAACACTGTATAAAAATTAAAATGATTTAAAAAAAACAAAAAAACAAACACTGATCAGTCAAAAAAAAAAAAAAACAAACAAAAAAGTTAAAATGCAAAGAACTGTGGACCTTTAACATCCCTGATGTATAACACATGCTTAGCAAGAATTAGTGTTGTAGAGCAAATTTCCCGTTGTGAAAACTTAAGGTGGAAATAAGTATCAGGCGTGCATGGAAATATGAAATATGAACTGAAACTGTGAGAAAAGAGAAAAACTGCTGAGACCCATTTCAGATGTCAAACAGAAAGACAGTAGACACGTGTTTGGTGGTCAGATGAGTCCTCATTTAACACGCTTCTTAAAACACAAAGTATTTGGTTCTAATTACAAGAGATGATAAACACCGCCTGGTAAAACTAAACTGTTATACATGGGGTGGGCAGAGACTGGCCATGATTTTATCAGGGGTGGAATATACTGAGAAAGGAAATGATTGTGTTTTTCTGTCGAACACACACTCACACATACCTAAGAACTGATGACTGTGGTCACAGTAGAATGACATTTCATAAACAGCATTTTTATATGACTAATCTGGATATTTGCAAAAAGCTCAAAAAGGTGTATAGAATTGTATAGAAAAGCTGGTCATCTTGGTGAACCAGCCAGTGAAATCATTTTCTTAACTTAGTCCAACTAATAGTTGTAGGGAAGCTGAAGCCTATCCCAGCAATCATTGGGCGAGCTTCAAGGTACACCCTGGACAGATCACCAGTCCATCACAGGGTCCATTTGTCAATGCATATTTTGGAATATCTCAAAAACATATTACCATCAAGGTGACATTTTTTCCTGTTTCAGCCGGACATTGTCATTCTGCATAACTCACAGTAGTCACAGTGTGTGTGATTGTTTTTCTACCTGCAGTCTAGATCTGCCTCCAGTTGAAATGTGTGTGAAACATCACCTACTATAAACCACGTTAAACAGCTAAAACCTTGTATTTGGCATGAAAGACCACAAATCAATCAGCTGAAACAGCAACTATGAAAGTCTTATTAGGAGCAGAGGTGATCTAACACAACAGGAAATGTAGCTTTCTTTCATAATGAGTGTGTTGCTGTCATACACAAAAAAAAAAAAAAAAAAAAAAAAAAATCAGTTTGTTTATATTTGTGTCTGTTGTTTAAAAATGGTTTAAACAAATTACAGATTACTGACTTAAGTTTTAGTTTGTTGAAAGAACCTACTGACAACTTACCATTATCGATTTTCTGACGCCGAAACCTGGCACATCGATAGGTGACAATAACGATGATGAGAGTCAGTACCAAATCTGCACAGATAATGCCTGCTATTGTCCCAGGTTCAATTCTGTAGCAAGACACAGTGTGGTCTGACAAACACAGACAGAAACCGAATGGAAAAAAACAAAGTGAGAAAAACACAGTGAGATGCTAAACAGACAAAACCATATCTGGCAAAAATGACTCACTGAGCCAGAGGCTATCTGCTTCTGGATGTTCTAGTTTTACTTAATCATTTTTTCTTATAACATTTTCTTCTGTTTTAGTTTTTATAAGTAAAGCATGTAGTTTTTGGCTACATACCTGCAACTGCAACAGACAGATCTAATAAAAAGAAATAGGGAAACAAATGAGAACAAATTAAATGTGAAACGATTCAGTGAATCTAAGGCCTTGCTTGTTAGATTTCCGTTATGTAGACTGTGGTTTCATCTTCCTGTGGAGGACCACCTAAACATTGAGTGCAGGATATCTGTAAAAAAAATGGAGAGCTATGAAACCATACTTACTACAAAGAAAGAGGATGGCAGTAATGAAGAACTTCTGATATGCCATTGCCTTCGAAGTGAGCTGTTATATGTTCTCTGAAAGAAAAAAAAAGAGACAAAACAAGGCCTGAAATTCTTCCTCAGACATGTATAAATCTACGTATAAACTTACTCAGTTATTAGTCCCATGAGGAGTTTTGTACTTCATTGTATTTAATACGTTAAAGATAAATCACCCATGGTGTTCGAGAGACTGTGGGCTTGGCCTGCTTTCATTTCAATGAACAACTCAGCTTTTTAAAATAATCACAAACTGCTGCATAGGCTTGTAAAAAAACTTTTCTGAATACAACAACAAAACTAAAACCCAAAAACAAAACAGTTTAAACCTGTCAACTACATAACATGTATCAGATTGTATATTAATAGCTGCAATGAATTAAGGATAGGACTGATCAGCTAACTGAACATTAATGATCTGATGCAATATGCAAAATAATACAGGTAAGATTCAACATGAAGGTTAAAACATCACAAACTGGGACAGTAAGAAGAGACAGTTAATTGGAGTTAAATCCTCTTACCCGCTCTACTCGGGTTCATCTGTCTTCTTAAGTCCAACTGATGATGCATCTGCGTTTCACTTTTGAGAGGCGGTGTCACATTCATAACTTCTGGTAGGCTGAAACACCACCTTTCTGTACGGGGAGGCGATGTTGTGGTTGTAGATTCTTTTGCTTTACTAACAATTTAACTGTGAAAAACAGGTTTAGATGACAGAAGTTATTGTCATTAATGTCATTGTGATAAAATGTGACAAAAGTTTATCGTGATGAATTTAAAACATTGTGAAAATAAAAAATAAATAAATCAATAGTTGGTGTGCAGTGTTTTGTAGACTCACCACCCACCATATGCATTTTATCCAAAGACTGAATATTTCATTTCACTGCAGAAAGTAACATAGTTATATCTTCTTATTTAGGGTAAAGTTAAAACTCTAAAGATCACAAACTGGACTATCTTCATGGCATCTGACAGTTTAAAGAGAGATACAGAGGCCAAGAAGTGTGTAGGCTGTTGAAGTATCACCAAAGTGATGAAACTCAGACTCATAACTACCAGGCACCATCAGCAGCAAAACATGCATATTTTATTCAGTACATACTTGAAACAAAACTAATGTAAACAAGCCATTTTTTCAGAGAATTTCAGAGCAGTCTCACACTAGAATATATAACAGCTACACGAGTACACACCACAAAACACGGTTTTACAAAATAACCAACAAAAGGTCATTGGATTGTCATGTCCCTATTAAATGTGTAATATGTCTGTCAGGATCTTTGAGTTTTAGTTCTGTTTTTTGGTTTAGTTCCATTTTTTTTGAGTCTTGTCTTATTTCCTTGGCCTGTTCCCTTTGTGTATCAGTTAGCTTTCATTTCCTGATCCACACCGACAATGGCCCAGTTTTTAGTTTGTTCACTGCAAGATTAATGTTTGTTGCTTTTTGATAGTTTATGAAAATCCTGCCTTTGCGGTTCATCTTGTTTATCATGTCTACATCTGTCTGTCTCCTGCCTCCTGGTCCTGCGTTTGGATCCTTACTCCTCTAGTCATGCTTTATATTGACATCAAGCTGGCACCCCATCTGATCCAGTTGTTGATGTTTCCCTTTCAGCATGTCCCTCTCTGAAGTGGTCGCCACAGCGAATCATCACTCTGGTGAATTGCACGTTTTATGCCGTATGCAAACCTCTGCATTTATCCCGGCTTGGAACCGGTCCTCAGAGAACAGTTCCCTTTGGAGTGTCGAGGAGCAGGATTCGAACCACAAGACAAGACAAGCAGTTCTGTCACCTGAGCCACTTCACACCCATATTTGTCAGCAAATAAATTTTTGCTTTTCTGTTTTTATTTAGTCACTGTGATGGCTGTGTCTACAGCCACACATGGGTGATATCCAAATGCATCACACATACACTTCGATTTATTTTGTTCAACCAGGATTTAATTTGCAGACCAATATTTTTGTTAGACATTAGTTTCATGTAGCATCACAAGTATTCTAAAAAGCGTGCATTTTAGTTTATGTTGTGATGGTATAATTGTTTTCATTTGTTTTTTCCTTTGAGTTTCAGTAGCTCCAGTCCCTTGGCTGTGAACCAGCAGGTGGCCACAGGGTGGAGCCAGCTAATTGGATCAAACCAGTGGCAGAAATGGGAGGGGGAATTTAGGGTTTTCATTTGTTAATTTAGTTAGGTTTTTGTGTGTCATCCCCTTTGTCTGTTTTTGTTTGGGCTGATCAGCCACTATTTAAGTTTACCCTTGTGTGTCATTTGTTAGGTCAGTTTGTTTCATTTTGTTGCTTGAGTTACTTCTGTTACAAATTCTTTGATTATTGTTTTGTGAAGTTGACCTCTTTTATAGACCTGATTTATTCATTTATGTTAAAACAACTTTTTCTTTATTGGGTCATAATAAAAACCCTATTTTTGCACTTTAAACCGGTGCCTGACTGTGCTTCACTGCTCGGCCCATCAGTCACATTTGATAGAAGTCAAGCATGAAAAATATACAGTTATACATAAAACATGGTAAGTGACTAGGATAAACAAAACATGGTTATACTTTAATAATTAGTAGTTAGAAACATTGCCAGCACATTAAATCAACCAAATTTGATTTCACTTTTCATGCAACTCAAAGTGCTTTACATAATAAAATCAATTTCTGCATATTAAAAACTAAACCTTTACACACCAAATTATTAGTTTAGAAACACACACCAAATAATAACCCCCACCCCCGAACCCCTCCACCTTTTCATTCTAAACAGACATTAATTCCTCTCCTTACTGTCTCTTAACTGAATGTAGACATAAAATTGTTATTAGAAATAAACATCTGGTTTGACACTGCTGTGAGGAAACGAAGTTATACCATGTTATCATCTTGCACCGTTTTCACTTTTACTGGATACTACACTTTGGACAGGAATTAAACTGAGCTGATAGTCCACATGCATCGTAGATTATTAACGGAGAGATATTCTTGACCTTTATCTGATAACTAATGCCTTAAAGGACGCTATTGAAGATAGCCCTGAATCAAAGAGTGTGATCTCAAAACTATCAAAGTTTAAAAAGTAAATGATGGATTAATTTAAAAACCAACATTTAACAGATGGTTTTCATTATGGATTGGTTGATTTTCAACACCCCTATTCTGAAAGGTGACAACAAGGCTATCACACACACATTAGAGTAATCATCAAAATAATGCCAATTCTATTTTGCTCATAAAACTGATTAGTTGGTTTATCTTTTCGGCTGCTTGTTTTGTTTGCTTAGTTTATTTGCTTATTTCATTTGTTCTTTTGTGTGTTACATGTATGTGGTGCAGTAAACATGCTTCAAACTGATAGCTCAGTACCCGAGTAATTAGTCAAGTTTCACAACTGATGAGCACTGCAGTGGTTTTTTTCACGCTTTATCTGGTGGCTGCTAATAAATGGCAAATGAACATAGTGAGTGTGCTCTGCCTTTAAAAATCTTTCCACGTCAGCAGTGCCATTAAAGACTGATTTTGTAATGGTGACAGCAGAGGGAGCTGCAGGGCTTCACAACCCTGTTCTCTATTTTTCATATGCCCTTTTAAAGATGACTTTTTTGTTTTCAATATGCATTTTAATCTTAACAAGATATGTGTAAATGCTTCATTAATTTCAAACAGCTAGTTAAAATGATTAAGGATATGGCACAATAAACAAAATAAACAGGAGTAGAAAAATGACACAAAAAAGAGAAAAAAACAATCTACATCTTTAAAAAGGAACACATGTAAATATGAGCAGCTATAAATATGAACAATTAATTAGTTTATTCAGTTATTCATATAGAAAAATATGGATACATAAGACAATTTATACACAATTGTTTTATGTATATGTGCATATATATTTATATGGTGCAATTATACATAATACAGTGGCATCATATAATACATGACCAGCTGTTAAGGCCTCTGTTTGTTTGAAAATTTGTTCAAAATTTTGCTGTTCCAACACTGAGTTGTTTTTCCCCAAAGTTTCACTCTACTAATGATTAAACCAAAACTTTAAAAAAAAAAAAAAAAAGTTTGACACTGCTTGATTTTGAATAATAATTTCTTTCTAAAATAATATCCTCCATCTTTTTTCTGAAACAATGTTATGTAACACAAAAAATTAAAACAAAACAAAAAAACAAAAACAACAACAACAAACAAACAAACAAAAACAAAAGAGAAAAAAACCCCACAAAAATCCTCAGAGGACCAGAGGAGCTCTAAGCTAAACTAGAGCTCTCTGCGGCTTGTATTACAAACTAGTTTGCCTTTACAGATTAGTCTAAAAAAAACTGTCTACTGTTGTTACCATTATATTGTGTCATCTATCATTACACCTGTGACATTATGCTGGGGAACATGTTCCGCCAAAGGGCTTTGCAGACATATGAGCTGTTTCTTTATATCATTGAATCGCTGAATTTATAAAGCAATGTTGTGGAACCATTACATTTCTCCTCTTTGTGTTTCCATATCTCTATTTCCATACCTATATATTGATGTCATTCATTCATTCATTCATTCATTCATTCATTCATTTATACCACTTCAAGGTCACTGAGGTCACTTGGAACAGGTCACAAGTCCAGTACTGGGCCAACACAGAGGGACAAACCATTCATGAGCTATTTGGCAGTTCTTCATGAAACCATGAGTTGGTGAAGTATTAGTAATGTAATGTTAGTCATGTTTGTCACGTCAAAAAAAAAAAGAAAAAAAGATTGACGTTATTTGTCTAAGATCACACTGATTTTCCTGTAACACTGTACAGCCAGAGAATCTACAGAATTTTTTTCCCCCCCTTAAGTTCACCTGTGTTGTGTGCTGGTACAACTTAAAAATGGTGATGTGACAGATGGCGTTACAAGCTGCTAGTGAATGAATGACCAAACTAGGAAATAGACAGTTAAAATTGTCATGCTTTCTCTTGGATCTTGCTTACCCAGCAGCTGGTTATTGTATCACAAAAACAACAATGAATGTTGAACACCAAGCAGGACTGTCATTCATTCCTTTGAATTCTACACTATGGTGTCTCAGGTAATTTTGCTGATCGTGTTGCTCAAGATTAGGAAATACACCGAAAGCAATCAAAACAGTTAACTTATATCACAATGTGCGCAGTATTTTCAAAACACTTTTTTCATGAAAAAAAATATGATTACACAAAAATATAAAGCTTTGGTCTTAGGAGGTAGATAGAAAATAAAAAATAAGACAAGCAATAAATAAATAAACAAACAAACAAATAGATTAATAAATAAATAAGACTTTTACTGTCTGTTTAAATGTGACTAATATCCTATTTACAGTCATTTTATCTGTGGTACTTATGAAAACTACAGGATATACAACTTGGTGATGCACTTTCTTTGAGAACATAATGTCATCAGTAAGTACCTAAACATAGAAGAGTTGTACATGTGTATTCAAAGGTTTAGAAAAGGTCAAATTAAGTTTGCCTGTAAAGGTTATTGTGCATTTTAGAGTCTCTCTGACCTCATACAGAGAGCAGAATATTCCTAACCTATTGTGAGTCATATATATATAACTTCAAGGAAATTAGTCTTTTGTTGATTATACTTCCCCGTCAAAAAAAACAAAACAACTGGTGTTGTATAATACATTGTTGGAAAACCTGATTAGTCACATTTACAATGAGGTAGATCTTGTAAGGATTATTGTTTTTGATAATGAACAATACAACTAAAGATTTACCCTCTAAAAAAAAAAAAGTATGTATATGTATGTATATGAATATATATATATATATATATATATATATATATATATATATATATATATATATATATATATATATATATATATATATATATGTTTTGTGTATATATATATATATATATATATATATATATATATATATATATATATATATATATAAATATATATATATATATATATGTTTTGTGTATATATATATATATATATATATATATATATATATATATATATATATATATATATATATATATATATATATATATATGTTTTGTATATATATATATATATATATATATATATATATATATATATATATATATATATATATATATATATATATATATATATATATATATGTGTGTGTTTAAAGCTTCTGATAGCTTACTGATACTCTCACAGCTTTCTCTTGGTAATTCTCCACCCTGAATTGCTGGTGAGCGTGTCTCCCAGCCGCCCTCTGCCAGGGGGCGTGGCTTCTGACGGCGTGGGTGGAGACAGCGTAGACCTTCACGTAGCAGCTGCCACAAGTCAGACAGACACACTTCTGCCCACCTGAACAGCACAGCTTTCTCCGGCGACGTGAATTCAACAGACTAGTGACTGAGTGGACGATCCGCTAAGGACATCAGAAGAAAAAACCGTTTCTGACATGCACTTTGATAAATGTGAGTATGCGTGCGAGTACACGTCGTCATGACAACAATACAAACCGAATCTGGCTTTTCACGTTGTTTGTTTTACGTTTATGCAGCTTCATAATACGCAGTTGAATGTTTTGGCCAGAATGGTGACAAGTGCTGCTTCGTTTTAATCTTGATACTGGTGAACTTGTTTACAACTTTCAGCTGATATGTTTGTTTGTGTCAGATGATTTTTTTACGATGACAACTAATTAGAAGTTAGACTTTCTTTATAAGATTTAAAATTACACAGCTACTGCATTTAGTAGTCTTGAACATTTTTGATAGATTTTGTTTTTTTTTTTTTTACTTTGTTGTGTTGGAAGATAAAGATAAAGGTTTTTCAACTTCAACAGTATTTCACAGCTTTTTTAAAAATACTGCTTTAAGCATTATACACAAACTATTTATGAAGTAACTTGAGTGAAATATGTATGACATCATAATTTGGGTGAATCCAGTGGTCAGACCTTATTGGGGAATCCCTGATGCATCTCCACCCATAGTAGCCTAATGTGTTCTCATTTCCCCTTTTGATTAATGCCAGACAAGCAAGTTGTGTGATGTAACAGAGTGACAAGTTTCTCTTCACTATCGTTGTACTTGCTCTCTGCTGAACATGCCTGAATGATCACATACATGTATTTTTGTTGCCCTGAGTCTGCTAAACTACAAAATGAGGAAACTGGTTATGCACTGCTTCTTTCTTTTCTGTGGATGGAGCCAAAAGAGAAAGGTCGTCGGAATCCCCAGCCTCCCACGCGTGTGACTCAATGTCCAGGGGTTTCCACCTCCTGAACGAAGCACAGCCGAGCTGTGACAGGGTTAACCCAAAATGTGCCTGCATCCTCTTACTCTTGGACAGAGCGTAAAAACCATCCCCTTGCTTCCTGCTTCTCTCATGCAATGTGTCAGAGCAAAAAAAAAAAATACAAAGAGTCAAGCAACTTGTGCATCTGGTGAAACTTCTTAAATACAGGCTATGAAGTCATGTTTGAAAATGACGTAATCAGACCAAAGGTCAAAGGTTACATTTTGTGGTAAGGTGAAGTGAGTCAAGACTGAGTAAGGCTGTAGTAACACCTTTTAATGTTGAAAATGAAACGCATCAGTCTTTAAATGTTCTGACTGATGCATGAATTCTGCTTTAGTAACCTTTTATCAGGTGTTGGGGCTACGCAGTGTGACACAAAACAGCACAGGGATTTATTGTTCAGCGTAGTGTTACTAGTGGAAGTGAAAGTCATTTTAAGAAGAAACACTCGCATAACAGAAATCTAAACTGGCAAACCCATGGTTTCATATGTTGTCTCGATTGGATTTGCATGAACTTTTTCTTCCGGAAATACTCCTTCTCTCTCCCTCTCTCTCTTTGTATGTGGGCTGCTGTAAAGACACGGCTGTCCTGTCCTTAATGGACAATACTTAGAGCAAAGAGCAAAAGAACTCCTCTGCTGCTCTTCCTCATAGACATGTAGATTAACAGAGAAAACAAAAAAAGAAAAAAAAAAACCTTTACGCGTGTCAGGTGACGCGCCTGTAACAAAGACAGGAAGATGTGGTTTGTTTTCTGTAGCGTAATGGAGCGGGACAGAAGCTGTCATAGAAAATAAGTGGTGGCAATCCCATGCTGAAGGTTTTCTGATGAATCTCTGGTTTGCAGGGCCACATCATGGAGGAGGTTTCTCCTAATGGAGGAAGTTTCTCAAAGATTTAACTTTGTACTTTGGTTCCGCGGAGAGTGTGGAAATAGACCCAGTGCTTTATCTTTCATGTGTGGGGTGAAGTTTTTGAGGAAACAGCTTGTGTGGTCACAGACTGTCTATTGGAAACATCAAAATTCTGTTTTGTAATATTTTTTTTTTCCTGTTTTTCTCTTTTCCTGTATCTGTTCAATGGAAATGATACTTTTTTATCAGAAGGGGAAAATGTAATCATAGCATGAATGATTATTTTTCATATATATGTGAAAAAGTGAGTTGAAAAATGTCTTCATGGGGAAACAGAGCAGAGACAGTCTCAACTAATGGACAACAAGCATACGACTGTAAGGCGTTATTAGACTTGACTCAAAAATGAATTATGTAAACTTAATGCATGATTAGTCTTTTTAAACAGTTTGGATATTTGGGCTAATTGATCATTAACTCTCACTAAAGGCAAACTAGCAAGAGAACATTTAAAAACTTACACATCTAGACACATTTAAAATCTCAACAATCTATTTTGTTAATTTTACACTGTTTTTGGCATATTCTGATTTATAAACACAAACATTTTCATGCCAGTGAGAGACTTTGTCTTCTGATAAAATTAGTTTGGTCTACTATTTTTATTAATATTATTTTATTGATTAATGACATATATTGTTGTGTTTTACTGTGTATAAATTCATTAAGTGGTACAAAGAAGAAACAGAATATAGACTATTTGCATAGTGTTTCTAGCACTTGCACTTGTTTGGTTTGAAAGATAAGCATCATGACATACATTTCATTGTTAATGTTTACCATTTTAAATGTTCAAACAATATATCTGAAAATAGAAATGTGAATTCATAAAACCATTGGGCATTTGTCATTACATATTATTATATCATATATATATATATATATATATATATATATATGAGAAGTAAGCTGACACCTTTCAGCCACTTATTACACTCTTTAGTTCATGACATTAAAATTAAGTGTTTCAGATTTGGTAGTTTAAATGTTTTTGTAATCAAAACTTTAATATTTAGTAGATGTTTCTGTTCTCTTTGCTGTGGTGAAGACTATGGTAACCTTTAGATTTAACCTTTTGAGCTCTTCATTTCCACTTAAAAAAGGCTGAGGATCTCTTTGAGTCTAAAGAGGGAAATTAATTAACAACAAAATTTGTAACAAAAATCACTTAAAGTAAGAGATTTGAAAAAGAAAAAAAAAGTTTTGAATCAGCTGGTGTGACAGCATGTGTTTCTAAATAAATAAAAAGTAGTACAAATTTGACCTTTTTATGAGAAAAGCCTGTGTTGTCAAAAAACATTAGAGTACACTGCAGTTCATCATGTAGACCAGACCTTTTGAAATGGCATATTTTGGACAGATTAATGAAAGCTGTTTTGCCCACAGACGCAACATTCATGCTTGGTGTATCGTAGACAGCTTGTAAGGATACTGTGCATCATGGTGTTATAAATATTATGATTCGGTTCTAATCAGAGTGGTCGAGGTGAACAAGGCTAAGATCCTCAGCACACCAGCAAAACTAGTAGTTGCTCAGAGAAGCTCATCAGGTTGTGGAACAGCCCAGTTAAGAACAGATTATAATCCTGTTGAAATGTGGGATGATTTGATGTAGACTACACATATAGAAAACCCTTTAAACATCTTTGCAACTAAATAAACTATTAAAATAAATATATAAATAAGGTGAAATCCTTTGCAGTATGTAATTATCTTTATTTCTCTGCACGGTTAAAAAGTGAAGTGCTTGTTTGAATATGTCAATAAAAGTCATTATAGTATAAACTTGACCAAATTGTCAAATCCCCTGGGTATTGTCTTTCATTTTTAGCTCCAAAAGAGAAGCCGTGTTGCACCCTGCCCACAGTGAAAAAACTCTTGGAGCAGAAGAGAAGACGTGGGTCGTTGGCTGTACCACCTCCAACCTCTACTGCCTCTACAAGTCCTGTTCCTCCAACTACTGTGACAGTAAGCCAATCAGCTGCTCACCAAATACGATCATAAATAATTTGCGGTAACTATGCTAATGATCTTCTATTTTCTGCTGCCTCTTCCAGGACTTGTCTTCATCAGAACCATTTACCTGCACAGGTGAGTGCTGGACATCTGAAGGATAAATTCAGAAAAATGCTTTGTTTCCTTTTCTGATCAACTCAGTATCTAAGGTTATGCTCTCTTTCTTCCAGGCGCAGCAAGCAGCTACTCAGACATGGCAGTGAGCTATGAACCGTGGACCACCGCCCCTGAGTCGACGCTCGGTTACTACACCAGCCATCCAGTACCCAGCTATGCTGCAGCCTACAACCTTCCAATGGCACCAGAATACAGCACACAGCAGCAAATCCAAGGATTTATAGATACAAGTCCTCATTCATATGTAAGACTTGCTGATAACATGCTGAACGGTTCTCTAAGTTCCTTTGCTTGCCTGGGTGTTGTTGGTTTACATCTGACTATTTCTAGCAGGACTACCAAATGACAATCGCAGATCCCACTGTAGCTTCGTCTTGGTCGCTTCCAGGTCCCAGCCAGACCACACAGCATTGTTTTGGTCCACCAATGGATGCTGCCAAGTTGGAAGAGGCCAGGATGCTGCTGAACAGCATGGACTACTGCAGAGCTACTTGTCAGGATGAAGATGGAGACACGTGAGTGTCTTTAGATATATAACATATTTTTGGGATTTTCCCCTCAACTTCATGGTGTTGCACAGATTTTTTTTTTTTTACGACCACAGAAAAGTCTGCAAATATTATGATATGAGCTGCAAGAAACATTCACAATTTAATTTTTTTCCCATCAAAGAAATAAAAATGTTCTTATTCACCTTGTTAAAAATAAAAATACAAAGTTGTAAAGCTTCGTGCTGAGAGATTACAACAGTATACATATGAAAAAGTAGTCTGATGTGTTAGTTATTCAACATATTTAAGAACAAAAGTATTAAACAGTGCAATCAGTCTTTAAGAACCTGTTAAACCCTCAGCTCATCAATGTATTGATTTATTGTGAATAAACAATTACACAATTTATTTACTTTCGTAGAGTTTCGTTTTTAGTTGAGAGCTGAAAGTGAGAACCGCATATGCAGTTTGGTAAATTTAGAAATATGATTAAGACATAAAAACCCAATGAGTCAGTCAATCGTGCTCAACGATAAGAAAGCCCAGTAATATGGAAAGAAGTTTTAATAAAGTTATGGTTCAAATTAAAATTTGTTTATTCTGATTAACCAGCCTATTTTACATAGAATTCATCTTTTGTCCTTGTCTCATCAGCATCCTGCACATTTACACTGCCAAGGGACTCAGGGAGTGTGCCTTTGCTGCTGCAGAGAAGCTGAGGGATGTGGACAGGCTCGATGCCAAAGAACACAAAGGAAAAGTAAGATCAAGAAAAGTGCACATCTTATAAAGAATGAAAATGACTCATGCTTTATTTGAAAAGTTTCTTCAGTGATGATCATTTTTATAATGCATATTCTTGGGCAGACTGCTTTGCTGGTGGCGGTGACGGCGAACCATCCAGAGATTGTACAAGATCTGTTGTCATTAGGGGCAGACATCACTGCTTGTGATGTTAATGGACAAACTGGACTTCATCTGGCTGCCCACTATGGATTCCCTGGAGTTCTGCAGGTAAATAAGCATCACTACTTAATTACTTAATTACAATAATATTTAAAAAATGTACAGAAATGAGTTGAATATGAAGGCCTCAATAGTAATTTTTTTTCTCTGAAGGCGATTCTTTCTTCCCTAAGATCAGCTGATTATCTGGAAACCCGCAATTTTGAAGGTACCTTCATGCTTTAGTTCCAATTAGAGTGTCAGTAATTAAAGGATGTTAAAATTATGTTAACAAATTCCCACATCACAATTGAAATTAAAAATGACATGTCTTTGCCTCAGGTATGACTCCTCTGCACTGTGCAGCCATTTCTCACAGTGTCACCATCAAGGCTCTGTCCACCATCGGGCCAGCAGATCATAATCTTCAGGCCAAAGCTGCAGAGAAGCTCTCATGTGTGCAGATGCTACTGAATGCAGGGGCTTCCCTTTTCAGCCAGGTACAGTCACTCAATAGATTATGAAAAAGAAAGGTATTCATTAAGATGGGTAGCTCTGAGGTGTCAGCGAAAATGTACAGTTCATAGGGGAAGTGCCCATGTTTCATTTAACTAACATGAGGTCATCCTGCCAGCCGCTTCTCTTTGTACTCCCTCTTTTGTTTTCTCTGTCATCTTTCTATCTTAAAGGTCAAAGTTTGACTTGTGGTTACATTATGTTTTTTCCATTGCTTCCAAATCTCCAATTCCAGGAAATCAAAAGTAACAAGACGGTCCTGCACTTGGCTGTAAAGGAGGGGAATATTGACCTGGTGCGCTATCTGCTGAGGAATCCCCTGTCAAACATGAAAGACTTTGTCAATATGAAAGTGAGTCCCACACTGACACGAAACTCTGACCTGTTTGTTTCGGATCTGTTTTTGCATGTACACAGTAAGTTGCACCATATAACTAGACTGACTGTAAACACTGTGACTCATGCTGCATTTGCATTTTTGTCACAGGCTCATGGCCACACAGCTTTACACATGGCGGCTGGTCTCCACGGTAACCCCCACCAGAAAGACATCATCCAGCTGCTGCTAAGCAGAGGAGCTGATCCCAGTATCCGTAACCTGGAGAATGACCAGCCAGCTCACCTGCTGCAGAGCGATGGGCAGGGAGAGCAGGTACACAGCCCATCATCTCACAATGTTAAGTCTTGCTGCTTTACTGGATTTCGAAAAGAAATAAACAGTGTTTGCTTTATCTTTTCATTTGTAGCTCAAACTCTTGTTGAAGAAACGAAGTGCTTCTTCCCGACGACGTATCATGTCCTTGCAGGACCAGGAATAATTGAAATCACTTGTAATTCCCATTTAGAGGGAAGTCTTAAAGTTGCTTCCTCTTTTGAGAAGGGGATGTTGCTTTTACTGCTGTAAGGTTTTGGGAATCTCTAGCCTATATATTTGGTCCATTAATCTCTACATTTCTTAATCTCAGTGTTTTAAACACATTAATATTTAATAATTTTAATTTGCTTTTTTACATTCAGTGTTTATAAACCTATGTTCTATAAAACCATAAATGCCTGCTATAATCCAATTCACAATGGATTTTTAATTTGCTTGCAAAGTTATCCGTTAGCTTTCTGTTCCTAATTATGAAATGCCATTTTAAACATTTTGACATACAGAGAAAAATTGAAGAATTACTTGTTTACAGGGAATAGGAGAATATTACTTACAAAGAAGTAGAGATGAAAAGAAAAATCATTATGTTTTATAAGGAGGTTGGAATGATATTTGGTCTCCTGATAGGCTATTTTTCCAATGTATCGTTGATTTCTGTGAAATCATGCAAATGAACTCCAGGACTATGTCCCTGAAACCCCTCTGGGTCTACAATTAAAAAGCCCCTTCATAAAGTATCATAGTGATACTCTGAGTGATGGTTTTGATTTCTATCAGCGCATGTATCTTAATAAATAAGAATTTATGTGTTTTTTAAAAAAAATCTTTAATATAATTTTACTGTCTTGCTGTAGGCATCATACATGTTTGTTTGTAACAGACAGGGAAATTTTCTTTGTGGAAAAAGAGACTGTAAAAGCTTATTATTTGCTCATGACAAAGAATGTGCCTTCTTTTCAGGCACATTACAGAACATGCGATAGCATATTGTATGATTCACTGAACATTTTCACTCATGAGTAAAATGAACACAGTTCCATCAGACTGATTTGATTTTGATAGCAGCCTTTGAACAATCCTATTTACACTTGAAGTAGGCAGAAATTAGCAGGATGGAAACTACACCATCCTCCAAGAAAGTTGTGTCTCGCAGTAATTTAGACTTTCAACAAAGGAGCATGTAATCTTAAAGCCTCCTTTCCTCCTACCTTTACTGACACAAAAAAACTTGAAATGAGTAAATCATTTCATGTCTCTCACTTATGTGTCATCTTTGACTTTAGACTTGCTATAATTGATTGTAAAACTCCCCCAAAGAGATCAAGCTTACAAGTAAACAATGTGTTCATTATTTTTTTATGTTTGGATATTTTCATTCCTATCTCTGTTTGGTTTATTTTTGGCAAGATTTTATTTCTTTAAAATCATTTAAAAATATATTTTCAAGAAAACTGTACAAAAATAAGCATACATAATTGCCATTTGAAAGTTGTAAGCAAACTGTTTACCAGAATATATGGATGTTTTCTCATCTACGGCATTACATTATGTTTAATGTTCAGTATTGTGTGAAATGTTTTGTTTTTATTGGATCTATTTATTATGCCATTAAGCTATTTCTTTATTTTTCCCTCTTTTATTTTTTGTGAAACACCCAGATAAGTTGACATAAACCAAAACGAGAAAGTTACTGTCAATCAAACCAAGTGAAATTTGACTGGTCAGTACATGCTAGTGAATTAATGCAAAATTGACAAATTTATGATTGTGTAATCATGCTTTCAATTTTTATTGTGCAACAAGAATAAAATTTACAAATGAGAAATTACATTTGTAGTATTTCTTTAAGTGCACTGTATGGAGTCTTATTAATGCAAATAATCTCATTTATGAGAATTCAGTGGGATGGTTAGGATTATAATAATAGGTTATGTTGGGAAAGTCTATTAAATGACCACCAACCATCTTTTCAGCTGGCGAGGTATTTTAGCCCAGGAAGAATTTCTACAAAATAGCTGGTGTTGCCTTGCTTGCGTTGATCTTTTGAAGACATTCTTCTTTTTTATGCGCATTCTACATTTTCTATACGGCCGGAGGAGGGACTGAAAAAGAAACACATAAAAGTAAAAAGGAGAGGAGGAAAACAATTGTGGCTTAAATTAGTAAAAATCAATCAAATATACTCACTCTCTGTCTTTGGAATTTGGGTACCAGAGGAGCTTGAGCTGCATTTGGGAACAAGGATGAAAATAAGTACATAACATTTATCTTAAGATGATCAACAATAAAAATAAAACAGGTGTTCATTTTCAAATCTGTGGCAACAACTCTGAGCTAAAACTGTGCTTGACAAGACTATTTGTATTATCGGGGCTAATGAACTTAAAATCAGTTGAAGCCACAGAGTTCTGATTCCTGGTGCTGAAAATTTGTGAACTCTAACATTTTATTTATCACAGCATAAATATGATGAAGATCAACAGATTTCAGCTCGGATCCTTAAATTAACAGAAGCTTATTTAAGAAATGAAAAACACACTACTTGTTTATCTAGTGTCAAATAAACAAAGACATATAAACTGAGAGCAGCAAAATGAGAATTGACTTCTGTATTAGCTAACATTGACTTGTGCTGTCAGAACTGCATCTATGAGTCCTGCATGGCAGCTCAGAGGAAGTTAAAGCCATGCAGAACAACTGAGCTCTGAGGTATTGGTGGGTTTGTTCACATTTGCTCCCCTGCAGCGTTTACATTTCCTGACCTTTGACTCAAGGTAATACATTTAACTTGCCCATTGCAAGACATTAAAGCATTCTTTATGAACAAATCTTTAGTAGAATGAGTTGTGTGCTTAGTCACACCAATGAGACTCACTTCACACACAAATGCCCTGACATTCATTCACCTTTAGAATTTACTAATGTAATTCAAATTGTCCCATTAAGTACAGAAAGTGCAGATATGAAAAACAAGTCTAAAACCACGAGACCACCACTCCCATGTTACACAGATGACTTTCTGATGCTGAAATTATGTGTTTACTGTTACAACTCTCTTCCTTTGCAGCCTCACACAAGTTTTCCTCTTAAAATGATCGTTGTTGGTCTATTTCTCCTACTGAAATGTTGGTTGTGACAAGACATAAGACTAACAGACAGACATACAGATTCATCAGATATGTGACAGATTTATTTAGAATATGATAAAGATATGATTATGCATTATTTTCCACAACAAACAAATAAACAAGTATGAGATTTTTTTTTATTTTGGGCTCTTTAAAAAAATGTGTTTTTAGTTTTTGTTCGTAAATCTGATGATATTTATGTCATATTTAGGCAGCAATATTAAAACTTACAGAGTTCACAAATCTTCAGACATTCACCGCTGTTTAGCTATAAGAGCACTGTGCAGCTTTTTGTGCTGTTCAAACAGAAGCTCACTTTCTTCTTGTTTAGCCATTCAAGCAGCATGCGATCAGCTGGGTGTAGACACGGCCCATTCACAGCCAACACACCAACAGTGTGTTAAATGCACACACAATTGTGTAAACTGCTTCACGTGTTGGAGGTGTGTGTTAGGCCGTGTATGAAGAACAGAGAGGGAGAATCTCGAGAGGTGGCATCCAGTGCAGGGAGATGGAAAAATGGGGAAATCATTCTTTTTCTTTTTATTCCTCCTTCCTCCCCAGTTTACAGTGGTTGTCAGTTTCATACAACATGCACGGGCAGATCATCCACTAAATCTTGCACAAATCTTACTTGGAAGAGGATCTAAAACATTTTGTGAACTTTTTACCTGTTTGAGGAATGATAGATAAGTTAAAGAGTTAATATTTTGTCAAATAAATCTTCAAAATTTTGATTATGTAAAAAAAAAAAAAAAAAAAAAAATCTAAACTTACTCAGTGCTATTAAAATGCCAGAGACAAACATAATAACAGCAAGGATAACGCCTGTGGTCCTCAATGTCTCATAATCTACAAGGGACAAAACCATGTGGGAATTCACCAAACACTCCTGATGGAGTTCATAATACACTGCAGTCACATGACTCAATGTGTAAAGCAAAGTGTCCTTAGTGTTTTTAAAACTCATACGGTAAATAAACCAAATCTTACCATAATCAAAGTCGCTTTGGTCTGGAAAGATTGATTCTGCGAAGAAATAGTCTCATCAGTACACATCAAATCAAATAAAAGCAATCACTTCGACGCAATAAACAAAAATAAGCTTTCTGGTGGGTTTCTAGTTGGGCAGGGCATTCAGCTTCCCTAGATCTGCAGGTCTGGCTTCTACACTCTACAGGAGATTTTTTTCCACTCAGAGGAGCTCTATGCAGCATCTTTGCTCAGCAGAAAAAATGGGTTACAAGCCAGGAGCAGCATCACAGCAGAAAAGAGGAGGAGGGTGGGGGCTTGAATGGAGAAAAATGATAAGAGCTGAGGAGATATTTGAAAAGATGTGTTTTAGTAATGCAATAACTAATTTTTCATATAGAAAGGTGCTGTGGGCTACTGACTGCCAATTTAGTTGGTAATCAGGAAGTCAGTAATGACACAGCTTACATGTTGCTGAATTTTCAGTCTCAAGGAGCTGGACTAGCAGTTTTTATTTAGTCTTACTGTTTTCCCACTTCCACAAAAAATAATCAATTTCAAAGAAGTGCTTATTATTGGTCCTTAAAGTGGGAAATTTACTTTAAAATTTCCCCTATTGTGACACTGCATCAGCACTTATGAGCTCCCCTGAATGCAGCACAATGAAGTGCGGAATAATTACATCAGAAATGAAAAGACACTTTCTCACTGTATCCAATTGTATTTGTATCACAAAATGATCACACTAGATAAAAAAAGGTGGGAAAAAAGTATTTCTTTTCTATTTTCTGCAATATTACTTATGTACAGAATACAACGCTATTAAAGACACCCTAAGAGGCAAAAAAAAAAAGCAGAACAACAAACCTGTTGTGGCCATGGCTGCAGTGTGGAGATGCAGAAGAGATCTTTCTCCTGGAAATTTAGCAGGTTACTTGGTTGCAGTTAAAGCCTGGATATGAATGGAGGAGCTGGACAGCACAGCAGGGAAAGCAGCTTAGTGCGCTTTCAGTATCAAACCAGCGGAACCCTCTGGTGGTGCTGAAGAAACATTACACTGAACACTGAGCTACTGGTGCAATGCATGGGGTATCCCAATACCACAAAAATCAGCCAAGCCCCAGTTTTCTGGGGATATTAGGTCACCGTGGCAGCTTAACATTAAAATAAATGGTAATATAAATATCCTAAAGCAGTAAATTCAACAATTTACTGACGGACATATAGCCTTCTTCTGGATGATATGTTTAGTGATGGCTTATGGTTACAACAAGAAAAGAGATGGCTGATCAAAGTCTTACAGCTTTTACACCAAATTTGCTGAATGCTTCTTAGTAATAGTGCTGCTTGTTTCAATGCAGAAATATGGATTTCCATCCTGGAAGTGCACCCACTTCTGTCTTGGGTTCTTTTGTGCAGTGCAGTCAGCCAGTAACTCCTGGGAAAATACAGTCTGCATATGCAGCTTTTATGCTTGCAGAAGCTGCTAGAATCACTACAGTGGAAAACCTGACTATTAACAGCACAGAAAACAGAGATGGGTACAATTAGGTGTATTGTCTTTTCAAAAGCTGCTCAATTCAGCACATCATTGCATCCACACTCACTGCTGATAGTTACTACTGCATGTGTAACTGAAGTGTCTGCAGTGTCAGCAGGAACTAGAGTGCTGCATAATAGCAGGCTATGTTCACTGGTACACCACAGTTACACAAACCAAAACAAAGAAGAGAGACGCATTGATATTTTTTTTTTCTAAAAGATTTGCTTTATTATTTATCATCAATTTGAAAGTCACAAAAATATAAATGATCATCACACTATAGCTGTGGTATAAAGGTGAAACATTAACTGGTGACAATTACTAATGATAAAAACATTAAAAAAGGAAAGCAGAACAGGAACATTATGCAATTCAAGAAAGCTTCATGGTGTGCTCGTGAAGATTGTCCTCTGCTGTGATCACGGTGTTTGCTGCCACCTAATGGCAACAATCAGACTGTGGAAAGAGGTAAAAATGCTGAGTTTCAGCTGCATTTCTCTCTCTCTCTCTCTCTCTCTCTCTCTCTCTCTCTCTCTCTCTCTCTCTCTCTCTCTCTCTCTCTCTCTCTATATATATATATATATATATATATATATATATTTACTGCTGTACTGTTACTGCTGTAAAAACAGGGGTTGGAATATTGGAGAACAAATAACACATAATGTTATTGTTATAAAATAAAGAGAACATTTACAAAATAAAGAGATTATTTACCCCTTTAGGCTCCTGGTTGCACACCAGGACCCCTGGATCTGAGGAAAACAAATGAAAAGGTAATGATAATTACAAACTGCGGATTTATCTAAACTCAACTTTATTTTTATAAATATCAAACTGATATGCAACAAAAGTTTCTTATAGAGCTAAACTAAACCATTAAAGATAAAAACTTTTTTTTTTTAGATTTGAAAACATTTAAAGTATTTTCAATTAAATTTAAAATATGAAACATACCTTGACTTGTCACTCTTCGAGCAGGTACACTTTCGACCTATTTTGGGACAGAAACAAGAAAAACAACAATAACAAAGGACTCTCATATCTCACTGTAGGACAAATAGGATTCATAACTAGTCTTCAAGTTGCAGACAAACTCTTTCTCTGCTGCTTTTGACTAAAGAAGAGGCAGATGCTCCAAACATGGATGGATTTGCTACCACAAATTTCTAACTTGTGCTCATAAGCCTATCTTGGTTGCAAGCCTTAGGAGACCTAACAAACATCCAGTGTCCAGAGTCCAAGACTGTTTTCAAGTAAGTAAATATGAGAACAGTCAGTGTGCTGTGCAGGCCAAATTTAACATTTTCTTGTTGATCAACATGATGCCTGGCAAGTAGTGAAAACATCATGACTCCCTGAAGTTCCTTTCTCTGATATCATTAACAAAATGTAGCAAAACATCATGAAGATTTGCTGAGCACAGCTTCATGTGTTAAGTTAATCAGCTCTGGAAGTCAACCACCTCTGAAAAAATTCTCCTTCCCACACAGTGAGGGTTGTCACTTGTGGGCTGAGGCTGATTGAAAATATTTTTTTCACAGAGTCAAATTATAACTACAAAGGACATCATTCAGATTTCAGAAAATAATATCAACATACAAATAGAAAACAATGCTCCCTCTGTTTTTGAAAGCATGTGGTAGACATGCACAAAAAAAGCTGTTATATTCTAATAAACTTTTACACAGGGGTATTACTGGCGAGCAAAAACCAACTATGGCTGGGTGTGCAAGTCCCACTAAATTATTTATTGGCTGGTTTAGGTTTCAGGACTACAACTGGCAGAAGTAGCAGCATGAGCTGGCAGTTCGGAGGAGAAATCTTGGAAGGACACTGTGTGAGAACGGTGATGAGATATAAAGGCCAACTTGGGGGAAGTGTGCTGACGCTGTGCAAGCAGGATCTGCGTGCATTTACCAGACCCCTGAAAGCAACTGGAGCCTGCTTGTTTTGCAGCACCATTTGAACTCAGTAGATTGTACAGGGATCACTGTGTAGTGACACTCACGCTCAACATTCCACACGAGTTGTGTGCTTGAGTACTTACTGACGATAAGGGCAATGCCCAGGAGGAACAGCGCCACAGCAAAAACCAGCCCACCGATTCTCAGAGATTCATAATCTGTCATGAAAAAAAAGAAAAGATTGACTTAAAATGTCTTCAGTCGCAATAAACCTCAAACATTTTTAGGACTTTTCTGAGGGATTTCAATTGCATTGTAATTGAAGGGCTGAACTGTAGAAATATTCTGATGTCCCAAAATGGTTATGTTGGGACACCACGCATTCTTGTGATCTGCAGTCACAAGGACTGTAAAACACACAGTTAACTTCAGCTCCATAGTTGGCTTTCCCTCTGAGGACTGAAAAACTGTTTCAGAAAAACTATAAAACTAATGCAAAACCGAGAAGGAAAGAAAGAAGGATATGTTTTCCGTAAACCACAAACAAATGAAGAAGAAACACAACTTTTTTGGTTTGCATCCACTGACAAGGAAATATTGTCTGTTTGATCTTGGTTATTTCAGCAGAAGAGATAAAATCCTCAGTATGCCACAAGAGAAAGAAGAGAAAACATTAAAAAGCTGTAAATCTCTCTCTTTTTTTCCCCCCTGGAGTGATTCAGAGCTGTCAGGTTGTAAAATGATTAAGGCATTAGGTTTGGTGTATGAAATATAAAAATTTAACTAGAAGGTTATTTTGAACAAAAATAATTATAATGATGATTATTAAAACAATTAAAAAACTCATGTTTAGCAGTACTTGAATATTTGTGGAACCTTATGAATTGTTTGGAATTCTCAAAAAAATATGAGAAGAAAAACAAGACTGAACGAACCCAGACGACAATGTTTCCCTGTAGAGGGTTATGTAATTTATTTAAAAAAGACAATGATCCAATAAAGCATCATACTAATATCCTATACAGAGATAAACCTACAAAACTGCATTCCAAAAATGCTCCAGTGACTTTTGCATCTGTAAAATATGTCAAAAGTACTCACACAAAAATATACAACAAAACTATGCCACTCTCACTTTTTCTAATATCACATTATTTCATGCTATAAACCAAATAGGATTGTGTAACTTCACAAATTGAGCTACTTTGAACTTCTTTATGTGTAGTTTCATATACACCAGATCAATATGATAAAAGGAAAAATCATAGTCCTGCTGCATAATTGCAATATCAGGTTTTAGGATTTTACTACCAGCTTTGATTTTTGAGATATTGGATCATTTCCTAATATTTAGAACATTTACCATGGCAGAGGAGGAGAAATGTTTATTCCATAGTTATCTGAGAAAAACGGTCATCGCACATGCAAATAAATAGCTATAAGAGGTCGCATGTGATGAAGAAAATCTCTTTTCTTCAGCCGTGAGAAAACTTGAGCATGCATGTGTGTGTGCAGTTCACTAATAATCTTGTGGAGGAGCCAGACAGCTAAAAAAAAAAAAAAAGATTCTGGATGAAGAAAACAAACTGGCAGAAATGTGAGATATATTTGGTGAAAAACAAAACCTACCAGTGGTGGTAGCATCATGGATTGAGCCCATTTAATTATATCCCATCCCAGACAGTTTCCAAACACAGGATTATATCACAACATCCTTAATACTAAACTAAGTGTTAAATGACGGGTTAATGCTGCACAGGGAGATCACAGGACGTATAGTAAAGTGTAAACACTCACAGTTTTATCAGTTGAATTATTGTACTCAACAAACGTTCTATTATTTTTCCACGTTTGTTTTATTGTGGCCTCCTTATCTGCTTGGTGGATTTGTGGTGATGTTTTATGTCATATTCATATGGATATATAAAGAATTCTACTGGATTCTCAAAGATGCAAACACTGTAAGTTTAAGACGCCTGCAATCAGGGGGTGTAAAACATAAGAATGTAATTTCTTTATTCGCATTATGTGGTAAATATATATGGTTTCCATAAAAAAACAAAACAAAACAAAAACAAAACTCAAACACAACACTGTTACCTTCATTTCATCCCGCTTCAAAAGGAAGAAAAAAATTAACTTTAAAATGGTGACCGAAAAAATTTACTTATAAAAACACAATGAGGAAATTTTTTTAAGTTTTACAACAAGCACAAATCCACACATCTTGTGGATCCACAATCCACATTTCATGTAATGATTTTAACTTTGCACATCTCTGATTGCTTTTGCTTCTAAAAACCATATTGATTAAATTTCCTAAAGTGATTAGGATGTTTATTAAATTATTATAGATGTGCATATAAGGTCAGAAAAGTGGGAGCATTTGGAACCTTTTGGTATTAATGTTGAATTCAAATATGGGAAATACTTTTTTTCAAAAGAGTGAAAAAAAAAGCCTGTCAGTTAAAACGCTTATTCGTTCTGTCCAGAAAATAGCCGTATTAGGTCCATTAACGAGTGCATAGTGAGCTTCCCCTCAACATTAGTCAAGCCTCCTCCCTGTCCATTTTTAAAACTCATCTTAAAACCCATTTTTATTCTTTGGCCTTTAACCAAACCCAACGTAAGACAGTTTCCAGTCAGTGTGCCTTATTTTTATTATTGGTTTTTACTTACTATTTATTTAGTTTGTTTTATTGTTTTAATTCCGTATTCATTGTATGACCTCTTGTTTTTTTGTGTTATTTTTCTGCATTTTAACTGTTTTATTCTGTTTTTATTTTTGCCGATTGTGTACAGCACTTTGTTTCAACTCTGGTTGTTTTAAAGGGCTTTATGAATAAGTTGAGTTGAGTAGAGAAGAAGCACAATACACGACATCCTGATGGTTCTGCCTTTAACCTGCTCAAATCTGAGCTATGTAGAGTGAATACAGCTCTACATCCATGTGTTTTTTCCCCATTAACTTTGTTCTTATTCCAACATTTCTAGACAAATCATTAACACATAAGAACACATGAAATGTGAAAGAGTGAAAGGGAAAACACACCCCCAATGGGAATTTCTTGGATTGCTGAAGAAGTGGTGTTTTAATAAGGAAAAAGCCACGGGTAAGCCAATTTATCAGCAGCACAAACACACCACCAAAAATAACCAAAAGGGAGTAAACAAGTGGATAAAATGTAAATGCAGATGTTCAGTCATCTTGTGCATGTTGGTTCCTCGCTTCCACTAAAAATCATCCCAGTGGACAGGATGTGAGGAATTTGTTTTGGGCTTCTCCAAAAGTTTTCCATTACCTCAAGGAAAAATAAGTGAGACATGCTAACTCACCCCCCCCCCCCAGCTGTTTCCTGCAAAGAGGGTCGACCAGTAAAGGAACACCGTTGTGTGCTCAGCACTCACCGTAATGAAAGGGACTGTCATAGTCTGGTGGGACAAACAGAGAGAGAGAGAGGAAACAAATGAGAGGAAGAACAATCTACCGACACTTCCGAGAGCATTCATGATATCACCAGCCATTTATCTGGACGTTACTCAGTTTTGTGTCAGTACCGATTTATCTATCAAGCCATTTTCATTGAGCAAATTTCACTAATAATTACTTTTTAAAAAACTTTTGTTTGATAATACTCACCGCTTTCCTTATCTGCCGATGACGCTGCAAAAGAAAAAAAAGAAAAACAATCAGTCTTTCCAAGAAATTCAGCTGGTGGTGCAAGTGCATGACAGCATAGGATAACTGACGCAAAACACATAGTCAATTTTTTTTGTTATCACTTTAAAGGTATACTGGTTTATGATAAGGGTATATACAGCTATAAGTAATGTATAATTATTTCAGCTGAAACGTTTTAAATGAAGCTCAAGTTTATCAGTACTTTTGTCATTTTTTTAGGATAAACATGAGTAAAGGTTCTCCCATAGGAATTAACTTTTGATCATGTTTGAAACACTGCCTAACTAACTAATATGACAGAATCAACACAAACTCCAAACCACTGGTCCCAGATTAAGCAGATGGAGCCCCCATTTGAGAGTGATTGGTCAGTCTGCCGTTTCTGAAGAAAGGATTAAACACTAGCATTCCTAAATATGTGAAAGAAAAGCCAAATATTTTCTCAGAATGAGCTTATTTTTCATGTGACTATTTGCGCACTATTTCTAAATCAGTGCAAAACAATCATCTCCTCCAGTTTCACACAAGTAAACACAACTGTGCTCAGAAAATGACAACTGTAAGACCCACTGAGTTTTGTTTACCCAAAGTATATTTGGTTTGATTTCTGTTTGTACATGCTAATGGAGCAATGTGGGAAAGTACAGACCTCCTTGATCAGTTTTAAATCAGAATCAGTCTGGCAGAACAATTAAGCAACCAATTTCAGACTCAAAGGAGACTGTTGATGTGGGCATCAGTGTTTGGATTGAAAACAATGTAACCCTGCAGTGGGCACATGGGTGCTTACATAAATGCTAATGCCGGCCAACATTTTGTATAATTAATGTTTTTTCAACTGTTATTAAAATATTTCTTTGACTGTGTGAGACTTTGGAAAGTACAGCCATTAGCAGCTCATCAATGCTCATTTAAATTGTAATCTGACAACGACTGAAAGTCTCATATTTTTAACATTAATGATGCATATTTTGATTTTATTTAAAACTCCAAACATATTTTACCAAGACAACTGGAGTCGGTTCACTGAAGAGGGAGAGTTAGAGTGGTAGAGTTACCTTTGACCTCCTTCTTAGGCCTGTAAATCAATGTTAATCTTTTTCTCTGGGAGGCAAAACACATTTTTGATATATTGCTTTTGACAAGTCATGAAAGATGAGGTCTGATTTGCAGTCACATGTGAGAGTCAAGAGGATAAAACCAACAAAAAAAAAAAAAAAATCCCCCTAACTTTATTGTAGGCAAATCTGCTTAACATCAAGCCCAACTGATGGCATGCAGGACTCAGAGACACAAGTCAGAAACCAGGACCTGTGTTAAAATGGAAAATTTGGCTGCAGTTTGTACAAGTGATAATTCAAACTGCAGGAAAAAAAAAGACAAACTCTCTGGGTGCAAAATGTGGACATGAAATATTCCAGACGAAAAAAATAAATAATTAAAATTATGCTGCAAACTGCATTTGAAAAATTGGCATCTCATACACATCTGACAAAAAAGGGCACATGGCAACAAGCCATGCAAAAAGCCAAAGCACAAAAACTTTGAGAAATATCCAGTTCATGCACTTTCACTGACCACTCCAGTGCAAAAAAAAAAAACAAAAAAAAAAAAACAACTTACCAAACATCTCCCTGCCAAATGCTGATCCTGTTATACAGACACATCAGCTCATTTAGCTTGGATGGACTAATAGCACAGCTACGAGAAGTAACTGAAAATAATAAGTGGACACAGACTGGCTCATTCCAAAGCTGTGGTGAAAATGATACTCACCAAGAGCAGGAGCCAGCCAGGAGCTGAATGCCACCAAAACAACGAGATCCATTGTACCTGTTAAGAGGAGTTAGGGCAAAGAAGCCAGTCAGACTAAGTAGAAATTAATTGAGTTACGTGCTTTTCTCAATACATAAAGGCCAAAGCAAGAAGTACAGCTTAATACAGTTTGATTACATCCTGCACACATTTTCAGGGTTCAACCACAGAAGTAAGCATTTCTTTCAGACTAAGTAATACATTCTCATAACTGAAAAGACTTCCAAGTGGGAAATTAAGCCTTCCAATGACCCATGTCTGGTAGGAACATTATGCTCCATTTCTGCTAGACACAACGTAAACAGGATCACAAACATTAACAGAATGTGTCCTAATAATTTGGTGTCCTGGCTATGGGTTAAAGAGGAGGATCTATTCTAAGCTCAGCACCCCAAAAGAAGCGTGGTAGTGGAGGGCTGTGAAGCAAGGCCAGTATTGAGTTGCACTTGATATTTAGTTGGTCGGCTTTGCTTTAGGTTTTGCTGGGTCATCAACACGAAGCATGTTTTTCTATCTATATATTATCTGGGTCATTCCTTTGGGATTCACTTACACACCATATGTTTACAGGCTGAGGATCCACAACCAGCCCTCTTAATATAATTAGACACAGACGCTGAATAGTGTCTTCAGTTCAGAGGGCATACTGAGTGTGATCTTGCTTACTTCACAGACAAATTATTCCAATACAATCCCAAATCATGACAATACAAATGCAATGCAGGATGATATAAGTCTGCTCTACACTTGAAGAAAATCTATGCCATGAAATGAAATGTTTTGCATTGCAAAGATCAAAGCCTGTGTTTAGCAGAGCCAAGGGGTTCTTCCTTGGCCCAGAAAACTGCTAGGAATTCATGCATGATTGGAGTGGGGGTGTGAACATGGGTCTCCAGTGGAGAAAAATGAACACTTCAGTCCTGGAAGCAGGATTAACAACAAAGGCCTGGTTAAAATAAATAAACAAATAAATAAATAAATAAATGGTAGAGTTGGACTTTTTGTGTTTGTTGAGTTTAGTCATTTGCAAATTTATTTCATTCTTACATGTTTCATGTTTTTGGGCTAAATAGATGACCCCCCTTTTTCCAGCTCTGGTTGTGGTTCTTGTTTATTAACACGATACAGATAAAGGGATGAAGTGTTGTGTGATTCTACTGATTTTCTTTTCGGTCTGATACCAAGTAAAATTCAACTAAGAATCAGTAATACTGATCGGATATTGATATTTTGCACAAAAACCTAATGTGTTTCAAAGCAGACTACACTATGGCAAAGTAATTGATAGTTACAGTTCTACAGAAAATATTGTGACTCAAACTGACATTATAAATATAAGGAATGAATATATAAATGTAGAAACTTTGCTTCTTTGTCACCAACTAAATCAGTAAGTCTTAAAAGAAATCTATCTATCTACAAACTATTTTCTTCTGCATTTTTGTTTTGTTTGCTTAAATTTATGAGAGCTGATATCACTGGGACATCCAAGTTAAATTCATAAAGATATTTATTGCAACATTTACTTACTCCATAACTATATTCAATACTGTACTTAACAAAACAGGATGCCTTAAGAGGAGAACTCCGAACAACAACACAAATAGACCGATGAAAACACTTTCCCAAAATTCAGCATCGGTACTAAACAGCTCCACATTTTCTCCCTCTACCTGAGTAGTGGATAGTAGATGATAGTACCTGCCTGCAGCATGAAATCTGTCTCACTCTTACGAACAGGCTTGTATCTGAAGTATCGATCTGCACATCAACAGAAGGAATTTCCTTTCCTGCCACAAACTTAGTGGCAAACTCCCAATGCTTAGTGGGATACCCAACTCAATTTAGTTCAAGGCACCGCGCAAATAAAATGTAAATTAAAAGTTTTTAATAATTACTTTTACTTATAAACGCATAAAGAGAAGATACAGTCCTTAAGGCAATAACATTAGCGAGAGTGGTGTATTTTTGCGCAAACCACACGGTCACGTGTTAAAACCATAGACCGTAAGGTTCAAACGCAGCAGACGTGTGAATGGAGACGAACCAGTAACCATAGAGAAATGGCAATAAAGGAAAGAAACTTAAAGGAAAGTCTAATAGTAAAAGCACACGAACTGCATTATGGGATTAGCTGCCTGTAGTTTTTATTTCAAGCTATCATTTCTAGTTTAAAGATATAATAAATGCCATTAAATGATAATATAGTCAACTTACCGTTTACCAGCCTCTTACCAATGACTCAAACTTTAAAAGGAAAACCGAGACTCAAAAACAAAACAAAAAAGTTTCTAACTTAAATGTTCCTTCAGCCAAAAACAATAAAATCTTGCTGACTCTCCAATGAATAGCAAAAAACAAAAATAAAAAAAAAAATAAAAATCTCACACTAAAAACAGGGGTAGAAAATAAATGTTATGCCCGCATTCTGTGCAGAAAAGTCTCTGCTCTGCTTTCCAACTTATCCCAGCTCTGTTCCCTCTTGTTGTCTCAGGAATGAGGCAGAAGGGGGCGGGGAGTCGCTGAAGTTACTCCCCAAAATTACCCCGAGCTGCCACTGTAAACCTAACAACACAAGGAAAGCACTGAGAGCACTGCTAGTATTGCCATGTGTTTTGTTGCCAGCACTGACAACTAAATGTGATTTCTTAATAAGCTGTAAATCACGCTAATGTCTCTCTACAGGCTAATTTAAGGGATATAAGCAGCATCCAACAGCGTGCTTGTTGTGCTGTGGTGTAATTTAAACGCAGTAGAGGGGGGGCTCAGAACTGTGAAGTGAAATCATAAACACTGCAGCACTAGAGGGCCACGGTGGTCTGCCACAGAGGTAGTTTTCCCTCAGCGATGTAACAGTTTTCATGAGGTTATTCCCAGGATAAACGGTGAGATTTTCCCTCACAACTGGGCCAAGCTGGAAGCAGGTCCTGTCTCAGTATGGTATTGTAGTTAGTTAGCTGGACATTGTGGAATTTTGTTATTGTATTCCCCCTGACTCCAAGGACTTTGCTTTCTAAACAATCGGGTGGGCATGAGAATTCTTTCACCACTTGTGTAATCTGCAGCAGAGGTCAAACACAAGATGCCAACTGGTATGTACTACACAAAACATTTTCAAGAGGTTTATAGTAACACAGAAGTCATTTTCTGGGTATAGCAAATAAATTGGGCATATGCTGTCATGAAAACATATTAATTTATTAGTCAGAACAGTAAAGAAGACACTTTTTTTTTTCTTAGCAAACACATTTGAAAAGAATGGTTATGGTTTATTTCTTTAAACTTTTTTTTTCCTTACATGGAGTTGTGTGTAAAAGAGATTACATGCTTTATATTTCTCTCCACTAGATGGAAATGTTGGACAAGACTAAACACCGCTCTGCAAATCCAAAGGGAACAGTGAAGGACCAGATTGCCAAGAAACAGTGATAACTATTTTATAAATCAAGAAAAAGTGGCAAACTGTGATGAGCAGGGTTGTAAGCAAGCAGCTTTCTTCATCCTGTTTGACTGATGGGAAACACAGAGACGTAAACCACACTGTCACAATTATATTCACATTTCTTAAAGGAAATAGCTGTAGTTTAGTTTTTTTTTTTTTTTTTTTTACCTGTGTACCAGATTCGTTGATCAGCACAGACCATACACATTTACAGGCCACTGCAAGACAAAATAAATTCATGTCAATGTAAAATCCTATCCACTCTGGCACAATGGAGACTAGACAGATGCAAGCACAAGCACTGAAGAAATCATATGAGTCATATGAGGCCCTTGTGTTCAGTTTCAAGTCTTAGCCTCAAGTCAATCTTGAGAGTTTTGAGCACCTCCCTTCCTCTTTTTGTTCATATTTCTCCATCGACTTGAGGCTAAGACTTGAAACTGAACACAAGGGCCCCCAAATTATTATTGTACCCAGATGAGTATTCAGTGTCCTTGGATGACAAGCAGTGATTGGATTGCAAGCTTGGAAGCTTTTGATGGCCATGCCTGTCAGCCTCACCTGCTTTTTAATCAGTAATTACCATAGGGGATTCTCCAGCATTTCTTAATTAAATTGAGCTAAATGCAATTAAAAACTACACTCTCATTCCTTTTAAAGGGCTGTGGAGTCCTTGTTTAGTTCTAGCTGTTAAGAGAATAAGCAGTTGAACGCTTGTATCATTGTCCCATCTCTTGATGATCTGGACCTGATTGTTTTAGTGGTCGAATCAAGAGACCGATGAATGCTTCTCCTTAAACTAAAAAAAAAAAAAAAACCCACACAACTGGGCAAAGTTATTTTATTTAAACACTTCAAGTTGATATGAATAAAGCTGTGATGTGAGTATGCAGCGCTGCAAAGGGCTATTTGGTCATCTCACTGAAAACAGCATTAAATCTTTGCTCTGAAATGTTGATGTATATTCTGCAAATACTTACCATCTGGAGAAGTCTCCAGCACTCCATGAGCCAATAACCGCTGACATACTCGTGGTGATTTTCCCGTCTGCTGTCTTCAGATCATCTTTGGAGTTGTTATTGTAGTTGCCACAGGCACCACACACTTTGTCAGACAGGTGATTGTCAACAGTGACAGTGACCTCCTGTGAAATTGCATAAGTGACCCGTACAGCTGATGCCTTCTCAATGACAACGCTCCTGTCAGAGATTTGGACCACAAGCTCATTTGTCACTTTGCTGGGAAGAGTCACTTTCCTGCCATTTACCTGAAGAGCACAAAGAAGAAAAAAGAAATATTTAGACAAACAAAGAAACAAAACATGTTTCTGCATCAAAAGCTTGCTTAAAAAATTCCTCACCCAGGTTTCATGTTGGCTGTTCACTGTCACAACACTGTCCTTGAAGAAGACATACACAGATGAAGCAGTGGGAGGTGCCCCCTTTCTGCAAATCCTGACATCCACGACCACCCGGAACCACTGCTTAGCGGCCTCATCACACAGCGACGCCACCTCGAATGCCCCTTGTGCTCCAATCTCTCCAGCCATGCCATCAAAGGAGCTCAGCTTGCCAGCATGGCTGACAGTGCAGTGATGCTGTTTGATCTGACAACCCCGGACCCCATCTCTCACATCACAAACCTCCCCATCGGCACAGAACAACTTTTCACACTTTACCAGCCCAGATGCATGGCACACACATTTGGACTTGCAATCTTTGTCCACGACTGTTTGGCCCACCTGTAACACAGTTTGTTGTCATAACTTATTCCAAGGTGAGCAAAAAAATAACTTTAGTTATGTCTAATTTCTGTGACATGAATGTGAAAATATCTGGATAATTAGGAATATCTTTTATGTGACTCAATCACAGCAGTAATGCGTGTCAACATAAGTTTTACCGTCAGATATGTGCCGTTGTGCACACACCCACATTTGTCCAGGGGAACACACTGACTGCCATCAAAAACAAAGCCAGCATCACATTCACATCCTTCAAAACAGCTTTCAGGGCAAGAAACTGGCTGAATAAAGCTGGAACATGTCGTACCACAGGTGTCAGCACACAACTCATAGTGGCTGTGTACGGGGCAGGAGGCAGCTACAACAAATGAATGAATAAATGGAATTAGTCAAGCACAGAAAACATGGATGTACTTATAATAACAATGTGTGTTACTCACGGCAGAAGGAGCTGCTCCTCCATGATTGGATTTGGACCCCTGCATTCTGGCAGGCCAGAGCGTAGGCCTGCACACTGTCACACAGAGTATCTTTATTGTCACCCACAGCACAGACATCAAACACACAATGAGATACATATGCTGCTGGGTCGATTTTAGTGTGGCAAGCTTTGAAAGGGCCATTAGGTGCACTCATGATGCCGCAGGAGTCGGGTTTGCCATACAGAGTAACTTTGGCATGATCACATACTGGACATTGAGCTCCACAGCCTCCACACACATGCTCAGGCAGATCAACCACCCATGTTTTTCCAAATTCATCCGCATTTTTCGTTTGTTTGCCTCCAGGAAGTCTGAAATCATCGCCACTTTTCTTATTGTAGTTGCCACAAAGGCCACACATCTTATTCTGGTATGTAGAGGGAACGACCACCTCAACGTAGTACACAGTGTCATAAAGGACTTTCAACCCAAAGGCTGTTCTGACTACTATATTACGACCTTCCTGCGTGACTGTGAGACGCCCCTCATCCAGGGAGAGAGGGAGGTTGATAAGTTCTTCATTTACCTGGAACAACAACATATGGAAATATTATCATTTTTGCATCTTTTTGTGAGGAAATCGAAAACATTTGGACAGGTGCTTTGGAAATGATGTTGAACTCACAATAACTTTCCATGGCACTCGCTGCTGGATGTAGATGACATAACCATAGACTGTCACTGCAACAGACTTGGTTACAGCCACTTTTCCGTTTCCATATTTTTCATTGCCTTGAGTGACGTTGAATGGTATAAGCTGGCCTTTGTCATCATTGCAAACCTTGGCCAGTACATAGACACAGGTACCCTGGAAATCAAACCTCCATCCATCAAAGGATATGTAATGTGGGTCACCTGATGCCACACACTTTCCTTGCCCCTCTGGGTGGCAACCTTTCACTCCATTTGCAAGCTTACAGACTTCTCCTGGACGACACTTGGCCTTTTGGCAAGATACAGCCCCATTCTCTCCACAGATGCATTGCTCCATACACTTGTCTTCAGGGTAGAAAACATCCCCTTTCTTGAAGTACTGACCACCATAGGAGCATCCACA
This sequence comes from Telmatherina bonti, assembly GCF_933228915.1. Lineage (NCBI taxonomy): Eukaryota > Metazoa > Chordata > Actinopteri > Atheriniformes > Telmatherinidae > Telmatherina > Telmatherina bonti. The sequence goes on from NC_136623.1 coordinate 23,546,634, forward strand.
GTCTTTCAAAGGCACACAGGTACCTCCACTCAGTAGGAAACCTTGGTCACACTCACAGGCTTCAGCACATCGCCTGCGGCAGGTGGAAAGGGAGGTTAAACTGGCACAGGTGGCTGGGCAACCTGAGGCACACAGGGTATAATGGCTGTTCCTGGGACACTCCATTGCTGCAGGATAGGATGAGACCAGATAAACATGAAACACTCAAAATAGTTAGCACAAAAAAATGAACACACTAATTCTAACTTACGGCAAAATGATTCTGTTCTCCAGGGGTGGATGGTTATTCCTTGGCTCTGACAGGCAGACACATACACTTCCACAGCATCACAGACTGCACCTTGGTGCCCGTGATATTGACAAATGTCATACACACAGTCCTCCATGTAAGGAGCAGGGTCCACATGGCCATGACACTCTCTGAAAGGCCCTGCCTTGTCAACAATGATGTTACAGTACTTGGTGGCCTTGTACACTTTTTTCTCAGAGTCTGAGCAGGCCTGGCACCACACCCCTTGGCAGCCTGCAGAACAACCAGGTGTGAGGGCCACTTGCCAGCTCTCCCCAAGTTTAGTTCCATCTGCAGCAGTCTTGCCATTCTGCATAGTCAGGTCATCTTGTGCTTTCCCATTGTAGTTGCCACACAGACCACACACAGAGCCCTGGTAGCTGCTGGGCAGAGTGACACTCACTGTGCTCTGCCAGTCAAAACTCACAGTGATTCCAGCAACTGTCTGCACTACAGCTCTACGACCACTCAGAAACACAACCAGCTCATTATTGTAATCCAGAGGCAGTGAAGCAAGCTGCTCATTCAGCTGAAGAGTAGACATAGGAAAAGAGGAAGGGATATTTTTAGGAGATTACAGATTTAATAATCCTATGGACGTTGTTAATCCTTTCTAATGTGCGTTTAAATCTTAGTTTAATTAAGAATCCCTGGATCAAAATTTTAATATGCAATTAAATATATATTCAGAAGAGTATGAGGGATGTCAGAATTAGCGCAGCGACAAAAGGAATTATCATCCACTCATTTCAATGAGGCTGAGAGGATCTGAGCTGTTATTTTCAATAATGCGACTACATGCTGTGTCCTATTTCTCTTCTCTTAAAAATTTTCATGAGAGCAGATAACTCTTTAATCTTTTATTGCATCAACTATTTATGTAATTATCCATACCTCCGCATGCACACTTACCAAGACCTTGTAGGGGTATTCTCTGCTAAAGATGAGAGTGGCACCATAGATAGAAAATTTGACAGTCTTTGTGAAAGACACGGCCTTGTTTCCTCTATTGTCATTCTGCACATTTACTTTGAACGACTCCAGTCCAGGGTGCTGGGAGCACAGTCCGACCAGCTGATATTCACATGTCCCTTGGAAGTCATACCTACGCCCATCAAAAGTGCGGTAGTGTGGATCACCCGAGGCTGTGCATGTGCCATAACTGATGGGTTGACAGACACGCTCTCCATCCACCACCATGCATTTCTCTTTGGCAGAGCAGGAAGCTTCTCTACATGTCACCATGCCTAGAGTGGTGTCACACATGCATAGACGACCACAGGCCTCATCGGCCCAGAACTGCTGGCCTGGTTTGTAGTAGCGGCCCTCATAAGAGCAACCACATGTTTTAGCTGGCACACAGGCACCAGCACTGAGGACATAACCCTTATCACACACACATGCTTCCACACAAGCACCATTGCACTTCTGCTTGTCCTCAGGGAATGGGCATGATGGCTGGCAAGGGCTGGCACAGTCTTCATAGTGGCTGTGACTCTGACAGTTCATTGCTGGATATAAATTAAATTCAGACATAAATTAACCAAAAATAGGAAAAACTTAAATATTTTATTGTGATCTTGAATGAATGAAGTTCTTAAATACTTACGACATCCAAATGTTTTCCTCCAGTGTTTTATTATTATTCCTGCCTCACGACACTGTGCGTTATAGGAGGCTAGAGCCTGGCACAGCATCTTTTTATCCCCCTTACTGAAGCACATGTCATACACACAATTGTTCATGAAGGCTTGGGGGTCCAATTTTCTAGTGCATTTCTCAAAAACACTATTGGTCTTGGCTGTGAGGGCCCCACATAAAGCCTGAGTCTTATAGAGTTTCTGCTCGTTACCGTCACAGGTAGGACAGTTTTTCTCACATGTGTCCCAGCAGGGATAGTCTTTATCCTGATCAGGTGTTTGCCAGCTCTTTCCCCACTCTATCACTGAGGAGACAGCTTTCCCAGCTGGATTCTGGAGCTCATCTCCTTTGTTACCATTAAAGTTGCCACACAGACCACAGACACTGCCATAATAACTGCTGGGAAGCTTGATGACAAGATGCCAGTTCCAGTCATAGGAGACGGACAGACCAAAATTAGTTTCCACCACTGCAGATGGGCCCCTCTGAAGAACAGACACCTCACCATCACCCAGCTGTACAGGAAGATTCAGCAGCTCCCCGTCCACCTGTAGAAGATTCATCAGATTATGCCTTAAACTGCACACACAAAATACAGCAGGTCTAAAAGGCAAGAGACTAAAATCTCACCGTGACTCGACCGACTTGGTTTTTTCGGATGGTTATGGTGTGCCCATACACAAGCACATCTACCTCTCTGACATAGGAAACTGCTGTGTTTCCTCTGTTATCATTCCTCTCAGTGACAGAAAATGGAACTAGATCTTCTAGGTTCCCGCAAGTCTTTGAGATGACATACTTGCAGGTTCCTTGGAAGTCAAAGTTGTAACCATCAAATGTGTGGTAGTGGGGGTCACCCCAGGCCCAGCAGGTGCCTGTGTATTTGGGGATGCACACAGCCTCGCCATTCTCAATATTACATTTTTCCTGGACACGACATTTGGCATCTTTGCAAGGATCTGCAACGGATAAGTGAAGTGCAGTATTTGTTTTAGTTTATTTACTCAATTAAAAATACGAATTTCAATAAATAAATGCAAATACTTCTCATTTTTTTATTTACCTGTATTGTAACATGCTCTCACTCCGTTCCTGATCATGCATTTGGTGGAAGGAGGACAGGAAAGCTTTTCACAAACAAGGCCTTTGGTTGGATTGCAGGTGCACTTTGTGTTACAGTTCTCATTGTACACAACTTCACCAGGCTGGAGACACAAATGAAGTTATTTCAATATTAAAGTAAAGGCAATATTAAAGTAAATGTTGTTACATATGACTAAGAGAAAGGCGTCAACATTTTTCTTCTTCTCCAGGCCGCAAGAACAAGAAATGAATTTATTTTGGTCTGGTCAAGTCATACGCCATAGAAGCTCTGTGACAGGGTGGGAATAACTACATGCGAAGGGGAGTGGGGTGGGTCATATTTTATGAGAAACTTCATCTGTGGCAGGGGGTGGGGTTTTTGCACATTGTGCATGTCTTTAAATGCCACATATTGTATACATTTTCCTACTTTCTTACCATTTTCTTCGCTGTTCAATGTAGTATCAACAAAAATGCGGAAAAGACAACTTTCCATGTCGTGCTTCTACAAGTTAACCACGCCTGCCTCAAATATCTAACCAACCAAGCAAAACTTCTTGGAGCCCCATGAGAAGAAAGTATCACACAGATGATGTGTCAAGAACAAAGTGCCAAATGTTCCCAACCACGTCCGTGGAAGCAAAGAACCAAAATAAATGCATTTTTTGTTGAGGTCAGTTTGAGACAATAAAGTAGCTTAAAAATGGATGCAGTGATCCGTAATTGTACCTTGTAACTTTTTCCATTTTCGTAGCAGCCACAATCAGTCTCTTTTACACATGTCTGTCCATTGAATAGGAAGCCATTATCACATTCACATCCTTCTGTACAGCCGGTGGGGCACTCAACAACATCTGTAAGGCCTGGACAAGATGCAGAGCAGGCTTCTGCACACACCTCATAGTGACTGTTGGCAGGGCATTTCATTGCTGTAATAAAGCATGAAAAGACAAGGAAAATATGCTATTCTTATGTGTTAAAAGCATTGTTATGTTACATAAATATTACTTCTGTCACTTACGACAGAAGGAGGGAGTTCTCCAGTTTTTGACGTCCACTCCTGCCATGTGACAGTTATAGGCATAGGCTGCTGCGCTGTCACAGAGCACATTTCCATCACCGTTGGAGGCACACACATCAAACACACAGTCATCAAAGTACAGCTGTGGGTCCAGTTTGCTATGGCAGACTGCAAATGGACCTTTGGGTGCTGTAAGGATACCACAATAAGTGGTCTTTGAAAATACAGCCTTTTGAGCTGGTCCGCAGTCTGGACAGTTCTTCCCTTCACATCCGTTTTCACAAACCACATTAGGAATGGTAACTTTCCATGATTTTCCAAACATATTAACATTTTTGGTGAGTTGGTTGTTGGGCATCTGAAAGTCATCTTTGCTGTTTCCATTAAAGTTGCCGCACAATCCGCAGACTTTTCCACGATAATTCCCAGGTACCGTGACCGTCACATGATAAACCAGGTCATAAGTGACAAAGAGAGCAAAATTTGTTGCAATAACATAATTTCTGCCTTCTTGATAAACCTGCACTGCTCCCTCATTAAGATTCACTGGAAGGTTGTTAAACACTCCATTTACCTACAAGAGAGGAATAAGTGTTTCTTAACAAGAATACTGTAATCCTAAATATGGATGCTGTATAAATGAGGAATGAGAACTCACCAGGACCCCAAACACCTTGTTCCTCAGGATGAGAGTGAAACCATGGACTTCCACAGCAATGAGCCTGGTGACGGCAACCTTTTTCTTTCCCCTCATTCGGTCCCACTGCACATTCTCCACTTTCACAGAAAAAGCCTCCAGGTGGGTACCTTCCAGGCCACAGCTCTTAGAAAGCGTGTAGGTGCAGGTGCCTTGGAAATCAAATTTCTGTCCATCAAAAGAGAGGTAGTGGGGGTCACCAGATGCCCGGCACACACCTTTTCCAACTGGATGACATTTGTGTATGCCATTTTTGACTCTACAGTTCTCATTTGGGCCACATGTGAACTTCCTGCACTCAACCTGAGAAGAGTACATAAGAAACAAGAGAAGTGATTGAAGATATTTAGCAGCAGGATCACATGTACCAAGTGATTCTCTGTCTTAATCATTTTAGTATTCATCACCTCTCCATCTTTTGTACACTTGCACTCCTCCTGACACTCTCCACTGGGATAAAACACTTCACCAATGCTGTAGTAGCGTTCGTTGTGAATACAGCCGCATTGTGAGAAGGGAACACAGCTATCTCCACTGAGGATGTACCCTTCATCACAGGAACAGCCTTCCTCGCATTGACCCTTGCAACCTCGAGGAGGAGCCAAAGTATCACATGTTGCAGGACAGGCAGTTGCACACACTTCATAGTGGCTGTGGATGGGACATTTCACTGCTGAAAACAAAGGACGAAAGACAGCGACACACATATATCATTCTAAAAAGACACTTGTAGTTGTTACAGTTCATGATTAATACAAAGAAAAGATAGAAGTACTTAATAAAATATACATACAAGTTATTAAATATATTTGAACAGAGTGAATAATCATTACAGAGAATCTTTTTTTTATGTTTAATTGAATAGATTTCTCACCACAGAAGTGACTGGTTCTCCAGCTGTCTACTTTGGCCCCCACAGCTTGGCAGGCAGATGTGTATGATGTAATAGCCTGACACAACACATCCTTCCTGCCATTGTACAGACATACATCATAAACGCAGTCCTCAAAGTGGCCAGCTGGATCCACCTTGGCATGGCAGTCATGGAAAGGTCCTTTGGGGTCTCTTATCACGCCACAATAGTCTTGCTTTTCATATTGAACCTTCTGGGTAATGTCACAGTTGGGACACACCCCTTTACACCCCTGTCCACAGCCTGGGATCTCAGAAGCTTGCCAGCTGGCACCAAAATCAGCTGGTTTAACTGGTTTGTTGCCATTTTTTGGGGTCAGATCATCCTGGGGTTTGCCATTGTAGTTGCCGCAGAGGCCACAAATGGCTCCCATGTAGTTGCTTGGCAGTGTTACAAACACATTACTATCCCAGTTAAAGGCAACTTTGAGACCAAAATCTGTTGTGACAACAGCATACCAGCCACTCTTATATACAGATATCTTTGTTTTATTCAATTCAAAAGGGAGGTTGATGAGCTCATTATTCACCTGAAGGAGAGAACTCAGTGTTATTTGGATGCTAAAATATGATATTCAATACAGTTTTAGGTGATAAACAGATTTAACAATGATGCACCAAACATTATGTAGTTCTTACCATGATCCGGCCTTTGTGTGTCTTTGTAATTACAATGCTGTTGGCGTATACTTTGATTTCTACTAGCTTGGTATAAGAAACCACCTTACTGCCCCGCTGATCATTCTGCACCAGGACTTCAAAAGGGACCAACTCTGGATCCTTGGAGCAGAGTGCTGCCATTTGGTACACGCATGTACCCTGGAAGTCAAACCTCATCTTGTCAAAGGTCACATAATGGGGATCACCAGTGGCCTGGCAGGTGCTGTAAGACACTGCTTGACATTCCCTTATACCGTCAATCACTTTGCACTGCTGCCCGGCCCTGCAGCCTTTATTCTCACACTCTATGCCTCTTTTTCCAGGAATGCATTTACACCATTGCTTACAGCCCTTGTCAGCCCAGAATGCCTCCCCAGCAGGTATATAATGACCTTTATAGGTACAGCCACACTCAGCAGCAGGCACACACTTTTCTCCACTTAAAACAAAGCCTGCATTACAGGCGCAGGTTTCTACGCAGGGACGTTTGCATTTGGATGGAGCGTTCGGGTCAGAACAAGTGGCAGGGCAGGCATTACCACAGAGCTCGTAATGGCTGTTGGCTGGACATTTGGCAGCTTTAGGGAGAAAAACAAGAAGAATGGATAAACGCTTGTGACAGTAAGTAATAGATACATACTTAAGTTAAGCTATTAGTTAGGAATACTTACGGCATTTTGCCATCTCCCTCCAGTTTTGAATCTGGATCCCACTATCCTGGCAGGCATCACTGTAAGCCTCAAGAGCTCTGCAAAGGAACTGTCGCAGACCATTTCCAATGCATAAATCATATTTGCAGCTCTCCAGATATGCTTGTGGCTCTACAGCTGCATGACACTCACTGAATGGACCATTTATTTTACTCGTCATGATCCCACAAAATGAGTCACTCTCCCACTTTTTCAGCTGGTTCTGGTCACACGTTCCACAGCCACCCACACAGTCATCTCTGCACTGTGGGTTGTTTACCATTCCTGGCACCTTCCAGCTGCTCCCAAATGCTACAACCCCATTTGCCTTAGTGCCAGAGGGTGTGGTGAAGTCATCATTTGATTTGCCATTGAAGTTACCGCAGAGTCCACAAGTTTTACCAGCATAATTGTTTGACAAAGTGACCACAAGATTGTGATTCCAGTCATAACGGACTGTCAGACCAAAATCAACCTCTATGACTGCAGAGCGGCCACTCTGAAATACATTCAGTTTGCCGTTGTTCAAAACTACAGGCAAGCTCCATAAGCTATCGTCAATCTGAAAAAAAAAAAAGAAAAAGAGTGAAGTGATGTGACTCAATAATTTGTAGAAAAGAGAAGAAGCAAAAATAAATGGTGAGTAAGAGACTTGAATGTTTTTAAAAATGCCATCTTTTCAAAACAGGAACACTTACCCTTATACGACCTGTCTCAGACCGAACTACTGTGATGGTCACACCATACACATTTACCATGACCAGGCCAACGTATGACACTCTGTGGCTTCCTCTGTTCTCATTTTGGGCAAGGACTTCAAATGCTGTAAGATGGCTGTCCTTTCCACAGTTTTTAGCAATGACGTAGGTGCAGGTACCCATGAAGTCAAAGCGTAGGCCATCAAAAGTGCGGTAGTGAGGATCTCCCATAGCCCAGCAGGTACCAACATTTAGTTTTGGTGGTTTGGGGACACAAGAGGGATACCCACCACTCATCTCACACACCTCATTAGAACTGCAGGTGACACTACTGCAGGACAAAGAGCCTCTTCCTGAAAAACAATGTCCGATAATGCACATATTATAGTGGCTGTTTTATTTGAAATGTTCACACTGTGATGAGAGGGTGGAGAGCTTTGTGTGCATCGTACCTTGTTGCATACACTGCCCTGGGGCACCATAACCATTCATCTGACTGAGTCCTATACTGTAGAGAGCAAAACCAGCTCCGGAACTTGTCACAGTGTGAACGTTGTTGCCAGAAGTTTTTTTGTAGGATATTTCTGCCCAGGAGAAGTCTGTTCCTCTAATCTTTTGCCACTGAACATCTTTTGGCAGGTTTTTACTGTCAAACCTCAGTGTTGCTGTTGCGCTGGTTTGTGCAACAATCAGAGCTCTGTTTTCAAAACTCCCAACAGCCTCTAGTGAGTAAGAAGAACAGAAACGGTCTGTGGACAAAATGGTCATCAAAAATGGGTCGTAGAACCGGTACCAGCCACTTTTGACACCGTTGAAGAGTAGGAGGACCTGAATGCCACGATCAGCCTTAATAACCAATGTCTCAGGGTTACTGTAGTTAATCTTCTTCATTTCCCCCTTAGAGAATCTGAAGTGAGAGTTGCCTTTGCCACTGCTGACAGTGACTTGGGTGGGCTGAGAGGCCAGGAGGTAAACAGTATCATATTTTTTCTGAAAGCTCAGTGGGGGGATGACAAAGCTGGTTCCCCAGCTGCTTACTGGCAGAAGCTGTTCATAAACATGATTGCATTTTGAGAAAAGCCAGGTACAAGTGTGCCCCGTGAAAACAGCAATAGGATGCTGGGAGGAAACACTGCTGCCAGACAGATCATAAAAGCTTTGTAGCTGGATGCTCTCATACGGCTGGAGATCTATTGTCATTTTAGAGCCCTTTCTGTAGACACGACCCTGGAATGTGATTGGTCCGTTGGGAAAAATCTCCACTTTGTTATTCTGCTTTCCGTTTGTCACGGCAAACTCCTTGTAGGAGCCGTATGGGGATCCAGGAGGAGTGAAGACGAAGTATTCTGTGCCCCACATTGTGGTTGGATATACCAGAGAGGTGTCTGCTGTGTACAGCTTGTAGTTAAGGGAGGTTACAGACACATCTGCTGAGGCTTCAATGCGCACCGTGTTGGGAGACTTTTGGCAGCCGTACATCTCAACAGTTGTAGGAACACTGATGATGGCCCCTTCTCCAGCTTTCAGAATCTTTTCTTGCTTGAAATTCAAAGGAGGCACTTGTACAATTACTTTTGTATTAGCTTGAATAGCTGTGATGTATAGCTGAAACTGAGGACTGTCATAGCGTGGCGCATAATTCTGCATGAAAGACAGGGCAAACTCCTTTCCTACCGAGCCTTCGCTGAGTGGACCTACGAGACAAGAGGAGAAAAACATGTCCAAAAGAATGTTTTTTTTTTAATGTTAACTAAAATGATGGAGTCAGACAGAATTGGGACTTGGAAAGTAAGAGAGCCTGTAGAAAATATGTTAAGAAAGCATTGGTAAATTATGGAGACTGTACCAAGGCAATCAATGGATTCCCCCACTGGCAATACAAAAACACGCCATAAGACTTTTTGCATAGCACACAGTACAAAGAAATAAGATGACACCAAAGAATAGGCAGCTGAAAAGAAGACCTTGTTTCCTAAGTGAAAAAGAGGATGGCTCACTTGTAATAAATGGATTATTATTATTATTTTTTTTACTTTTGTTTCCTCACTCACTGGACTGTTTTTAACAGCACTCAATAAGTAACTTGAGCAGACAGTAAAATTACATCAAGGAAATATTATGTTTCCACCCTTCTACTGAAAAGATCACTCAGCCAGGGCTCAAAGCATTTATAATATACTCTTGTGTCAGCCATTCAGCTTTAATAGTTCTAACTCAATATCATTGTCAGGTAAATATAATTCCCAGCAAAACCTAATTTCAATTTAGATGGTTGTCTGATGCTGCATTCTTATAGTCTTTTCCAGTTCAGTATTGTGATTCCCTCACATTGGCACCTGCAATGAAGCTCAACTTATGAGTTTGACAACCTACAAAGTCATCCTCAAATGTATTCATAACCTTCAATTAAAGAAAAGGCAAATTACTAGAAACTAAAATAAGTCATAATAATTTTTTCACTAAATTATAATTTTGTGAAATAAGACATTGCCTTTAAATTGAATTGAGTTAAATAATAAAAATAATTATAACAATAATAATAACAATAACTAATTTGTCTGACATATGAAAGCACTTTGCTGATCAGCAGTAGGGTAAAAGACCCGTCAACAACTACAGAAGTGATTGCAGTGATTGTCTCAAAAGAATTGTTCAGCAAAATTTGTTCATCATCTTTGTTTCCTTATTTTTCAAAACATTTTTGCTGAATCACAATTAAAAAGCAATGTCATGGTTTTCATATATTTTTTACTTACTATCATTGTGGTCAATTTAAACTTTTTTTCGGTGATACCAGTTATTTCTTTTTTTCACCCTTCTTGCCATCGGTAAAACAAACAATGTGTAGAGACAGGCGGGTATGAAAAATTTAAATAATATGTAAATTCATAAACATATTATCTCTGTTTTTATAAAATCTATACTTACAACTCATTAAAGCCCCCAATGCACAAATGAGCAGTAGGGTTCCCATGGCTGGAAGACAGAGAAAGTCATTTAGTTATCAATTGCTTAAAAGTCATCTTACATAAAACATAAAGGTGCATTAACATCACCAGACAACTCACTTTAAGAACTAACCTGCTAAGAAGCATATATGTGTTTTTTTCATTCATCCTTTTATACATTATTGAACAGAAAAAAAAAAATCACTGACCAATGAAAAAACTTCAGAGCCCAACAATACCCTTCCTCTAAAACAAATACAGGCAGATCTTTGCAATAACTTTTAGGTCCTGTTATATGTTGACATAGGTGTAAAGTTAAACAAAAACTGCATGTATGGGAGGAATGATTAATATGTCTGTAATACACCTTGCAATGTTTTTCCGATCATTTATTCCAGGAATCATGTTGACATTGCTACATAATCTTCTTGAGATTTGTTTTGCAATGTAGAAGAAACTTTTGTAGAGCAAGTTATGAGAAAAAATCATAGAGCACAAACAAAGACACAAAACACCAGTTTATACTCATTTTCTTTTCATAGTACACTATTAATCAACCCCAAGACATATAGATGTGTTATTAGCATTTTTATAGTTACATTTTTACAATATAAAGCAGTTTTTAGCTGATGATGGTGATATTATTATTATTATTATTATTATTATTATTATTATTATTTCTACCATGGTAAAGGTCATGCATTAAGCATTGGTTTCTGACCATCTTTCTGTGAGTAATGTAACTTAAAAAGTCACAGACAGTTTTTCAGGTAATGCCAGAAATGGAATAAGGAACAAGTTATTCGATGTGTGGGGTGATTTGAATTACCAGAAGGTTTTTAAGGAATTCTTTATTATGGGGAGATAGGGCTAATTTTGCGATTTAAGCTTCTAACTAAAAAGTAATGGCCATAATAATTTGCTTTAAAAAACAAACAAACAAACAAAAAACAATAGCTTGCTGGAGGTCTGTACTCTCTGAGCGCTGCTGGTGATTGTAGTTGTCGGGCTATGCCACATAATATCTTGTAGGGTTTTGGATTGGGCAAAGCTTTAAAACAGTAAGGTCAAACTTATTTTTAAAATAATTTTCTGACTATATATCAAGCTTCAAGTCTGGTTTGATGAAAGTTTGTGTCTTAAAAGTACATTTTTTACTTCCATTTTTAGGATATAAAAATCCAGGATCCCAAAGGTTTCAAAACGCTGTAAGCAGGGTGATGATTAGATTCCCATCAGACATTTGGATAAAATTTGAGGGTTTCTCCTTTGCATCCTCATTTCTTTTACTCCAGAGATCTTTTTCTGTCTTGTAATGTTTTAAAACTTGACAGGATTTTGTCAGGTAAATTGTCAGTTATGCATTATGATCTTAGCTTTTGACCCTACATAAAGCCAAACATATTTGATACACAAAGTTTCTGAGAAATTTTGCTCTTTATGGAAAAAACTTTGCTCAAAATCCTGTTGAACACAATCTAATACTTGTCCTCATTTATACCAGGAGCAGAAGATTATACTGTAATAATTTTGACATATCACATGGTAATAAATTGTAAATATCCCCCCAAAAAATGATAAAGTTTTTTGTTACATTTTGTCAAAGGGCCAGCTAAAGACCTCATATTTTGAACTTTTCGTACCATTCTTTTTTTTCATGGATTTGGCTTTTAAAGGTTAAGTTTTACTCAACAAATAGATCACACTTTCTTTGTAAGTTCATTCCATGTTTTTTAGAGTAGTTTATGTTCATTAGAGTGACCTACGTGACTTGTAAAATAGGAGAAAGATTCTGAAGAATGAATATGTAAAATTCAACCAACACTGCTTGAGAATGGCAGTAGCTGGTTTATATGGGCGGATTCTGTTAGCTCTATGTGCCAGTCAAAGAATAACAGTGTGTAGCAGAGGGTGCAATAATCACTCGGAGCATAAAAGCAAATATAACTTGGATTTGAAAAGTTTGCTTTAGAGTGTTCCAAAAATAAAGACTAAAAACTCAAATATTTAATTGGTGTTCTTATGATCTTGGGCTGGGCAGGAAACTTGTTTTAGTTATTGTGCGCATATTGTTAAGCTGAATTTGATGAAGGTGTGCCCTCCTTAAAGTTTTTGTTAGAACCAGTTCCCCAATGCTCAGATAAAACCTTATTTCAATGGCTGCACTGGACTAATTGTGGGAAAACTGCTCATCTTGATTGTAATCAGTTAAGAATTTCTATAAATGACAAGCGATAACACAAAGAACGTCTGTCGAAGATATGTACGGCAATGTTGATTTGAACATTAGAATGAACTTTAAAGCCACTGTAAAATATATATAATTTTAAAAAAGTAATTAGATATTAAATATAATAAATCATGAACAGCCTAAAAAGAAGTCATTGGTAGGAGGATGGCTGGTCAGAATTTATCCTGTTCTATTGTGTTTCATTTCCTAGCAGAGAAAATCAAGAACCAATGACTCGACAGAAACGCTTGAGTTGAGTTTATTATGTGGTTTCCACAAAGACTACGTAATTTGGTTGATTACCAAAGGTACATTTGCCTGTCACTGTGTCAACAACATTCTCCCCCAGTTGCTCTCATAGAAACACAACCTCTTCACTGAGGTTCAGAGTGACCATTAGATTTGTCCTGTTTTACACTGAAAAGAACAATACTTATGGCAAAATGAGGGGTACACACACAGAACATCCACATACAGAGCTGATTGACCAATGGGATGTCACAGTGAGTAAATGAGGGCAAATACCTGTGACATGGGTTCTTCCGCTGACTGATAATCTGCATATGTCAAATAAAGTCTTGAAAAGCTGATGCCTGCACAAAGTCTATAAAATGAAATGAATGAAATGAAAAACACTTTTTTAATCCCCAAAGGGAAAGTCAGTATGGTAGAATATAATTAATTTATGCAGGTCTTGTTCCGGAGGCTGATGGCTGCTGGCAGGAATGATCTTCTGTATCTTTCAGTTTTACATCGGACCTGATCTTACTGAACATACTTTGTTGTTTCTTCACAGTGGTGTGGAGAAGGTGTGAAGAATCCTCCATAATCTTCATCAGCTTGTGCAGCATTCTTCTTTGGACAATCAGCTCCTGCGGCTCCAGAGTTACTCCAAGCACAGATCATGCTAAAACATCATTAAATCATGTTAAAACACTGTCCATTGATAATGCAAAACTCCCAAAGTTAACAAAAGGATTGTTGAAGCAGACCTCACTTCTCAGGCTAAGTAGATAGCTTCTATTGTACCAACTGCACTCACTTTCATTTGTTATTAATGTGAATGCCCCCATGGGCATTCACATTATTGAGATCCTGTTCGGCCATTTTTATTATTATTTCGCCAAACTTTGCCACGCTACTCCTCCTGCGCCGTTCAGGTCACTTCAATCATTCAGATCTTAAACTGTGCAGCTCCTTCGGGACATGTGTGCTACGATTTTTTATTTTATTTTAAATCTTTGTAGTTTTTGAGATATTTAACATTTTGTAAAAATAAATTCAGCCTTGTGATTGGATGAAAGTCCTTCCAACCAAGTGCGGATTGGACCTTGCAAAAATTCAGCACAGTGATTGGTCAATAGGGTTTCAGAGCTCTGCACCGGTTGTGTCAGTGTCTGGTTCATTAATTTCCCATCCCCAGTGTCTTTCCTGCAAAATATTTGAAATGCTACTCCTCCGACATCATTTGTCTCACTTCAACCATTCAAGTATCAAACTCTTCAGCCCATTCAGGAGATATGTTCTACAACTTTTGGTCTTTGTAACATTTAAACTTTTTAAGGTATTCAAGTTTTTGTCAATGTATTGAAATCTCTTCCTTTGATTGGGCAAAACGGAATTCAGCTCATTGGTCCATTTTGTGCACCGGTACAAAGGTACATATAAATGTCACTGGTTCAAATGCAGCATTTAACATAAAGCTCTATTGTTGTTTGTCGGCTGTTGCTTGTGTGATGGCATGCAGTTCTGCAGACTGCTCAAAGTGAGCTATTGGTCTCAGCTGCACACTTCAAGGAGCAAAGGAGTTTATTTGCAAATGTCACAGTTAAATATGTAGGATTTGTTCCAACAATGCTCCCTGCAACATTTCAACACTGATAAATCTTAAACAACTTAAAAAAAAAAGTTTTTCACATTGAACAATAAAGTCTGTCACATCTTTACTGGAGTTTAGTTCAACCTCACACATGTGTTTGCAATCCCGCTAATTACACCCTGCTGGAAGTGAAAAAAAGGCCTTCCCATCCCATTTAGAAGACATTTAAATGCTTTTTCCAAGGTGCAACTAAGAGTACTAGTGGCGTAGTGAGTAAGTCAGTGTACTTCAAAACAGGAGTTCATGGGTTTAATCGCAATGTGGGGCAAATAAAAAAATTCAGTTGTGCTTTTTTTTTTTCAATTTATTATACTTATGCAATTTCATTTCAATCATTCAGCATAGTTCCATAAATAGGCATTCACATTTGCTATTATTTCAATAATAGCTGGTTCTAGTTATTATTATTACTTATTTATTTTTTTTTTTTTTTACTACTACTACTGCTACTACTACTACTACTACTACTACTACTACTACTGATAATAATAATAATAATAATAATAATAATCATAATCATATTTTTTGCCTTTACCTATCCAAAGTCTTTCCATCCATCCATCCATCCATCCATTGTTTATACTTCTTCAGATGCAAGCCAGTATTGCAGACAAACAACCAGTCACTCCAGTATAAATGTACAAATGGAGTACCTGAAAAGAACCCATGAATGCACAGGAAAGGATGCTGACAGAAAGGCCTCTGCTGATGTTCCAACTGAAAAGCCTCTTGTTGTGAAGCAATCATCATTCATTGTTCATCCCCATAGTAAATATTAGAAATTTATTTCATCATAAGGTTAACACAAATCAAATTAAATGAAGTGAGGTTTACTTAAGTAGTAGTTTTGAACTTTTTTTTTTTTTTTTATCCCCATCTGCCTATAAATATGTAATGGAAAATGAAAACATTTTTATGAAACAGTCTAGACCAGTTTTCCAAACAACTGCACCTTTACTTGCACCAGGCATTACATATGATCAGGAAATTTTGGTAAAAGAGGATGGTCAAATCATTTTTTTGTGTTTAGGCCAAGTACATAATTCCTTAGATATAAAACCATTGTTGACACAGGTACACGGTTTTTCACCTTTGTACCTCACTTTTTCTAATTTTTGACTATGCTTATCTGTTATTAGAAGTATACAATTAGATTAATAAAATTCTTTAATATAATCTGTATTCTTGTTTATGGTGCTTTACTCTTAAATGCTTAGTAATGCAATTGTTCAAGAAACAGACCTTTTAGTTTCAGTGGTTTAGAAATAATCAATATCCGGATATTGAGTGCAATAAAGTGCCTTTTGTCTATTATGATTAAAAATGAAGCAACCACATTGCCTGCTTCTTACATCAGTTTCTCAGACACATATTAAGATCATATGGTTGAATAAGTGATGGTTTGATGACTGAGATCTGCAGTGCTGCAGTATGACTATTCAGAGCGCTGCTGATTTTAAGCCATGAATAACGCCCCTTGTGTCTGTCACATTTCCAGGAAACCATTGTCAGTGCATGCTGCAGTGCATGCTGCAGTGCATGCTGCTGCCCTGCACTTCAGCTCTTCTCCTTACATTTCACCCCACCCAAAAGCTGGCAGCAACAACTCAGAGGTGTGCAGCCCTCAGTGCATTTTTGCTTTTTAATCTAATGAGAAATAAGCACAAAAAAAAAAAAACTGCACTTGCTTTTAAGTATTCCAGATGAGCACTGACTGCTGACTATGTATTCTCAAAAATGTGCACAGTATTCACTGTCTATTTTGCTTGTGTTTACCAAATTATCTTTTACATGCATTTCACAAAGAAAATGCACACACAGTGGTTTTAAGATGCACACTTAACCCCCCCCCCAAAAAAAATACATTTTTACCACTATACCACAAAAAAAGCCACTTCCTTAGAAGCAGGTGGGAGAAAAGAAGGGTGTGAGATGGAGGTGGGGTCAACACAAACAGCAGGGCTTCTATGGCTTGGCCACAAGAGATCTGGTGATAGAAAATACATCGTTTTAAATATTTTTTGACAAAATATGTCCTTCCTCCAAACTCCTACTGCTATTATGTGCTCTAAGAAATAGACATGTGGCCATGTGCCCTGCTCCAGCAACAGACTGTCTTGATGCGTAAATAACACACTCCACACCACAGTTCCAACAATGGCTTAATTCAGTTCTACCCACCAAGAGGATGTCTCAGATTGTGCTGTCATGCAGAGAAAGATTGCACTCATCACTCTCTCCCCACTAGTGTCAGTGCTGTGTTGTCCAGAAGATACATCTTTCCTTCTGTCTTCATTCAATTTCTTACCGAAGCCAAGTTGTACCTGTGATTGAGTTAGCTTTTCTGGGTAAAGTACTGGTACAAGTAAATCTCCTGCTTGTGCATTTGTTCATTTATCCAAAAACAGACTGAGACAGAGGCAAGTTTAACTGAATATTGAAATTTTTGCCTGAAATGATGCATAATACAAAACTTGCATTGTTCTGTGTTTGTGGTTCAACAGACAGATTCAGCAAACGCTACTGAAGTGTCTGCTGATTGGGAAAATATCTGTCATGTAATCAGTAAGATCATGTAATTCCTGACGGAAAAAGACCAACAGTACACTGGTGCATTCTCAAATGTTAAGCAGAAACACACTACAGGGAGTGAATTAGCCAAATATGTGGAATGTACAAAACCCTTCAGAGAACTGAATATTTTTATAGCCATTTAAAAGGTCAACATACCAACTTTTCATCTTCAATGCAGGAATAGAGAAGTGTTCAGTTCATACTTATCTTGTTGATCTAAGATCTCCTTCTCCCCAGTAATATAACATATTTGGCTCTGTATGGATACATTTTTCCTTTCTGATGTGTGGTGCTGCAGCACTCAAATGCTTTGTCTATCACCGTTAAACTGTTAAAGACAATCTTGGTAATTGCAACCTTTTCTGCTTGTTGAGTTTGCATTCCTCTCTTATGCAATCAATATATTAGATATTTATTTAGTTATTGTTAAGATCACAACAGTAGCAATCCTTGTGGAGTTTACATCTGCTTCTTTTTCCTCCCACAGTCCAGACATGCCTGTTGGAGTAATCGTGGTTGTAAACTTGCTGTAGAAATACCAGTGAGAGCGCTCTCTGTGAGTGTAGTTGTTGGGGACTTTGATGAACTGACAGCTTGTGCACAGTGTCAGCATCTCTTCAACAAAAGCCAAACTGCTGCTGAAACAATCTCGAACAATGGAAGAGGTCAGAGAGAAAGTAAAGACATAACTACTATTAACTATGGAGATACAAATCATGTCTGTGGCAGCACACAGTTCTATCTGCCACAGTGCGGAGGAGGGAATAAGTATTGCTCAAAGATAAGAGGCCCGCAGGTGCAATTAACAACCCAGAACTATGAAGGTTTGTTCTCAGAAGCCTGAACATGGAAATATTAAAGAACCTCATCAAAATGCAAGAATTCAATAATCAAACTGATAAAAAAAAAAAACCTAAGCCTGTAAAATGAGAATTTGAATAAGAATCTTTATTACTAGTTTGCAATGTAATGGAGCAATTTACCCCTGATGTGACAAACTAGTAAAATAAACTCTCTTCCAATGAACAAAAAACACACTACTGAGTCTGAAGCTCTTCTCACCCTGTCTGCACACACAGCTGTAATAATGGCTTCCTGTCAGGACTCAGCGAGGGGCAAACGTTCACACGCGGGCTGTAATGACTGAATTAAGGATGATAATAAGCTGTTAAAAGAGACAATCCAGGTGTCATGAAAAGGCAGAGTTACTTCATTTGATTTTTTTTACGTAGTTTTGGGAATAATTTCTCTACACATTGAGAGGATGATAAACTGCCATGTACTTTTATCGTAATATTAACCATTTGTTATTTCATTGACTTAAAGTGAAACACACACCAAAACCCCCACAAATTCTGTGTGAATGATGCAAAAAAAGAGCTTGAAGTGATGTGATATTTGTTTGCATTATCATAAGATAATTAAATGTTTTGCCATGTGATGAGGTTAATGTTTTATAACTGTCTTTTTCCACCATATTGTCAACATTTGACACCTTGCTGGGAGAAAATGAGGTAATTTGGGCAAACATACTTGCCGGGAGTTATAAGGGGGGCAGACAGAGGCACTGATCTGCAAATCCAAGTACTAACACCTGCAGTTCATCTCACATGTTTTCTACACTCTTTACTCCACCACTGTGCCCCCCCCCCCCGCCCCTTCCAGTAGGTTAAGTTTAGTGATTAATAATAAATGGGCTGATTAGAATGATTTCACATGATACATGCAAAATACATTGGAAAAGAACACAAACTAAAACATAGTCAATGGTCATATGTTTAATTGTTTATAGTCTCCATTATGTTACATAGATGACATCACAGAATAAATAAACAATCCAAATGATTTTAATTGTGATACTGCCAAGATTCACCTGAAAATATTGGGTGAGACTGTTGTCCCACTTGTGAGTAAGACTTCCTAAAACATATCACAGACTGTGTGGTGGAAAATATCTGACATTTTCACATAGATTTTGTTGCTTAAAAATAGATTATTTTGACTTGGAGGTCTTGATGGTTATCCATTCATTTCTTTGATACACAGTGATGTTGTTTCGATAGCAGGTTCGTACAAACTCCACTTACCTTGGAGAGATAATTCACAAGGCATCCTTATACACGGCAGTTTGTATCCTTGGCAAAATGAATAAATCCCCCCCTCTCCCCCCCTCACACACACACACACACACACAAACAGAAACCGTCTAAAAGCGCATTTTATTGACTTGCAGGTCAATCTGTCTGCTCTGACTTCCGTCTTTCGCCTTGACAACAAGCTCCATATCCAGTTTTCTAAGATATCATGTGTGCAAGGGGGTGTGTGGTTCATGTACCATAACATTCTCATGCCTTACAGTCAAATGTGCTCTTTTGAGACCTGTGTGGCGGCAACCTTAACATCATTTGTCATGTGTCCTTCTGCATGATATAAACAGCTTTGTTAGCATGTGGACAGTGCGGGCACACTTCTGTACTGCCTTTAAGCGTTCTCCACGGTGAAAGCACATACAGTTTTCTGGGCTTACACAGATGTTGCCATTTTAAACTAAACCTTTGGCACAGGGGCAGATGTTTTAAATGTCTGGAAGCACTGTGCTCTTTTGCAAGTCGAAGTAAAGGTGAGCTCATTTTGTAAGTGATGCTAGAGAGACCAGGCAGGTCTGTAGAGATACATCAGTCACGGAGGGCGGGAAGACAGCAAGATGTTGTAAAGGTTAGGGTTGACTGGTGATGCATTAGTACCATCTAGTGGCCCAATGGCATTTGAAAGGTTGTGGCCTCAATACTAATGAGTCACATCACACCATCTGGTGTATACCACAGCCTTTAATTTGCTCAAAACACACTAAGACAATAGTTTTATATTAAATAATAAAAGACATATCAGCTTTGTATGTAAATCTTCCTTCTATTTCCTCATATTTTATGATCAATATGAGGAATCTTTGCATGCTGAAATGTTAAATCCTTGCAAAGGCATCTACAATTTCTCCATATTTCATCTGGTGAGCAGAGATGCTGAACTTAATGTAGCGTAGCTACAATTGTACAGGATATTAATTCAATTCACCTGCACGACAGCGCTGGTAGCACATTAACACTCACAGCAGAACGCTGTACGCTGCTTGTGGGTTGAGCGTACAGGTGTATAATCTGCCAAGGAGCAAAACAGTGCATGCTGGAGACCTCTGTGAGGATGCAGGTCACTGGTGCAGTTCTTGTAAAGGCTGCAGGGGGCCACCTTGCCATGACAGTGTCTGAATGGTCCATTACTTTCCAGAATCTTCCTGCAAGCCTCTGGGTCAGAGAGTCTGCCTTGAGGCTCAGATGAACATTTTAGACAACTTCCTCTTAGACTTTCTTTCACACACTGAGGATTCTGCACACTTCCCCAAAGCTTTCCAAAACAGTCTTGACTGAGATGCCACTGTGAGCCAGTAAGTTTGAGGTCAATGGCGGGAACACAGTTCAAGTTACCGCAGGCGGCAAAAGTTGTATTAACATATTTTTGTTACAAGCTTACAGTTTTGAAACTTCATTCAGAGCTCATGTCTGTACGAGCAGCATCCCTGAAGAGCGACAGGACTCGTTCCATTCTGGGGGGGGGGGCAAAACTGCATTTGACAATTTGACAAACCAGGAAAATGTTTTCAACTGTAATTTTACACGATCTTTTTCATTAGTGATTATTTAGTTCAGAATAATAATAATAATAAAAAAAAGTATTTTGTGACATATATACAAACATCTGGATAACAGCTGTCCCATCTCTGCTTTGTGTGTTTTTGCTGTGCCGGCTCATGATCACTCCATTCACATGAGGAGTTGGATCCTTCTCTTTCTGTTGCACATTAAACTGACTTAGATCAAGGTTTCTGCAGGCAAACAGCCATTTATGTTTCCAAAAGGGGGGACATGAAAATCCTGGTCAGGCTATTGAAACAGAAATATATGTTGTGATTTGTGGGAACACACACATCTTGTAGCTCCATTTTTGGGATCACAGTGGATATTAGGTCCACAAGAAATCAAATGGCACTGCCTCTGGTGGGTGTTAAGGTCACAAACACGCCGTTCAGTGCATCATCAGCACAGATGGATGGTCGCTGCAGCGGGGGTTGTTATTATAAGTATAGCCACACTGTGACAAAGACACACAGGTGTCACCATCGCGGATGAACCCATAGGTTGCAAAGGCACATTTACACACAAGCACGGGTTCAGGCGCTTGAACTGAATGGTACCTCACAGGTGGCAGGGCAGGCTGTGCCGCAGGACTCATAATGGCTATTCAGTTTGCAGGAAATGGCTGATAGGAGAGAAGGAGAATAATCAACATTACAAAGTAAAACTGCTCACATAAGCCTCTGAATTTGCTGACACGACACACAGCACAGATGTTATAATTGGCACAGCTGCTGGGCTGTAAGTTGCAGCACAGAAAGAAAGTTTTCAGATACCCCTCCACCTCTCCATATAATATTCTAATTCGCCTTGAAAACATACAAAATTCGAAACAATAGTATAATATTTTATACGTTTTCAGATAACTGTGGCTCAGTGGGTAGAGAGATTGTATGTCAATCAAAGGGTCAGATGTTTGATTCCTTGCTTCTGGACTCCATGTGTCAGTGTGTTGTTAGCATGACACTGAACCCTACATTGGCCTAATACTCTGTATGAGTATGTGAATGATAGATAGAAAAGCAGCGGATGTGGCAAAAAACTTGCTGTATAAATTAAAATGCTCTTAATCATATAGTCCAATTTTCAGCTTTGGAGCCTTGTATTTATTTTAGGCATCTGTAATGAATTAAAATTTAGTCACAATTGACTTCTTTGCCGCATTGATCTGTTTACAGCAGACAGAGCTGTTATTCCACTTTCTATCAAGATTACAGCTATTTAGCAGAAGGCAGCAGCATGTGCCTCAAAGATTAAGCAGATGGCCTTCTGAGTGTGATTACCAGAGCACAGGTCAAATATGTTGACTGATGTGGTGACTGCAGGCACAGGTAGAAAGGATTTTGCAGTGAGCGTAAAGACTTATGCAGGAAGTGTGATTTACTAGTGCTGTTTAGCAGATCGACACGGGCAAACGTCTCTACAACCTGATCCATAATAAGCTTTCTGCTCAGAAACTTTTCAGCTACAGACACAAATAATTAGACTTACCCATGCTGTTGACATTTATTTTATTGGGAGTGGTAGTAGTGACAGAATGAAAAAAGATGTGATTCGCTTGGATATTTTGTTCATTTCCTCAACAATAAACAAGTCACTTTGATGAATCACAAGGCCAATGTGTGGCGCGCCATGCAGAGGTCTTTCTCTGCCATTTTCATGCAGAGAAATCTTAAGCATCTGTTATTTCAGCAAAGCTAAGCTGGCACTACTTTTTGGATCTTCTAAAATACCCAGATAGAGTTGTCGACAATAACATTACCTTTAGCCACTCGAAAGACAGAATCTTTCACTCAATCTTGAATCGGTTAATGTTCCAAATCTAAATATATTTTTTAACCTAATAAGACTCATTTTCCATGTTTCTGTGAAGTTCATTTGGACACAATAGCATAAAAGATTAATGATGGTGGAAAGTGATAATATACACACCTTTATGTAAGAGCTTATGAATTTAAGACTCATCTGGCACATCTGCTTTTCCACTGCTCTCTTAACTGGGGTCAGTTTAGCAGCAGTGGCTCCTGCGCCCTGGGACTCCTTTCCCTGAACTACAGATCAGTGGATTCAAGGATATCATTTAAAAAGCAGCAAAACATAAAACCTGCTTTTTTTTCTAAACCTTTGTAATAATGTTTTTTCTCCCCACATCTGTTTAATTTTGAAGCACTTTGTGATTTTTTTTTTTTTTTTTAAATGCCATGTAAATAAAGGTTCACTTAATTATAAACTATGGATTGTGATCGTTAAGAGTTAAAAGTTACCTCTCACCCAATGAGTGCTGGGCTAGGCTCCAGCTCCCCCACGAACTCTAATTGGAACGAGTGGTTGAGAAATTGACTGAGTGAGGCCGTTAAATGTATATGAAGTAATGTGCTTGAAGTAATGTGCACTGATCAGCCTAACAATACAATCTGTTCAACCTTTTTACTGAACTATAAACACATCCCCAATAAAAAGTGTGGAAATGTTCCTCCAAGTAGGAAACCAGGAGTTTGATGAGTTAGACACTGGCCACAAAAACTTTAACTGGAATACACCTGCAAAAGAATAATGTCTGTGGTGAGTTTCCTGCAATAATTGCAAAATGTGCAAAAATATAGTAGTAGAGAAAAAAAAAAATTGCAGTAGCAATGAATCTGAATAAACATTCAATCTTTTGTGACAAGCCAAATTAAAATGAGATATTCCATGCTTCTATGACAAAAAGTGTTATTACTCATGCTTGACGAGCAGTATAATCATGCTTGAACCCTGAGGGAAGCAGGCAGAATTTAAGCACATAATGGACAATTCAATAAAATGTTATGCACCTCAGCTTAAGTGAAATGATTAGATACATGGCAAAAAGCCACATCTTTGCACCATGGACAAAAATGCAAATGATTTGTTCATTAAATAAGGTGAGATTCTAAATTTCATATCGTAAGGCCAGTGTTGCAATAGACTTGATTGAAGTTTGCACATGAATAACTGTCACCCAATCCAGCAAAACCAGCTATGCCTCCCTTTACCTGCATGCCCCAGGTATAGTTAAGGGTGTAGCTCTCCCCCTTAGCACACAAGGCATACTTCCAGCTCGTAGAGGGAGCTGTTATATCACTTGGGGCATCCCTCAGCTCATGCCCCAGTTGACAGAGAGTAGTGAGTCACTGTGTGCATTACTCAACTGTTCACCAAGCAAACAAACAACCAAGGATAACACAAAGGCAAAGGATTTTGTAATTAATCATTTGCCACAGGTACAGGTGAGGCATGTGTAGGTTTGGCCAAGAAATTAATGAGTCATGTTACTGGAAGTGCATGCAACAACTCAACCACTTGTTTAGCACAGCTGGGGCACCAACTGTGTTTATAACTGGGCCTGCAGTGTGGTTAGGAGTTCATTTCTTATGATATTTATACTTAAGTGAATCAAGTAGTCAAAGTGTTAACATCTTTTGAGCCACAATGTACAATGAATTAGATTTTTTCCCCACTGCAGTAAGGAAATAAGGAAAATAAAGAAGTAAATTAAGATGTATATTAATTTGTGTTGGTTTAATGTCACTCAAACAAAATTCAGAGTTTTCTTTAAAATCAGAATCATATTTTTATATAGAAGGAAGGAGTTTGTTCAGTCAAATTAGACCTAGTGTTAGTGACAACAACGTCTTTGTTCACAAAAGGGTTGCATGACAGGAGACTGGACAGGAAGCTACGCAGGAAAAACCATCAGAGCTCCACTAATCTGGAAAATTGAGTTATCTATGTGTGAAAGCTCAAGATTAAAGATACATTAATCAGCTTGTGTCTTGTAGCTGCCACGATCAGCTACATTACAGCCACTGACAGGTGTGGTGAAGAACACAGCTCATCTTGTTATAATGTTCTGCTGAGAAAAGCTACATCCTGCAATGCAAAAGGATATTACTTTGACCTGGGCCATCAAAGTAATGTTTTCTGCAGATCAGTAACACTTCCTCCATATGGCAACAAGACTCGCCTGCAGTTGTGCTCTCCACACAAAGGACAGCAGAGGTCCCTGCAAAAAATAAAAAGAATAATAATGAGAAGAAAAACTGCTTCAAACATCCTCTGATGTCACTTATGGGGGGCAAGTTCAATCCTTATTGACCTGAACCTACATACTATAGATGCCCAAAGCAACTTGTTCTAGCTCCCATGATGTTTACACCACAAGCCCAAAGAGGATAAAATCAATGGCTGGCAAACCGGCTTTTCAGAAACTTGGAATCAAATATAACCGTATACTCTCATATTAATGCAAATTAATTTCCATTTGACAGACCAATACTGCAGCATTCTTTGGTCATCTATGTCAGCATGTTTGGTCAAGCTTAACTACACTTAAACCTAACAAAACAGACAATAGCAGGTCTCACGGCAGTCAGTGCTAATCAGGGTGAAATGTGTCATGGATTTCCTGTTATCAATGCAAATGCATCCACACAGTTTGGTTCTAATAACAGCTGTTGTGCAAAAACAACAATTTTAGTCCGTATAGATGTGTTGTGCATGTGATAGGAGCACAGGTGTTCTTCAGTGTTAGCGAGGAAAAATAAAAACAACAATGAGTCAGTGAGACAGCTTGATTAGATGTTGCATCATTTTTACTTAATAAGCTGAAATATTTAAAAAATAGTTCCTTCTTCTGTTTGTTCCCCATTGCTCACATTTCTTTACACACATAGCAACATAGCTCAGCAAAATCTGACATGCCATAACCTGATTGGCAAAACTGAGGTCATGAACTCAATTATTAGTGCTCTTCCATAGAAACTACCTCCCTGACAAAGAACCATATCTTGTGAGATATTTCAATTTCAATTTCAATTTATTTTTATTTAAAAGGGACAATGCCAGTTAATGAACGTCATGTACAGTTTGCAGACGAAAAACAAGCCAGATTATAGCCTTAGGCTTATTTCCATCTGTGGTCCCCTAACAGATGTTCCCTAATTGACAAAATAAAACATTGTAAAAGCATATTATTCCATTATTAAACAACCATTATTATAAAAGTCATTACATTCATTACATTAGTTAATATACCCAACAGACGTGCCTGAGTACAACCATAACAAAGTGCAGTCAATATAAATAACATTCAAAATAGCAGTGTTTCAGGGTGAATTACAAAATGCATGTGTCGTGAGTTTCTGCCGGCCGAGAAAGCGTTCAGCTTATTTTCTATTTTATACAAACGGGTTATAATAGTAATAATCTAAGTATACAGGTGAATAAGTTACAATAATTATCTGTTCCATACTAGTGGACTAAAATAGTAATAGTCGAAGAATATAGTAAGTGAGTTTATAATCACCAGTATTCTCTATGTAATAGAAGCTATGTTACTAATAATTACAGCTGGGGATATTTATTTATGTATTGCCCTGACTATTGTGTTTTAAAAGCTATACTAATAATTACTACAAACAATTAATTACAAACAATTACAAAAGTTGTTGCTATGGGTCCTAGCCTATAATTGATTAGATATGTTTATTGTAGTTCAACTAGTAATTTTAAAAATGTGTACATGACTAGTTAGATAAACTCATGTATTCATTGATGCAGCCATAGTTTCATGATCAAAGTCGGTTCACAAATATCAAATAGCATATCATATTAATTTTAGGAGAATTGATTTGTGGATTAGCGTTAAAGTTCCCTCATTGGCTCAGGAACATAACAAAGAAGATCCTTGGCATTTCAACAGTGAGGACCTGAGAGCTGAATGCAATAATACTAAAGTCAACACAGATGGAAAATGTAGAAACAGCCCATTAAAATATGTCAAATAAAGCAAGCAGTGTTTACAGTGTAAACTAAAAGCAATATAGATGCTCTTTGCAAACCCACTATAATCATGTTATATTGAGTTTATCAGTCATATAATTTAAAGTAACAACCAAATTTTTAACCTTTAAACTGTGACACTGTTCACAGCTAATCTGAGGACTAAATCTAGAGTTTCTTATCAGTGTAATGAGAGGTGGCTCTGACACCTGCACCGTAGTTTGCATTTCCACTAAAACTGGATCCCATTCAACCCTGAGATGACACCACTAGTCGTACTGCAATGCCAATCCATTAGCAAAATGGGAGAAGGCCAAGATGGGGTCTCTCGAATACGTGCTAAGTGACACACTCCACAGAACGACATGCAGGTTCCAATGAATTTCATCAATCTATATTAGTAAGGTGTCAGTCATCGATGCAAACAAGTTGATACGTTAAGTTCTTTATAAATTTAGATGAGTTCATATCACTAGCTAAACATGACTTTTACCATCTTTATCTCAAGTTCATGATGCCTAAGTGCACAGCTGTAGATAACAGAGACAGAAAACTGTTCAAATATACTCTAAAATATACTTATTTCTTTTGTAATGGAATAGAACAGGGGTGTCCAGCTTCGGTCCTCGATGGCCACAATCCTGCAGGTTTTCCCTTTATCCCCGTTCCAACACACCTGACTCAAAGTAATCACTCATTGTGCAGAACTACAGTCGCTGTTGGATCCATTGAATGGAAGCCAGGCGTGTTGGAACAGGGATACATCAAAAGCCTGCAGGACAGCAGCCCTCGAGGACAAACTTTGGACATCGCTGGAAGAGAGACATATGAACCTGGGCAGGTAGTTTAACTTAGAGTGCATTTACAATTTTCCTAGGCATCAGTTTCCTCCATTAAACTTGTGATCAAGTCATCCAGTAGAGATATTTCTTTATTTTTTTTTAGTTTTCAAAGAGCAGAGAGTGCAGCTGAACTAAAAGAGATGTTACGTTTTTTATGGTTTTGTAGTATGGTGGTTAGGATCACTACCTCACCAAAAGGAGGTTCATAGATGTTTTCATGGGTTACTTGCCAACCACATAGTAAAAATACTCCTTAGGGGGTATCAAAAAGTTTTGTTGCATTTTTCACATACTGCTAGAGAGTTTAAGAGGTTGATGTTGCTCAGACATGAACTCAACAAGGTTGGTCTGCTAGGACTAATTTATCACCCAAATTTTAATTTTAAGTCACTGGAAAAAATATTGGTAAAGTAATATATCATCCAAAGAGTATAAGGATGCTGTGAGTCATGATATCTTAAGTAAACTTGTTGAGTTAAACCATCTTAATTTGATTTTATTAATCTATTATGTAAAGCACTTTGAATTGCTTTGTACATGAATGCTACACAAATAAACTTGCCTTGCCTAAATGATAAAAGATGATGATCCTGACGGAGGCACATTTTCCCACCAAGCAGCCATTGCTGACTCCCAGATCAGAACTGAGACGATGGATTCAGTTCAGCAAATCTGTACAGACAGGCAGCTTCGTGGGAGTTTAACTATGAGCCAGAAAAGCAGGAACTGCTCTTGGGGTGAACACTCTGTGGTACTCTTTAATGTACTGCAGCTTCAGGGCATTACCCCAGGGTGCCTTTAAAGAACCTTCTCCCTAAGGGGGAGATATCCACAGATGTCTTGTGGTCTGAACTGGAGATCTCCATCAGGCTTACAGCAGTCTGGTTAGGGATGTGCTAAGTACTGGGGAGGCTGTGGTCACAGCCAGCCAGAGTGCAGAAAAAGGTACGAGTCATGACAACTCATAGAGACATCACACATATGGAAAGATTGATCACTGGTCATTCCCACTAGCCTGGGCAGGTGAATTGTCTTTAGACTGCCAATCAGAGAGGAGGATTTGATGTATGAAGCTATTATTTTTTTGAGCCTTCAGTGACTTGTCCAAGCGTTTATAGCTTTTAGGTTTATGTGAAACATTTGCTGTAGAACATAAATGGCAAGCAGCGTCAGAACCCTCCTACTAGGATTCACATCAGACAAATCTTCAGGAAAAAACAAACAAAACAAAACTGAGTTTAGATTTTAATTTAAAACAAAACCTTTGAATATACTCCAACATTTCAACAATGGAAAATGTGTATATGAGTATATAATGAAAACAGATGAACAACCCTGACAATAGCATAAGAAACTATTTTTGCTGCATGTTTACTTCCTGAGAGCACTGTGCAGGTTTCATAATACACACAGCAGGCTCAGTAGTAGGACTGATAAGAAGGCTGGTGTCATATTTCAACAAGCTCAGCAGCCAATGAAGAACAGTTTCAGGATCTTTACTGAGAACACCTGTATTAATGTGCACACACGCTGGCAGTTTCCATGACAGAGAGGATCTTGGAGTGGGAGCAACAACATACCAGCAGCGTACAAAATTCCTCTGAACAACAGCTCATTTGAATGTAAGTACATTTCAGTCAGTACCCTACATAAGCACATGCTTCAAAATATTGCACTGCTTATTTAAGCAGTGAGTTTTAATGCAAAAATAAATTTAAAAAAATGCAGAAATTAGATGAACAACTTCAAATAATAATGTAAACGAAGGCAAACTGAATGCTGGTGCAGTGCAGATTACAGTACTATTTCTTTAACAGAGTGCAATATGGTATCTTATGTTACACCACTGAGGGATACCACAGGTCATTTACTCTTTTGTGTATGCGTGTGTGTGTGTGTGTGTGTGTGTGTAGACAGCAGAACAAGAGAAGCAACTTGGAGTGGAGAACGAACTAACATGCTGATGAACTAGTCTTGCTATCCTGGTATTTGTGCAAAAGTGACCTTTGATTTCAATTAAAATCCTGCAACTGCACATAAATGCTTGTAAACCTACTCCTTACGTAGCATGGCTGGAGCAGCAGGGCAAACTTTAACGCTTTGGATGGCAAATTGCAAGGATGGAGCAACTATGTTGTTTCTGTTTTTCCAAAGTTAATTAACAACAACCAGGCTTGTGTTAAAAAAGCAACACAGGCAGTGAAGGCCTATATTCACTCCTGTGCTTGGGAAGGCACAAATGAACCTGGTAACCTGATATTAATGGCATTATATTTTCATTGGTCAGATGCAGCAATTATCACAAATTGACATTACTTTTATTGCAACACAGGGTTTGATTAAGTTCAAACAAACAGATCTTATTTGCTACTGCAGACAGGAATATAACCATTGGTTTCAGGAAATAGTCTTGAGAGCTAATGTAAACGGAAAGGTGAGGCATTTTCCTCTTCAGCAAAAACTAGACTAAATGACTTGGCTGTAAAGTCCCCTCGTAGGTGAAAATAAAGTTGCTCTCTGATTGTGGGCTATTCGGCAGCAACAGCAGAGAGCTTTTCCTGTTAACGACTGCACTGCCTTGGTCTGTCCAACTGACAGCCATGCTGAAGCAGTGAGTCAGTGCGTGACTTCTCAGGGTAGAAATGAAGTGAGAGGCACAAGACTATGATGATATATGAAAATCTATATATCCACCAAGTACTCTGTATAGACAAGACCTGCCTTTTAGGGTAAGTAATTGGAATCTGGAATGTTTGTATCAGTCTTGATATAACAAAACCCACATTCAAGAAATAGACATTTTTGTGGTTAATAATATGCATGATCTTTTAGTCCGCATCTCTTTTTTTTTGGTTATTTACCTTTTTTTTTAGCATTGTTGTTTCTGTTTCACCATATAGAATTCCATTTGACTGGTTTATTTAGTCTGATTTTAGGTATGAGTCATAGACTATAAATTTGGCTTTAAACAGCAACGCTACAGTTAGTAAGTTGGTGTCAACAACTTCATTCCTCCATCTGGAATATGCAGCTGACTTTCTAAAAGAAAGACATGCTTTAAAAAAAAAGGGCTTGCTATGCACAAGCAGCCTATTCTCACTTCCTGTTTGTGTGTAATTTTCATGTCATTCACTGAGCTGATGAGGGACTTTCTTTGTTTTACTAAAGCAGGACAGAGCAAACCAATAACTTCTTGTGTCGGGGATGGGAGAGATCGAACAGCGGGAAAAAAAAAGTGCGTGTGTGTGTTTTGTTTTATAGGAGTAATTCACCTGCTTAAACCCTCAGTTTGGCTTGGACAGGTCTGGTGATAGTGTTGTTAACATAACAAAGAACAACAGCTTTGTCTGCATCTGATAAAAGGTAAATCTGAGCTGTACGTGTCCTGGTTCCTGTATGTCTTTAATCGGATGATTGTTCGTTGTTGGTGCTCAGTGGAACTCAAAAATACTGCTGCTGTGATAACTGTTTTAATCACTTTGCGTGTCTGCACGGTTTTTATTTTGACACACATTCAGAAGGAGCTGGGAACTACAGGATATGTGTTTCCGAGACGTCAGTGCGTCATTTTAAGACCCACTGTCACATCCTCTTAGCTGATGATTGCACCGGCCCCATGCTTTAAAAACTCTGCTTCAAACCATTTATATTGGACACAGCTTCTTACATTGCTGTACTCACTGTTGATCTGTTATGGACTGCTTACTGGTATGCACAACACTGACTGGGGTGAGTTTGATTTGTTATTTTAAGTCATTCTATTAGCTTTCTTGTAACTCTGCTTGTAGCCCAAATGGGACAGCAGAGTCTATATAAATAAGGTTTGCATTAACCTCACTTAAATAAACAGAACTGCAGAGTTGGCAGTGTGGAATTTCAACAAGATCTTTCTGTGTACACAAAAGGTGTACACTTTAAAAAAGAAAAAAAAAGAATGAACTTATATGACAAAATACCTCGTCACTGCACTCTTTTTGTTTCTTATTATTATGCTTTTTTTTAATACCTTTTAATTTCTCAACCACAGAAATTCTCATATTTTCAGCTGCTAGCGGCTGTCCCTGCTGATAGTCCTGTCAGTGGTGTGCTGTGTTTGAGCAGAGAATTGTTATCTGAACAAGCTGATAAGGAGAGCCTGTGGGATGACGTTGTAAACCACTGTGTTTGCTTAGTTAAAGACTAGATTTAATTGGTTGGAATGAGTGGAAATCTTTAGAAGAAATTTAACCCTAGTAATCAGGATTTAGGGGTTCTTGGGTCTGCTAACAGTACCAGACAGGTGTGATGCTGTGTGTTAATCTTGTCACTGGGAAACTGCATGGCTGCACTGGAGGAAGTGGAACAGAAACCAGATTCAGCGTTACCCCTACCCCTCTGGCAACAGTACTGTATATTTCTGTATTGCAGAGCAGCACTATACTTCCACGATTTGTTGATTTCTTCATTTACTGTTTATGATCTCATAGCCAGAAGGCAGCTGGAAAGTCTGCTTTATGAGCATGCAGCAGGTTATTATATGTTGCAAATTGGGTTTTGGTAAGAAAGACCAAATTCAAATGTACAAGAATATATTACCCAATTTGAAAAATAATACAGGCGTCAGGAGCCATTTGGATACAGAGGCAGTGGACTGGGTTGATAAATATTTGCAAATTGGATCAGCTTATTATTTCACCCAAAGCAATGTTGAAAAGCAAATTGGATACAGAAGGAGCTTTTATGTGCAGCTTCTTAGGTTGGATGCGTTTGGAGATTTACTGGAGCTATTCAAGAGGCCAGATCAGCCCCCACACTACAATCCGCTTCCAATCAGCCTCGGTTGTGTGATTAACATCTTTCTCCCAATATAATCAACCAAAATAGTTCTTGATGCCATTTTAGCATGAAGATAATCCTGTAGACTGGTTTGACCGTGTCCATACAGCCCAGAGTGGTGGACATATGTCTGAACATTTATAGATGAATTTACAGTATTTAGTATAAATCAAGATTTCTGAAATTAGATTTTGCATAAACATTTAATAATCTTTACTGAAAGAGGGAAGTGCAGAGTGACTTGTAGTACTGAAGGCCATAGTCAACTTCCTCAAACTGTATTAAGAATATGAAAGTGGTAAATTTGTGACTTTTTTATGGGGTGCAAGGAGCGTGTCTGGAGCGTTGCTGCTGTCCTTCAGAGTCCTGTATGATAATCTGCACCCTCGCAATGCAAGTCGCTACAGTTGTTTCCTCATAGTCATTAACGGCAGAGGAAACAGGGACACAATGTTCATGGCTAACAATGAGAAGGTGCTTGCATGTGGCACAGAGGTCAATGTGAGAGTCCCCTCTTTGTTTTTGGTCAAACATGACACGAGTGAGTATTGGTTCCTGATCCCAAGCCAATCTCAGTGGCTTGGCCTGAACAAGGAGGCTTCATCCGGGAACTCCTGTGGAAAGGTCATTCTCATGATTCCTCATTTAAAAATATCAACATCCACATTGTGTTGAAACCAGCTGGTTCTTTGTTTAGCGTGCTAAGAACATCTGCGTTTCACATCTATTTGCTATAATAAGGAAGGGAGGTAGACTTTAGTTTTAGGCCTCATGCCATGCGGAAGTCGTCATATTTTGCCTTAAGAATTACAAAACAACAGAAACAAGAAACAAAGAAACAACAGCAACACATCTCTTTATGGGTCTCCCTGATGAAATGGAATATGCAGATATGGTTCCAGTGAAATTGAAGTTACTGTTCTCTTTTCCAAAAAAAAGAAGAGATCAAATCTTATTTTGACTGAGGAGGATATAACAGAACCAGATATATTTGATGCCATTTTATTTGGCAAGCAGGAGTCTTTCTGGAAAATTTTACTTGCTTAACTGGCACAACACGTGGGCTTTCCCCAGGGGAGAGGAAAATGTTGAGTAGACACTTGTTGCTAGCTGAGTGTGACAGAATGTCTTGAACTGGTTTTTTGCTGAGCATTATGGGAAATTTATCATTCTGCCCTTGCCATCGCCCATCTCAGATTACAATCTACTGTAGCATGCCTGATCATAAGCTAGTTAAAATAATACAAGGACTGGTTGGCTCAGAACTGGTATCTTTCCACTGACTAGCAGAGCGTGATCCTAAAACTCAAAGCACCAGCCAAGCCCCAATAATAGAAAGACTTTCTGATTTTTGTCACAGCCAAAACATCAAGATTTCTCTCACATCAATGACTGAATATTAATAGTAGATATTTTTAACTTGGGTGTCTTTTTCCTCTGCAGCATTTGAAGATGATGCGATTGCTGTTCCTGTGTCTGCTGCTACTACTGCCAGCTGCAGCCGGTACGTTCTCATCTAACGCTGTCAGGTGATAAACATCTAATCAGGGTCTATGCATCCCTGCATCAAGCTGTTTCCTCAACTACCTATGTGCACTGCCTGAATGTGGAAAGATTAATTTATGCACTTGCATTATTATTCCACACCAACCCCAAAAAGGTTTTGTCGAAAAAGTAGATGTGCTTCCAAACAACACAAGAGTAAGATGAAACAAAAAAAAAAAAAAAAGTACACAATGAAATAAGCAATAGTGGGGTTGTGCTTTTTTTGGTACAGAAAATAGGAAGTACAGAGCCTTTACCAAAAAAGCTGGCAGCTTCTCGGTAAAAGCATGAGTCAGAAAAAAGTACACAGGCGAGCAGTTAAAACATGTCCATGTATGAAACCTCTGTATGTAATTTTCTGTTAAAGTACTGTGTTCATGTAGTCAAACTGTATATTTATTGTAAATGTATTCAGACAATTCTATTCTCTTTGTTTTTGCAACAGATTTGAAAGAAATCGAAGGGTCAGCTGAAGATGGTATGTAAAGCATATGCTTGGAAACATTGAAGAAAAACAGCAGCTTTGAATTAAACCTGTCACTCACTTGTGCTCAGTTTTTTCTTTTCTTTTTTTTTTCCCTCAAAAAAACTCACCACACAAATACTAACAGGTTGTTGCCTCACATCAATTTAGGGATTAAAATGTCGGACACATAAGTACACTTGCATTTTTGTTAAGCTTTTACTTCAAGGGAAACAACAAGAGTACTTTACACTTTGCTTTTGGAAGAATGCAGATCCCTATACATATACCAGGTGCCTAACTAGGTGTGTAGTTTTAGACCTGTTTCCATTCCCACAGATTAAAACACTTCATGGAACCATTTTTATTTCTTTCTCCGCACTTGACCCCGCTTTAGTATTCAAGAGCACCCAAGGAGATCATTTTCACTTAAATATTTTTTATTTTCTCATTTAACATCAGTGAACATTTGTACACTGTACATTTCAAATGTACAGTGTACATTTTCATGAAGTTCTGCATATTAATTTGTGATGAGGTACGTAGTATGGACGCAGTTGAAAAACCACCTGGAGTTTTGTTAATGCCCTCAGTTTAGCTCTTTCATGCATTTTTTTATAAAGTCAAAAATTGATTCTTACTTAAGCTTTTCACTTTCAAACCCTTTCCCCTACACAGACTTTGTAAAATCTCTAATCAATAGTGTTGCTTAAAGATTAAAACTGCTGTATATCTTGACTGCCGCACCGTAGAAGAACTTCTATGTGGTTTGAAACTGCTAACATTGAGAATCTATCATTTTTTCCATGTCTTCACAAAATCCTGATTTCTTTTCATTTGACAGACCCAGATGATGAGGATTACATCCCAAAAAAATGTAAGTTTCTTACGTCCTATCAGCAGACTGGGGACTTGAATTGTGCAGTTTCTTCTGTGTCAGAGGAGCAAACACAGCAATGACAGCTGCCCAGAGGAGACTATGTGAAGGTTATGGCCCCTAATTACTGTCAGCAAGTCAGCATTGTATACAGGGTGTTCCAGTCCAGTGAGATATGTGAAAAGCTGTGGACCCTGTTGGCTTTTAGACACCCCCCCCCACCTCGCACTATTAAGCTCTGA
This sequence comes from Telmatherina bonti, assembly GCF_933228915.1. NCBI lineage: Eukaryota > Metazoa > Chordata > Actinopteri > Atheriniformes > Telmatherinidae > Telmatherina > Telmatherina bonti. The sequence continues at coordinate 23,582,227 of NC_136623.1, forward strand.
ATGGAATCAGTTAGCGCTCTGGAGGGGCCCTGTGGATTCTACTGAAAGGCCAATGAACATGTTGACATCTCTGCCATCCTGCCAGTCATCTAATCTACATTGGCATTCTCATTCTCTCTCCACGCATCTCTGTCACTCCTCATCTTCATGTTGATTGACATTTGATAGAATTACAGATCTGATCAGATCAGGGCTACGGCGTGCCGGCTGGTGGAGAAGGAGCATCTCTACAAAGGGCCACAATTCTCATAAAAGTCTCAACACTCTTGCTCTGTTTGTAAAACTTAACCTGGCATAGTCTAGCAAAGATTGTTACGGCGAAGCTAAAATGTCTGAAAATGTTGTAGAAATTTGCACAACAACATAATTTTCTTGTCATCATCTCATCTTTTCAGTTATCCCTCGCCTAAACGAAGAGAAAGCTACAGGTGTGGATGAAACCTCAGGTGAGATTATATTTCGCAATACTATGGTTTAATCAAGTATTTTATGTTATTTTGCTTTTAACATGAGTCATAGGTGAGGTAACTGTTTCCACTGAATGTTCTGACCTACAGCCAACCTATGAATATCTTGTCTTTTAGATCAAGTTACTCTGATTGTTATTGTTGTGGCTGCAACGGTGTTGGCTCTTTCAGTCATAGCAATAGTTGGTAAGTGCTCTGTTTTGTTGAAACGCAGCATAGTGAAATGTGAACTTTACATTTCTACAGCTGACAAATGTACTGCATTCCAGTGCTTACCGGGCACCACTGTGGTGCTTGTGTGCCTTGTGAAGCTGTTAACACCTAAGCAAATATGAACTTTTCTCTCGTACAACCATGACCTTATTCCAATTTTTTTTTCTCTCCTCCTTGCAGCTGTAATGTTAGTGAAACGGCAAATGCAGAATCGGCAGCAAGGGTAAGGTCAAATTACATCTACTTTATCACAACATTTTGTTTTTCTATGTACGTCACCATTCCACTGAACAAGAAGAACATACATTGTCCCTCTAAGGCTTATTTGTGAGTGTCTCTTTAAGAAATATAAATTCACTTCACACTGAGTCAGCTTCTTAGTGACAGAACCAGTCTGGTTGGTAACAGCCTCTCCAGTGCCTCTGTTTTTTAATCTGCCCTGCTTCATCAAAATTGTCAACATTAATGCCAGTGAAAAACAGACACAAGTAAAAACACAACCATCATCCACCCATTTGAGCCTGCCTGGACTTGCACAACAATTAGCTTGTGTCCTCCACAACTAACAGCTAAAACTCTCCAGCTATTGATTGAACAATGGCTTTAAGACTTTGCCGCTGTATGACCAAAAAGGCAGGAGCCAGCTTGTTTAAAAGCTTACATCATAAAGTGTGTTACTGAGTACACAGCTGTACTGTACTTGAAACTACAACAACCAAATAAACATGATTCTGGCTTCTTGACAACAGTCAACCAGCAGTCAGACAGCAGAACAGTCTAAACCAGTTTTACAGACTGTCACTCTTGGCATTCGGCCTCCCCCTCTCCACTTAACTGCAATTTGCAATCGTAAGGATTTTTTGCAGAGTAAATGGTTTCTTTTGTCCTAAAGGTGAAGTATAATAACATGACTTGGGTCAGAGAGGTTTCGGAGTTCAAATTGGTCCTCAGAGACCCCCTGGAAAAGGGAGAACAGTCATTACAGAGCAGACACCCAAGTCTGCAAGGGTTAAATTCCTCTGCAGGATTACTGGCTGCCTTGCGGGGCTGCAGTCAGCTCTAGCAGTGTTTGGCGCTGAATGATCGCTCCGTTGAAAAGAGGCTTAATCACACAGCAACCTCTGGCTTGTTGGATCAACAGTTCCCTGCCAGGTTTATAAGTCCCACCTGGGGATGAGCTGTGTTTTGAGGTGATGCAGTCACAGTGTACCTGTCAAAGCTCTGCAGAATCAGGCAGACATGCAGTTTCCTGGGTTCTGCCACACAGGGATGTTGCTTGTATTTTCTTTTTCTTACAACAACTGAGGAAGAACCTATAAATAATGAAGTTCTGTCTCACCTCATCTTCCCCATCCTGTTACCTGTCCTCTTTCTCCTCAGGATTTACTCAGTGCCGACAGAGCAGGACCAGAAAGGGACCATCTAGATCCCAGCAGAGCAGCGTCCGTATAACACAAAGCCGAGAGAGGAGTGATGCATGAAACTATGTTTTCTCCTACTCTGACTCAGGACAGTTTAAACTTCTTTGCACAGCAACAAACCTCCTTTGCTTCTCACCGCTCAGCTCATTGCTCACTGCTCACTCTGACACAATCTCATATCCACATGAAACATATGCAGTATGTTTTTCTTTTTGCCGTTGTGCACTTTTGTCTTTGTCCCAGCCATTTGTACTTTATATACACACAATTTAGCCTGGGACATTTGGAGCACATTCAAACCTTCTAATTGGATTCTATTTGAGGACTCCAAATCAAAGACGGTAAAAATGGCTTGAAGCTGCTTTTGTTAAAATGGATAATTTAGCACAGTTAGAACTCATCCTCTCTCCCCTCCTTCCCCCACTCCTCCTTTTTAACACCCTCAAAAAGAAATGATTCCCACCAGCTATGCAGTGAAACTGTATTTGCGTTTGATTTGGTGCACGTGGAACAGACCTGTCTGTGAAATAGTCATTGAGTGAGACAAACTATGCTAATCCACTTTAAGCCAGCTCAGCACTCACTTTATTCTACTATTCACTCGTCTGACATCCTCTGTTCCTGGCCCATTATGGATGATGTGAGGAAGTACAAAAAGAGAGAGAAAAAAAAACAACACTGTTTCCCATCATACCAACCTATGTAAAATAGAAGCAAGTGGAAATGGCCAATGAGCACAACCTCATCCTCATCCTCATGCACATGCGGTGCTGCATATGAATCGACCACTATGAATGATGATGTTTTCGTACCCCCCCTTTTTTTTCATTTTGAAAGGCTCTTGTTTTAGTTTAGCGTGTTGTAAATGGCTCTACAGATGCTGTGGAAAGTTAGATTAATGCTTCTTGCACCAGCAGAAAAAAAAGCTTGGTGTTGGAGAGAGGGGAAATAAAAAGTCAAATTAATTGGAGTTGTTGGGAAAGTGGCAGCTCGATTCATAGGGAGTTTATGAAGTGCTTGATGCAATGTTCTACATACATTTTCAATCAACAACCTTATTTAAAGGCTGTATATGTGTTGAAGATAACCGTTTAAGTGGAAAAGGACAGAAGCACTTTGACAGCTTTTGCCAGAAGGGAGCAAAACACCTGATTTGCCAATGTAAGATCTCATTTTGCGCATCCATTAAATCCTGCCACTTGTCTTGGCGATGGGGTACAGAAACTTGGCTGCAACCCAGCAACACCTAAAAGAAAAACAGAAAGAACGAAAGAAAGAAAGAAAGAAAGAAAGAAAGAAAGAAAGCAAGCAAGCGAGAAAGGGCAGTCACCCATGCATCGGGTTGCACATCTGAGTGCAACTGAAAGTGCCATCTTCATATTTATGCCGTTCAATAGCTTTGGAGACATATCAGCAGATTCTGATATGTGCAATCGTTTTACTGTTCATACCTAAGCACCAGACAAACAGTACGTGTTATTTATGAGATTTAAGCCCTGCCCAAAAAGCCTCTAAGCCTTTACCATGTAGTAGCATTTCAAGGGGAGGACTACTCGACAATAATAACATTACAAAATATTTCAGTCTTCTCTCTTATTTTGTTGGTGTCAGCTACACCACCTGAACCCAAAAACATAAAAAAAGCTAAACAAACACTTATTGCTATTATTGACCACTTTTAATCTTTTGTCTTTGATAACAACATGTATATTCAGATAGCAGCCAAAGTAGTTTTCTTTTTTTTTTTTTTTTTTTTTTTTTTTTTTTTTTTTGTTACTACAATGTTATAAAGTTGTTGTAACATTATAAGTAGACTTGATCAGTTAAATCAACTCCTTTGGCTTTATATATATATATATATATATATATATATATATATATATATATATATATATATATATATATATATATATATATATATAAAAATAAATATATATATATATATATATATATATATACTGCTTTACATTGTGACTTTGTAGTAATATGTCAGTGTAGTGAAAATGCTCACTTCAAATGTATTTTCTGGAAAGTAAAAAGTAAACATAATTTAAATAAACTCAAGGAGACAGTTGGATTCACCTTATTTCGTACACATGACCATACTTTACTCTGTTACTCTTGGAAAGCCTTTCTCTTGTCACACTACTTATGTCCTGATAACGCAACACACGTAGCTGTTGAGTGTTTTCTTCTACTGCACTACCAGTAAAAGGTTTGGACACAATTTCCAACATGTGTCAGTCTCGTGGCTGGTAGTGTCTTTGGAACTCTGACATTTTGTGTTTGTCTGTTATGACTAAGAAAATTGTGGACCAGTTTTTATAAATATGATATGTTGTATGTTTTCACTGAATTATGCAGTTGCATTGTTTATATTTAGTTTAGCAAAAAAATATTTGACTCAATAATCTTTTAAAATGCTCAGAACTGTTGTGGCAAAGCGTCTTTTATTAGCCAAAACTGTGTATGTCAAATGTGCTTTTATTAATTAGTTTTACTCTGATAACAAAACATTTATGTTAAATGCTTATGTTTATATATGCACTTTTCTGTCCAGATTCATTTATTTTTAAGGGAAGGACTTTGACCTGGGTTCATCATCCTATAATCAGATTTTCTTGTAACTGATGTCCTGATATCTCAGAGGAAAACAGTTAAAGAATGTGGCTGTATATCATGCAATGGCTCTGTTTGCACAGCTTCTGACAGCGATTAGAATCAAGAATTCTACTGTATATTTTGTAGCTCTGCTGAGTTCTGGACTGTGTTTGTTTTGACATTAAATGTGTTCTAAATGTGCATGGCTTCTCTCAGTTTGTTGTCTGCATAATTCAAATGTCTTATGAATGCAAAGATAATGTGCCAAAGGATGCTGTTTAATCTAGGGCTTTACTCACTTACAAGCACAAAGCCACTAAGAGGCTTAGACACTCTTACTAAACACCCATTTTTGTTGAGATTGCAAGCAATGTGATAGCAGTGACCCAACTTCATTTTTGTTTTTTCAAAGAGCATGGAAAGATACCAGTAGAGATTCACACATGGGTTGTTGTTGGTTATTTTTTTTATTATAACCTTAAATAATAATCCTGCAGTAAGACACAAAGGTTATTAGAATCAACTTTGTTTCATGCATGATGATGATGATGTGATTAAAATATGAATAGTCTTGTCATTATTGCCAATATAACTGATTCTTGCAATCTAAAAGAGAACATTTTTCAAAAGACCAAAAGAGTGATGTATCTTTTTTCCACTTGTCAGCATGCATCACATTTTTCTTCTCTATTTACTGTTCTTCTATCACAGTCACCATGCAGCATGCCAGCCTGTCAGTCTACATGCAGACACATGCCACCAGGTGTTAGTAGAGTGTTTTATCCAGATGGAATAATGGTTTGTAACTTGCACATTTTTTGCATCCATCACTATGTGTCTTCTCATCTTTGGACCACTCGATAAGATCTGGAAAGCAAGAAAACACTGAAAGACCCGGCACTATTTCCATAACTAATGGTATTTACAAAACATTAATATGAAGAAAACAAATTATAATTTAATGTTGGTCTGTTATGGTTTTGCTCAACAAATAGCATAATCAGAATCTGTTTGATCCATAAATCATCACAGAGATCCTACTCTGCCTTCTGTTGAGCTGTTATATTTCTGAAGTGAGTGATTGTTAATACATCACCCAGTAGCTCAGAGTAGGAATTACTCAAATGACTTAAATGCAGATTCCCAGACTCATGGTAGAAGTATGGCTACAGTATATTCAGACAGATTATGACAAATGCATATGACAAGTGACATCCTTATCGTCACAACTGTAGTTGTTTTGGATTATTTAAGGGCATGTAAAATTATTGGCTGGTACTAAGAAGCCTGTAAATACTAACTTGGATGATTTCTTGTGACACTTGGGCAGCCGACTGATTTTTCCGCCTGCAGTCAGAGATAAATGAAACAATAAACATCACATATCACAAAAAGATGATAAAACACAGAAAAAAAAAAAAAACTTCCAGTTTTTGTCATACTTACAACTAATAACCATGATCCCCAAGACGAAAAGCACTGCAGCAATGATCAACCCAGCATATCGCAGGGAATAATAATCTGGATATATGACATACAAATGTTCAGATTAAAAATCTTTATTTTCTCATGTCCCTATATGTGATATCTCAGTGGTGTCTTTTTACGTTTATAGATTGTTCCCCACTTTTATTAGTTTAAATCAAACCCTTTAAGGTCAAACCCATAAAAATATGGTAGGAAAAGTCCAATTTTTTAATATGAGGTCTTTATTTGGTCTTTTGATAAAATTCACCTCCCCCTCCAAATAAATAAGTAAATAAATAAAGAATTAAAAAAGAAAAAAAAAATTTTGGTACATTTTCCATTTATTACCATGTTCTGACAAAATTATTACAGTATAATCTTCTGCTGCCTTGAATTGCAATGTGTTACAAATGATTTTCAGCAAAGTTTTTACCATAGGGGAGTGCAAAATCTCTCAGAAATTATATATATAAAGTCACTTTGGGCTTTGTAGGATTAGCTTTGCTGTGATTTCATTATGATATTTGCACAACCTTATAATAGGATTTTGTTTCTCCTTATGTTATGTGTTTTAACTGCTGTAATGCTTTCAATGTCAAAAGTCAAAAGTTTAGATAAAATTTTCTTTTAAATCTAACTGGAAAGTGTGTCCAAACAGTTATCTGGTACTGTAAGTTCGGAACTTTGAATTGTCTTGAACATAAAATGTGCTATTCAAATAAACTTGTCTTGCAGTGCAAATCCAAAATGTGATCATGCAATACAAGCAGTAACACAAATCAGTGCAATTAATAGAAGCTTCTTACCGTAATGGAACGCGTCATCATACTTTGAATCTAAGTGGTGTAAAAAAAAAAAGAAAAGAAAATTAATGACTTAAGTTTAACTGTGGGACAGAGGAAGCATCTGCAGGAAATACAGACCCTGCACAGGATCTTACTACATGCGTTGAACAGATTAATGGCTGGATGTACCTAAACTTTCTTCAACAAAAACAAAACAAAGGTGAGTCTTTGGAACCAAAGAGAAAAAAAGCTGGACAAAGCTGGATTTAATCGTGATTTTAATCGTTTTTATCAAATGTCAGTTCATTTTCATTTCTACCTTGTTTAATTTTAAACTGTGCTTCTCATTTTTGAATGTTTCATTGTCTCTGTAAAGCACGTTGACTCACTCTCTTGTTGAATTGTGTTATACAAATAAACTTGCCTTGCCTTGCAAATAAAAGAGGACCACTGGGGAGCATTTGTCAGAGATGTTACACCAGATCTACCAACTCTGCTGACATACTCTTGATGATGTATCAAAACTCTCTATGATAACCTGGCAATGCATGTGGAGACGAATATCTGATCTCCCTTTGCATAAGGGGCAATCAAACATTAATCTGTTGCTAACAGAGGAAATGAGGAAGTCTGTCCTTCCACTTTACCATGGGTTTTGTTTGGAAGAGAGGGAATTGTGATAACGTCAGTGAGCCCAGAAATAAGAATAAAACCATAATGCCTGTAGCATTTAACATGACAATGGAGTCAGAAAAAATTACCCCAGGTGCTACTCGCAACTTCTCCGGTCTTGTTTTTGTTGGTTGCCTTTGTTGTGGATGGGGTGGGTGTTACTGTGGATAAAAGGAAGGAAAAAAAAAAGAATTAAACTGTCAATTCCTTTTAAACACATTAAACATCCCTTTTCTTTTCCTATTCCACATGTAGCCTATGGAGTCTAAAATTTATATTACATAAATATGAAGACTTTTATTTATTGACTCCTGATTTTAAGTATTTCCAAACTGTTATTCTTTTTTTTATAGGGAAGTGACTTTCAGAGGAAATTTAGTCTGACCATTTCTAAATAATATCAGCACCATTTCTGTTTTTTACCACTGTAGTTTCTTTTTTTTTCACCAGTGCTGCAAAATGTAGCAGAAAAAAATCCTGTACATATCTTAAGATAGACGGGGACTTCAACATTTTCTTACTACATGAAAACTAGCTTCCTGTATTTGTGAAGGCAAAGAGTAGTCAGCCTTTTCCTGTTTTTGAGAGGAAGTCTTCTACAAGGTTACTGGCCAAACTCAATGGCTCCACCAACTGGGTGTTTAAACACATGAAGGTGAAGAGTGAAGATTGTTAACTGTGTGGTCTTTGCCACTTTATCATGTTCTGAATGAAAACTACAATAAAAATTTAAAAAAAACACCACATGTTTAAAAAGAAGTCATATGTCATGTATTTGGTGCAGATGACAGATTCCACTACCTGTTGTCTTTACTTCTGAGCTGGTGGTCTTGACTGAGCTGCTTGTGACGATACGTTGGTTTGTGGTTCTTTCAGTAGGGGGATTTTCCGGGGAGGGATCAACATTTCTGGTGACTCTACTTTCTGTTCTTCCTCCTGCTGCATATAGAAACCAAGTGCATAAGATCAACCTGAAAGACATGACATCTTATCTTAAGTTAAAATTGTGGACAGACTGATGGATTTCACAAGTGCATTACTGGTGACGGTCGTAGCAGTGTCTGCCACAGGATCCTTTTGATCTGGTGGCGTGGGAGTCTGAGCCCATGACCCTGCAAGAAAAAAAGGCATTTTTTAATAACCAAAAAAAACAAAAACAAAACAATTTAAAACAACATTCCACTTTACAGGGCAAACAAAGCACTGTGTTGTTTATGTCTGTGAGTTTGTCTAACAATGCTGTCATGTATTCCTGATAGAGGGCAGACTTCAGAATGCGCTGGGCCAAGCAGGGTGAGAGAGGCCTGCAGATGCACTGAGTATGTCACAGTAGTAGTCCTTTGAGTCGGGCTGTGAGGCAACCTCTGGCTACAACAGAGCTAGATTGTTGAGCAAGACCACGACACAGAAGCCTCATTCACTGTTTACTCACTCAGCACCTTCCAATTAGTGCTCAACCTCCACAAAACCTCCTCTTTGTTGTGCTAATGCTGTGATTCTAGTCACTTTAATAAACATAGAACTTGACTTGATTAAGGATGTAATTATTTTTTTGTTGATATTCATTTATTGCTGATATTTATATAATTTTATTATTCAGATGTGTTGTGTGTATATTGATGAGCATATCATTCTTATTTTAATAACGTTGGGGAAACGTTAGGCCTCTTGTGGTAAACAGTTGCAGTTGTTAAAGTACCATCTTACACTGGCAGCTGTTTCTATTCTATCATCATACTCCTACTTTCTTTTTATTACACATCCTATCATTGAAAAAAGTCTTGATTTGGAGCGCAACTATTTTCACTAAAAGAATCAGGTTGCTATTACAGTTTTGTGAGATCGGGTTTGCTCTGGAGAATCTAATTTTAGCATTTATAGGAATTAAAAATGAGTGATGCTTTGATTTTTGGGACATCTGCGACATAGCGTGGCACAGAGTAACCACATGTCAATGTACTTTACAAAGGTATTTTCGTTTAAGGCTACTTTAGTCTTCCATTCCAGCATTTCAAAGGGCATCAATATATTTTCTATGAAGCAGAATGAAACTTACACACAATCGTAAATAAAGCTCGTTGCTAAATGTTACTATCATCTAGGTTTCCAATGTCTAGTGTCTGCCAGCAGTCTGGTTCACAAGTCAGATATGGGAAGTTCTGAGTAAAACATTTTGAAATTTAAAAGAAGAAGTGAACTATTCTTCCTCCTTTAAATGATGTCAAAAGGAAAAAAAAACCTATACCTTCTAATACAAAATGACCAGTCAGTTATTGTAGCTCAAGTTACTTTTCATGTGTTGGCTGTCAGGTCACGTGTGTAAGAAGTTTCAAACTACACACTAATTTGTATAAAACATATATCACTGTTTTAAATACTCTACTTGCCAAATAAAAAAAAAAAAGCATTCTGTGTGAAAGACATACATTTTCCTGTGAGTCATAAATCCACATGTCATGGCTATGTGAAACTACTGGTCGTGTCATGATGTAGTGAATCAGAAATAGGGGGGGGGTAGTCCATTGTGTTGCCTGTGGAAAATGCAAATTAATGATTTGCATGCTGAAACTGGAGCATCCCATTCTAAGCAATGCTTTGCTACTACTTCTGTAGCAGTGCTTCCTCTGCGAACTCTTTTACCATTGTGACTTGTTTGAAGTATTCACATGCTCAGTATAAGTTCTATGGTTTCATGCCTCATAACTTCACAGTAAGCACGCTCAGTATCAGGAGCAATGTTTTTTTTTGGCACTCACCTTTTAATGTGACAAAGAGGAAAAGTATCAGGGATGCTGTATGAATCTGAAAGAAAACAAATAAATATATAAATAAAACAAAGATGCCGCAATGAGAGGAAAGGTAACAGTTTTTTAGGGTATTTTATTACCTTTTGTAATGTGTATTTCAGAAAATATATTTTTCAAAATTCTATAAAACTTACTCTAACTTGAGAAGTAATTTGAGGTCTTATGGATTTCATTTTAAGGACAAACATGTATATGGTTTTTAAATAAGTAGTGCATGCACATGATCCAAATAAAATACTTGATTTTCAGCGTAAAGAAAAAGCACTGTTGATTTTTCCAGTTCTGTGCCAGTTATATGACAATCATATGATAATGATCTTTGACTGTTTAGCCGGAGAAGGAATATAATGTAAATGTGCACAACGGTATTAGAGTATCTGCCTGGATGATTGAGGCAACAACACTGGAACATTCTGTTCAGCACAAATCAAACAGACAGGAAGAGGCACTCATTGATTTTAGCACCACATGGCCACTTGTTCTTCCTGCTTTAACGCTCAGCATTCATCACCCACACTTCTCACGCAGCATGACAGCAAACAGACTCTTACTTTTGAAAGTCAAACAATGAGAAACTTGTTTCTATTTGCCAAAAATGAGTGATGGTCGCCACATTCTGCGTGTGCGGTCCTCCCACATATATCTGTGCTGAACTTTGTAGCACTGTAGATGTAACTTCATCATATTTCTGAAAGCTGTCACCAATTAAAAAATTGGCATTGGAAGATGTGTCAAAATATTTTTAACATAATGGAGATTCTATGACAGCAAGCAGTCTCCAGATCAGTCAGGCTTTTTTTCCTCCCCCTCAACATATTGCTTGTAGCTTAAAAGAAAATTACTATAATAATGATTTAAAAAAAAAAACAAAAACAAAAACAAAGAAACAAACAACAACAAAAAAAAAAAAACAGTTTGGCAAAATTTTAAATAGAAAACAACTGTCAGATATGTACAGCAGACACAGATATGGTAACAGATGGGAGTCCAGGCCAGGGACCTGGTTTGAATCCACCCCCAGCAGAAAATGAATCTCAATCTTTGACCTATCCTGGTGGCAGCTCGTCCCCCCGGGTGGGAGCTGTGTGACAGGTGAGCGTCTGTGGACGTCATGAGCTTTGACAGCTCAGATTAGCAGGTCATGCCAATCTTCATTTCACTCCTGAGCATATGTCAAGATGAGGCCTGTTTCCCCAGGGCTGTACAGACGTCTTTCCCTTCCCCAAGCCGCCTGCCTGTTTGTCACATCCTGCATTCTCATTCGCTCTCCGTCTGTCTGTTCATCCATTTGTCTGTCAAATTCTATCAATCTTTTCCCACTCGGCTTCACCCAAAACAGCCCTCGGCCTTCAGATATTTAGTCTTTTATTCAAATCATTATGCTTACCTTGGTATCCATCCTGCAAAATGATGTTGTCCAAAGATGTAGCCAGAGTCTCATCATCCAGAAAGCGTTTCACTGTACGTCACATAAACTAGACACACCCATGTGCTCACCACTACAAACACTTCCTCATCCAGTTTTGTGAAGTTGGTTTCAGCCTCTCTCTCTGTCTCTCTGTCTCTCTCTCTTTCTCTCTCTCTCTCACCCACTCTTACTAAATGGCGTTACCCTCTACAGAATGTTGTGTGGAATACCCTTTTTCACATTTGTTAAGATTGTTGCCTGTTGCTCATCTGTCTCTCAGCATGGTAGCTTGTCCTTCCACTTTGCATCCTGTCTGATTCACTGCCTCTCTCCGTGTTTATACAAGCTTCTCTGCCCTAAGTTAAGTCTGTCATCTGTGTCCATGCTACTGACAAATACAACAGCCTTGTAATGAGAGGATGTCGGTGTGTTGACATTCACATGAAATTGTGGGATGGTTATAAACCCTCCCTTCACTACACTGATTATGAGTAGGAAAATGGTGTGCATATTAATCACATTTTACACGAACTAGCAATAAGGCATTTAATAAAAGAACTTTTGTGATAAAAAAATAGTTGATTTGCTCCATAGAATTTTCTGCAGAGATATTCATTACCACATTATGACCATGATTTAAATTAGAAACAAAAAAATAAAAAGTCAAAATCCAAAGAGTTGTGACCTGGCTACATTTATATATATTTCTAATAATCAATTGAAGGTTTGAGCCATTGCAAACGTTTTGAATCCTTAACTTTTAGCATTTTGTATACCTTTTAGGATTCATTTAAGTCTTTGAAATGATTTAGGACTAACGGCACTGCCCCAGTGAAAAGCACAAACCTGAACTGTTACAGCAGACAAAGCCAGCAATTCATCCACACAAGCAGAGGCCAGTCTTTGTCCACAGTGTAGGGGGATGCTTGTGAATAAACTTGTCCTTCACATTCCTATGGGTTTTTATTAGAAATGGGAACATTTATAATGCAACCCTGTGTACTTAGTGGTTGAGATAAAAACATGCAGCAAGTCATTCAAAAAGCTAAATGGAATTAAATAAGTGCAAACACATGTCCTGTACTGACACTAAGAGCAGGAGATTTAATATACCTCTTTTCATTTTTTATTTGAACAAAATGTAAGAAAGATTGACTATATATGTTTGTATCAGTAAAAGCAAAAAAAAAACAAAAAAAAACAGCCAGTGTGGCTGGTTTATTTATCACAGGTGAATTAGATGATGGAGTATAAAAATCTTTTAAGGGGCAGAGTAATAGCTCTATAAAAGACTGTTTAAGTCAATAGGTTAACAATTTAATACTAATTTAATGTTGCAAGAAACTCAGAAAGATTACCAATATCCATAGAGATTTCGGTACACAACATTCAAGGTATCCAATAAGTCCTTCAATCAAAATGACCAAATTGTGTTTTTTTAACCTTTAAATAAGACCTGGACTGATTGCTCAAATTGTTCACGTGTCTGTTTCCTGGTGACATCGCCCTGTATCATAGGTACCATGTATGTTTTATGTTTATTATTTATTTATTTGTCTGTTTTCCTCTATTTTAGCTTGTTCTGTTTTCACATAATAACCTTTGCCAGAAGGTTATGTTTTTGCCCATTTATCGGTCTTCTTGTGAGGAATTTCTTGAAAAACCTGCTGGTTGGATTTTAATGATTTTTCTTTTTTTGTGAAAATGGATCTTGGGCTAACTTAGATTTAATTAAACTTTTAGAGATATCTGAAAGGTTTTATGGACATTGGCATTTTTAAATTCTCCACAAAATTGTTGAGAATGAGCCGCTTGTCGCAGGTCTGCGATCTCCGAGTTTTTTCTCTTTTGTTCTTTTTTGTTTGGTTTAATTCTATTTGTCATGTTTTCGCTGCACCTTGCTGTAATACTTTATATAAAGTCACCTAGGATACATGGTGGGGCAGTGGTTAGTACTGTGGTCTCAGAGCAAGGTTGTTGGTTCAAGCCTTGGCTGGGGTGCAAGTAGCCCAGTGACTTTTCTGTGTGGAGTTTGCATGTTCTGCCCATATATGTGTGGGTTTTCTCCGGGTACTCCAGCTTCCTCCCACCGTCCAAAAACATGCATGTTAGGTTTATGGATTACTCTAAAGTAATCCATAAACACACAACATTCACACTCTGAGTGTGAATGTTTTTTTTTTTTTTTTTTTTTTGTCTTGTCCAGCATTTAGGCAAGCAGAATGATGGTCTGGATGCTGTGTTCTGCTGAGCAAATTTTCTCTGCCAAGGGAAGCTTTATAGATATAATGATCCCCTTGACTTTCTGAATTTTTATTTTATTTCTATATTTATTTTGTATTGTTGTTTGAATTGTAGAGTTTGTACTGCTGGACCAGAGAGGACAGACGAAAGACAGAAAGAGAAAGGAGAAAAAACACCTCATAAGAAAAGTGAAAGAGATAAAGGGAGAGAAAAGGGAGAGAAAAAAATACCCTAAAAAAATAACCCAAAAATAAAAAGAAAGAAAACAACCTACAGATGTATACATATACACACATACATACATACACATACATATACACACACATACACACGCATACATACACACATATACACACACATGTATACACACAAAATATATATATATATACACATATATGTACATATGTACACATATACATATACACATTCATACATATACACGCACACCTCTATGCACACACATACACACACATACATACGTACAAACATATACGCACTTGCCAGTATTAACACATATACATACACATACAAGCCAGCTTTAGATCATAGTAACTAAACTATGAATCTAAAAAGTTAAATATAAATGAGAAACAAACAGAAATGAGAAAACTAGCTGCTGTTAGTGAATAAAACTGCGTGACGACTCGGTGACTGTGTCACATGCAGAACATGCAGAGTGGAACGTGTTCCGGAAAAGGTGATCATGCCAGTGTGACCCCTCCCACACAAAGGCAAGAGGCACGCCAGGAGTACCCCCGAGACCCGGGCCATCGGCAGCCATCCCCAGGCGCAGACCCCAACCTCCCCACCCCGGAGCCAGCCATGCACCGACCCAGGAGGAGGCAGAGGGGGGTCCCAGCCAGAGTCCCCCGCAGTCAGGGGGAACAGGCCCCAGCAGGCCTGGACCAGCGAGGACCAGCCCCGCCGGGCACCGGCCACCCAGGGCAGACAGAGCGCGGGCCCCACGGCCCCAAGAGCCCAGAAGCAACCCCCCACCCCGCAGGCAGAGGGCCCAGCCCACACCGACGGAGGGCCGGGATCCCCAGACCGCCACCGAGCGGCAGCCAGGCCGCACCCCAGTGCACCAGCAGCGCTCCCGAGCACCAAGACCCTCCACGCACGCACGCGTGCACACACACACACACACACACACACACACACACACACACACACACACGCACACACACGCACACACACGCACGCACACACACGCACACACACGCACACACACACACACACACACACACACACACACACACACATGCCCCCACCCACCTACTCCTACCCACACCCATCCACACTTCCTCCTTAAACACACCCTATACACCCATTCTCTTACACACGCTCAAACTCACACTCTCCTACCCCCGTTCTTTATACACACACACCCCCTCACACACACATCCCTGCTCCCTCTATAATCACCCATTCTTCCATACACGCATACCCCACTCTACACACACACATACCTCCCTACACCCCTCTATCCACATTCACACTCCTCATTGTACACCCACCCCATCACTTCCCCATACCACCAACATAACCCCACATACGCACCCCCACCCATCTGCATACACCCCCCCTTCCTCCTATCCCAGCGGCCATCCACTTTCCTAAATTCTTTCACCCTGATCCCCCCCCCCCCCCCATCTACCCTAACATTCATTCACCACTTCATCCATTGGCTCATGCACGCCCTCACCTTTCTTTCCCAACGTGTCCCCTGTGAGATACCCCCGGGGGAGCAGGGGATAGAAGGGCCCCGATCAGGGCCCCACAACTACCCCCCACCCCTGTCAACGCCCCCCCACCACCCCACACATGCAGCCGATCCAGCACCACCCAGGGCCAGCAGCAGTCCCACCCCTGCCAGGCCAGCCCGGACCCAGGCCCCCTGAACAGCACCACTCCCCCGCCCAAACTCCTCTGGCACAGCCCCGGAAATAGGGGTGTGGCAGGACCCCATTGTCACCCCCTCCCTCCCAGCTTATGAATGATTGTGAAGTGTGTGTTGTTTGCAATTAAAATTGGGAAGAAGTAACCACATCATGTTGGGAGCGGGACCACCAAAGCAGCCCCGCCCACCGCACACTGCATGGCCTGCCCCCTAAAATATGTCCATGTGTTGTCAGTGTGTGTTTTTTGTGTTATGTTGACTAAGTGTAATTAAAACTGGGAGGTGAACCGATGCTGGGTGCAGCAATCGAGACCACCTTGATGGCCTCTCTCACCATCCAGATCAACGTGTCCACCTCCCAACGCCCTGCCTGTATGTGGTGGAAGAAGGGAAGGAGGGGGGTCTGGGGATTTAGGTCCCGAGGGAAGCGCACCTCCCTCAAGAAGATGAGCCACCTGCGGCACGAGGCACGACCCCGATTCCCGCGGCCCCCGAAGGCCAGGACAGGCCAAGGGCAGCTGCCCCAACAACCAGGGCCCTCAGCAACACCAATAAAGGAGCCGCCACCGGCCCCAGAAGGCACCAACGAACCACATGCAAAAGTGGGGGGGGGGCAAGGAAGAGGAGGGGCGGGAGAAGGAGAGACAGACCAAGGGCCCACCGCCCCCACACCCCTAGGAGACGCCCCCACCCAGAGACACGTTGCATTCCCTCCTCCTTTACACACCAACACATTCACACCCCCTCACCATCAGCCTGGTATACACACACATCTACACACAGACACACCTACAGACCCACATTGAGTGTGAATGTTGTGTGTCTCTCCGTGACCCAGAGTACACCCTGGATGCGATCTGTCCAGAGTGTACCCTGCCTCTCGCCCAGTGATTGCTGGGATAGGCTCCAGCATCCAGTGACCCAAAATTGGGGTAAACGGTTATGAAAATGGATGGATGGAAAAAGTTGTTTTAAACGTACTATACATATGAACCTGCTTTGCCTTACAAGTAGCACGATGGAACAAGTGTTTCCACAGCAAAGCAAACGCCATTCAGACATTTTTTAAACAAGTCATTAACTGCTCAAAAAGAGGGGGAAAGTAAGTAGTTGTAGTTTCATGTGTATGGAGCTGTGGGATGTCCAAACATTTCCCCCAACTTGTGAGTTGGAATTTAATAACAAAACCTTCTTAAAGTCCATTTGTAACCTCCTGGTCTGGTTTAGGCAGCAATATCTCTTGGCGTGGTTTAGGAAATGGTTGTGGTTTGGGCTGAAATGCATTCCTTTCACCACGACAGTCGCCTTGATGGAAGCCATTTTGATTGTTCCCTTGGGTACATGAAAACATCTCACAGCAAGAGTTATTCAACTTCAGAGTGGGTTTAAGAAATTACATCTTTTGGTTGGAGCCAGAAATCAAATACACTTGTTAAACGTAGTTAAAAATATGTAGTTACTGTTATTTGCCACTAGGGGTCACATATTCGACAGATGCAAATACAGGAAATTGTTCTCTGCATGAAAAGACTTCACTGGGTAATTTATAGGAAGACCATGTTGACTCAACTTTCAATTTCAATTGTATCTCTTCAATATGCACTCTTTTATTCAGAGGGAGGGTAAAATTGTATCAGCAGTGTTGATGCCACCAAAATTGAGCCCCAGTGTGAGTTATTACAATAGCCCATAAAATCACCGACTGAAATGTTAGACCTTTTAATTTGATTTCCATTTAAAGTGATAAAAATTCCAAGTAGGAACGTCAGGTTTACCATTTGCCGCAAGCCTACTGGAGATAACTTTACTGCCTATATGCTTTCAGCAGGAGGAATAACTTTTTACATAGTTGCAAAGAGTATTCATTCACGCAGAGGTGTTTGAATGCACTCTGAGATATAAAGTTAAACACCCATTTGCTTTTCTTTTGACTTAATTGTGCAGACTGGTAGCCTGTCAGTTTGAGTTCCCTTGAGATTTTTCTGAAAGCAGCATATCAAAAGGTTCATGAGGCGATTAAAGAAAAAGTAGAAGTTGATATGCAGTATTGAGCTGTCAAGTTATCAGTTTAGCAGATTACTGTTCCTGCCTGAGCTGAAATGATGCATTATGAGCAGTCTCTGGAAACAGAAGTCAGTTAGTTATACAGGAACTTAAACAACTGTTCAGTAATGAGACAAACATGCCTTGACAGTTTATAATAGAGAATAGCAAGCCTACCAAAGGAAACACAGTTCAGGGAAAATCTCAGATTTATCCTCAGACAGGTGGTCCTTACTATGGTAACTGGATTTGTTTTAGCTTTGATCAATTTAAATATCCTCTTGCATCCTGTAGGTAAACATTTCTGTGGAAATGATGTATTGGTTTTTCTGCAAGTGTAAAAACAAAACCCCTTATGTATTATAAAAATTGCACTGTAGTTTCATGATAACAACAGAAGCTGGAGGTGAAAAAAAAAAATCAATGTATGCATGGTAAATATTTACAAAGGCATTGCTATAGGAACTTTGAAGAAGTCTCTGACCTCTTCTAAGTAAGACAGGCATGCCAGAAATCTGCAGCTTAACCATGACAAGTGGTTAAGCTGAAAAATTTACAACATCCTGCTTAAAATGGCATAAATTTCAACCCACGCCACCAACACTATGCATGTAGAACTGGGGAAACTTGACAAACCCTGTGGGAGGGATTTGATCTCCAGGCTCCTTAGATCCCAATCCAGAATAAATCCAACCCCAGAGGATGCCAAAACCCCGGTGATACACAGGACCTGCTACCAACAAATCAGTAAAAACCGTTTAAGACACCTTCAGAAATTCTGTGTCCTTGTCCTGAGAGGTCAAATCTGTTTTGGCTGAATAAGAAAACACAACACAAGGAAAGGCGATTTAGTACTGCATTTTAATATATTCAGTTAAGGGCATTAAACTGTATGATTTTGGATTTGAGCTAATTCACTGAAACAAACAAACAAAAAAAAAGGTCACATAGCAATATTCTACTTTCTCAAGCAGTTGCACCCGAGCGGTACTTTGTTTGAACATATAATAACGTTTCCCAAAAGTTAGAACTTAGGGTCTGTGCTTACAAAAGACAGTGTCAAAGCAAGTGAAATGGAGTGGATTAGTTGTTTCATATGCTTCAGGCTTTGGTGTGTGTTTCTAGTTACTTTGAATCTAGCTAATACAAAAAAAAGACTATAAAAAGATAAACAAAAAAATATTACTTCATAGTTAAGCAAACAAATTTATATAGAGTATCTTAAACTTGAATTGATTTAAAATTATTACAAAAAAATATAATTGGATTAAAATTTAAATAAAATGAAACTGATTAATGGAATTCAAATTCGACACAATACATGGATTTTAGCAGGATGTGGCAGAAATCAGAAAAAGCAAAGTAGGTTGCAGTTGTGGCCTCTGTGGATGTGGGTGGTCTGGTTCCTGGTGGGATTTAATGAAATACCCAAGATATTGTTTCTTCATGGCAGAAGCAAGACAGATGTTTATTACTTTTAGTGCTTTTATACTAATGGACTTTGTGTCATAAATAAAGTTTGATTTGGCACACATTTATATGTGTATATACATATATATATATATATATATATATATATATATATATATATATATATATATATATATATATATATATATATATATATATATATATATATATATATATATATATATATATATATATGCAATATAGGCATTAAAGGCTTTTCTTTAATACATATATAATTTATTGTTATTATTATTATCATCATTGTTATTATTATTATTATTATTATTATTATTATTATTATTATTATTATTATTATTATTATCATTTGCAATAATGGACACATTAAAAGTTCACACAAACCCCCTCTGGTCCTAATCTCTCACTGACTGCCCACTCTTCCCCTTCCATGACATGAGCTGAACTTCAGTCTGGGAGAAAACAGGATTAGAGTCTGGCTGCAGGTACAGCTTTTCCTCCTCAAGACATAACTGCGAAATACCACTTAATATTATCTCATTGCGGGGATTCCCATTGACCAGTTGTGAGTCCAGGAATTCTTTGTAGTACTCGGGGGAAGAGCAGGGCCTGTCATCATCTGGATACATGCTTGAAAATGTTGATGTCTTATGGGTCAAAAGGATGAAGTCTGCTGAGGTGGCATTGAGAGGCCGCGTTGCTTCTGCTCCAATGTCACTCACGTCAGTCCACTTTTTATGTCTAACCAACTGATTCATGTCTACCTGCAGGCCAGCAAAGATAGGAACTATGGGTACTGATCATGACTTGGCTCGAACAGGAACAAGTTGAATCAACGGCAAGGAAAAAAGAAGTGAGATATGAGAAAAAGGAGAAAGTAAGCTTAAAAATGTTATCTTTAGATTTGCATTGGCATGTTATCATTTTGACATTCCTGGCTGTGAGAGGTAATCGAGGTTTTCAAATCTTTCTTTCAAATCACTCTGCTATTCTTTCTGGCTCCTATTCCGCCTCAGTTCGTTTTACTGAACTGTGCGTTAGGTCGTCTCCATCCTTTAAGTTGTTGCAATATACATAATAATAAGCATAAATGCATTAAGAATAAAATACTGCATCAGTAATAATCTGAACAGGGCCATTGTCGGCAACATGAGAGATCAAAATATAAAAAGTGAAATAAATCACACAGAGGTGCATATCTGCTACATGGCATGATACTTAATGACAAGTGATGAGTCAAGAAGGCATTTCTTTGACCTTATCTTTTCATTTCATACTAACTCTCCACGCAGCTCAAAAGGTAGCTCATAATCTGTCTGTGGTTGCTGAACATCCACGAACTGCGCTGAGTGTTCAGTACCCTGTGGAGAGACAAAGTGCATCAGCTTAACCATGATGTCCATGCTAAAATGCATACATACATCATGCACATACAGAATACATAGTTATTACACAATGCATCATTTACACTGCAAAAACTGACATCTAAGTAAGATTAAAAATCTTAAATTGAGTACACATATGCTTATCTTTTTTGAAGGTAAGATAATTCTTAGTTTTTGTGCCAGAGAATTCCTCTTGTTTTAAGAGTATTTTTACTTGTTTTGGGAAGTCTTGACAAGCCAAATTTTCTTTTTCTGTTGGCAGATAATTTATCTTATTTTAAGACACATTTACCTCATTTTTGTATATTTTTTTTTCTTTTTTTTAAAGGCTGAGTTTTTGCAGTGTAACAGCTTTCATTGTTTCAGTTTTCCTTTTTTTTAAAATCCATTACAGACCTGAGCATAGGTTGCTGACCCCCAGTCTTTCCTTTGTGGAGTCAATCTGTGGTCAGACAAAAACTGGGGGAAAAGGTGGGAGGAAGACGCTGTGTCCTGGAACACTCCACCATCTTTTACTTCATCATACAAATG
Source organism: Telmatherina bonti (assembly GCF_933228915.1). Classification (NCBI taxonomy): domain Eukaryota; kingdom Metazoa; phylum Chordata; class Actinopteri; order Atheriniformes; family Telmatherinidae; genus Telmatherina; species Telmatherina bonti. Next base: position 23,603,617 of record NC_136623.1, read on the forward strand.
ATTTTCAGAGTTCACAGGGAGGTGAGAGACATCTTAAATAACACAAAGAAAACATAATCAAAACATAAATATGAGTCATAAAGTTTCTTTTATCATTCACTAATGGAAAAAAAAAGTCTTGAATAATAATTCTGAACCCTTTGGATATGAGCTGTTTACTGTTGCCTTGTTTACTCTGAGGTATATTTGTGTCTCACCAAGGCCACGTCTTTCCTCAGGGTGCGGGCTGAGATAAGGCTTGTAGTCGTCAGTAGGGTAATAATAATGGGAGTTTTTCTGAAATTAGCAAACAGGAGCGATAGCATCAAAACACTTTCATCTCATGCAACTTCATCTAAATGGCAATTCCACATGTTTCCATACGCCATTACTGCAGAGGGAGTTGCTGCGACACCTTCCCTATTATTTTCCCACCAACCTTTACCAGCAGGAAACAACATAGGCTTGCTTATATTACACAAGTGGCATATTGATTTAATGAAGATCTCAAAACCAGGCCAAATTAAAACAAAATTCCTTTAATTCTAAACTAAATACCACAACAGATAAATAAGAAAGTATATTTAAAGTTAATTAGGATGAGGTGAAATATGCCTCCAGGAGTATTTGTGGATTGATTTTCTTCTGACAGCACAACAGTACCTGTTTTCTTTTGCTTCACTAAACAGTTTTCTTCTGGGTCCAAATCCCTGTTGGCCTTTTTAAAGTACAAAATGATAATTTCGCCAAGATCAATGTCTATTTTGAATGCTAATTGTGAGGTATTGATCTGTCTTCCATCTTCCACACACAGCTTAAGGTTTCATTACCTTATCTATCCATTTCCCATGTTATGGCTGAATTCACCACTTCCTTTTCTGCCAGATCCCCTCACCCTCTGTCTAACCTCTTTTCCTCCCTCATCTGATTACTCAGCCTTCTCTGTTTCTCTCAAATTCATTTCTTCCTTCTCCCTGCTATTCTTACCGCTACATAGCTTTCATAGACGTTGCTGTTTGTTTCAGATCCTGAGTCGATGAGGAGTGTACGCTGGGCTGCAGTGTTGATTTGTTCCCGGCTCTCATACTTATTGGAGTTTCCAACAGTTGATTGACTTGACCTGCATGGAGAAATCAGCCATTGTGAGCTAAATAGTGACATTTGGCTTTAATCAGCCCTCACTGTGACTTGAATATGACTGCATAGAAACGTGTTTCCTTTACACATTAAACTCTGTATGACATTGCATGATTTGGTTACTGGATGACTTTTTGCTTATTGTGCAAGGCTGATGAATCTAAAGTGAAGGGATATTGACTAAAGCTTGTTGTTTTGCCTGCCTGTTTTTTTTCTATGGAAAGCCAGTAGATAAGATTTAAAACTCACTACTGTGGACTCATTGTGTGATTCATTGATGGAACTGGAGAGCCTTGACTTACCCATCCTCTTCATTTTTCCCCACATCGCTCCCTCCTGCCCCTGCTGAGAGTAAAGAAACATCGGAGAAGAGGCTTAGTCATGGAAAAACGAAAAGCTAAAGACAGGAACATCATATCACAAGCACTGATATTATCACAGAAAACAAAAGAGGCAGTCAAGTAAGAGTGATTAAAGACATTTAATACAAAAACAAAACAAATAACAACAACAACAAAAAAACCTCAGAGGGCCGGGAAAGCTGGTGAAGAAAAAAATTAAAGATTGAGAGGGAGACCTTGACAGTTAGGCTGATGAACAAATGGGAAGAGACAAAAGAGAAGAAAGAGGAAGGGCATAAAGCAAATGAGATAAGAGATATGGATGCAACATGGAAGTGACAGCTTTCAGGGATGAATGTGGAGGGAGGCAGAGGCTTAGAGGGTGAGCAAAAGGAGAGGTGACAGGATAGACGAATAGAAAGAGGGACATGGAAAGATGAGGTGCTGAGCTGACAATTACATCATGCCTCCAAATAATTTCTTTAGAGTTTTGTTGGGGAAGTGGAGCATCACAATGGCAGAAAGTGATGGAGAGAACACTTTCACATCTGTAGATGAAAAGATGATCACGATTACTTGTTTGATTTAGCCTTTTTTTCCACTTCAGCCTAAAGAAGCAGCCCAGGGAATTCAGCAGCAGCAGCAGTCCAAATACCACTGTGAGCAATACAGTCAAATCGGCTGGAAATCCACGTGGACCTGGTTTGATACACATCAAAAAATGTAATCTCATTACATAAACAATTAAAGATAAATTATACATTTTGGAAACTTTTTTTTTGGAAATGCTTTTGTGTTGCCACAACAACTGTCACTATGGCTACCACAACAGCCTTTAAGGCGCAGCAAAGGAAGCTATCTGCCATCTCTGATTGCCCTGAGAAACGTTGAGGTGCGGTAAAAAAAACTCACCTGGCTCATCCTCCTCTGGTGGGTCCTTTTCTAACTGTGGCCTCTCTATGAGGAAAGAATTAATTAAAAACACAAAAATTCAGATATCTACACTGTTTAGTCCTCTTTGGTAAACTGGGGTTACTCCAAACTGACCCTTGGTGGTGATGGTCAGTATTGCATTGTTGTCAGCATAATCACTCTCTCCTATTGCATTGAGAGCATTTACAGAGAAGTTGTAGGTTGTGGCAGGCTGCAAACCAGAGACAGTGAAGTTTGCTGCATCAGGGGGAAAGACGTCCACATACAGGAAGCTGACTGACTGGTTTCCACGGTATCTGTCAATCAAAAGGCAGTTGAATAACAGTTCCTTTGTTAGCAGAGCGTGTCATTCTGAAAGATTTTCTCCTGGCTTTTTACCTTATACGAAATATCTGTTGCAAGCCACCATTGAAGCCAGGGATCCACTCTAGAGTGACAGAGTCATGGGTGACACTAACTTGGCTGAATGATGAAGGTGGATCTGGGTGATCTAAAGGTAAAAGAATAGAAGATAGCTGAAAATTGCAAATGTGTTCCTGTGAGACCTAAACCCTCTCCTCAGGAAGGAGGTATTTCAAGTGCATTAGTTCTTAAAAAATTATATCTATCATTATTCAGCTAAGTGTTAATATTTTCAGACTTAATACATGCATCCCTGCAGCCTTTGTGTACTCCTTTGGTTGCTCTCTTTGACATGGTGCAATTATAAATACCATGTCAAATGTGAGCACAGAGATGATCTTCTTGGTTTTAGGAGAATTTAAAAACATGCCAGAAGAATTGATGATAATTTATTATTGTGAATGGACCTTTGGCCATATAATTGTAAGATTTCAAGCTTATAATTGATTTTTTAAAATTTTTTTTATGGGAACTCATGAATGATGACCAGCGTTTGCATCATTTCTCTCAGAAAAAAAGGGACCAATTTTTTCTAATTTTATTCAAACACAGATGTAATGAAAAATTTCCTTATTTTGGTTTCACTGTTGAGAATAATTATGAATGGAGGCTATCCAGACCAATTACGGCGAGGGCAGTAAAGTGCAGGTGGATTATCTAGCATTTGGAGCGCAGAACAGAAAAGGAGGGAAGTTTTAGGTGCAGTAGCTGAGCTGCAACATAAGAAAGAAATGCTCTACTTGTACAAGGGTCTAGGCTGCTGTCCAATTTACTAAGTAAATAATTCCCACTATAAACTCAACTCAGAAGATTCCAGGGTAAAGTGGTCAGCCTTTTTTTTAAAATCTTGTCTCTCTCAAATCCAAAAAGCACCATGCTAAGAAAAAAAGAAGAAAAAAATTCTTCCTCTCGGGCTCCAAAATGATAAGGAAGCATATAAAATTTATTATCACTGTGTCAGATTAATTATGAATATTCACAGCTCTGATAAATGACAAGAGGAGAAACAGGGCCAGTATTGGATTGTATTTCATGGTTTTTATAGTAAACATTAAATGTGTCCAGCAATGGCTGCTGGCATGTGCTGAGAGCTGGAATGGGTTGATTACAGCGGATGCGCGCAGACACACTGGTTGCTTGAAGGTAAGAGAGTCGAAGCATGCCAGGAGAGCAAAGCATATCGCTGCAGTATTATCTCAGGAAGCAGTAAAGTACTGCTATAGGCTAAATGATAAGGTGGAGATGGGTTCACTTAAAGGGCTGACCCTCAGGAGCAACATCTCTCTGCACTTCACAAAATACTGGATGTTTGATGGGCTTCTCTTAACTATTGCAATGTTGCTGAAAAAGTCTGACAGAATTTGGACAGGGCAGTACACGCTCACTTACTCTGAAAGGCTGCCAAATTAAAAACCGAAGGAAAAATTAGTGCGCCACCGCCAAAAATGTGATATGAATAATCTCTACACTTTGTGTGCCATAAAAACTGACTTTCATCATTTGCCACTTGTTTAAAGCAACTGTGAGGCAATTGTGCCCACTAGGGGGCAAAAACACACTAATAGAAGCTGAGTTTTGGACAGCTAGACACCAAGAAGAGTGACTAATCAATACACACTCGCTTTTTAGTTTTGGTGCAGTCTTCTATCTATCTCTGAGTCTACAACCTATCAGTCTTTATCAACTTTTCTTATGTTTTAATGAGTGCAATGAAACTTAGCTACACAGATGACAGTAATATTTAAAACTAAACAGTAGGATAAAGTATTTGTTAAATCTGTCTAATAATTAAATAACCCTGCATCTGAAACAAAGTATGAGCCACTGGATAAATTAAAAAAAAAAAAAAAAAAGAATATCTTAGGACACCAACAGAGAATGCTGTGGATCCAGCCGTTGTCACCTAGAGACACACATCCATACACAAAAAATGGAAATGTATTCAGTTACAGTACTTGTGCTGACGAGCTGGATGTCTAGCTTGTCTTCCCCAAGTGAGTTGCTAGCAATGCAGCTGAAGTCAACATAGTCCAGACTTGAGCTCACATTTATGACTTGCAGTGTGCTGGTGTGGAAGTAGCCTTCCCTCATCGTCTTCTCCTCATACCTACAGTATAAACACAAGCACACACACACACATACACACACACACACACACACACACACACACACACACACACACACACAAATAGGCAAAAGATAAATACTAAGCAGGCAGATAGAAGGCATTGTGGAAATATAAAATTGACTCCAGCTTGTAGAAAAAACAAGAAATGGCAAGATAATATATTGTATCTGGGTCGAATCTAATCAAACTGTGAAGCTTCATCAACAAATACTGCTTTCAGTAGCACCAAAATCAATAATAAACATAAAGGAACAGCAGTTTTTTTTCTAACCTGGGGTTTGCCAAATCCATAAGAACACCTTTTTTTTCCCAAATGAAGTCAACACGGGGATAACCCTCAGCATGGCACACTAATTCAGCTGTTGTAGTGCCATCTCCTCTACTTGCTACCTTCCTCCACTGGGGTCCTTTCTGAAGCTTTGGTTTGACTACTCAAGACAAAAAAAAAAAAAAGATATGGAGATCAACCACGCAAACAAGGAAAATAAGAATAAACAGTTTTTGTGTATTTACAGATACATGAGCATTGTAGGTTTTCTGAAATGCTCTGTTTCAGTAGTAAACACACACACGCACTACAAACTCACATTTAACTACCAGTCGCACATTTACACTGGCAGGGAGTGCTATGCCATTATCAGCTGTGCACTGGTAAAGACCAGCATGAGCTCGAGTCACATCACGGATGGTCAGGAGGCTTGATTCATCTTCCTGGGTCTCCTCTCCCATCCCCACCTCTTCCTCTCCCTGTGGAAGACAAAGTGAGGGGAAATCATCAGAAGACAGCTGTTATCCCTCAGTACCCACTCCCCTCCTCCTGGGAGATGGCTTTCTACCTGTCTTGCTGTGTGACAGTAAGACAGGTAGGAAGAAATTGAGGCTTGAGATCTGCATGGAAAGGGCACTCAGTGGAACAAGCTGTAAGGACAGAGAAGGATAACACCAAAGGCTGGAGTGCCCCGAGAAAAGAGAAAAGAGAAAAGAGAAAAGGAGGGGCTGTGCAGGTGGAAAGCAGAACACACTCCACTGGCAAGGGGGTGGGTGAGACCGCAGAAAGCATCAGTAGACACAGACCACGCCACATTGACGAATGTGTCCTTTAGTCACGCAGCAGTAATGAAAGCTATTTTTCTGGATTTGGGCTGAGAGTGAAGCAGGAAGAGGTGGGGTGGAAGGATAGTTAGAGTCAGTGAAATATGGTTTATCTGGGCATTTGCAAAGGCCAATGTGATAAACGGTAAGGAAAGAGAAAATAATACAAAAGAAGCCAGATAAAGAAAATATAATTTAGCTGTTGACTGTTGACTGTTGTTGTGTATGTGTGTGTATGTGTGTGTATGTATGAGTGTCTGTAGCTCTCACCAGCCATTTCCAAGAGAACATGCCAGGTATAATAGGGTTGGCATCTGCCACACATATTAGGTCTGCTATTCCCCCCAGGTTAACAAACACAGGGTCTTTTTCTGCTTTGACACGGGGAGCATCTGAGAAAAAGAAAATTGGGACAAAGCAAAGGCAGGACTACTGTCAGCCCAGGACAAGTCATCCATTATAAAGGCATGTTGCAGTGCTATAATTAGTCCTGCTCGTTTGCCTTTGACAGTGTTCATAACCCTGTTGTAATCCGTGTCTGCGCTTGGGATTCAATACTTCTCTATATGTTGCAGCAAAAGAGGCTGCTGCAACCAAACTGAAAATTGGCCATGTGACCAATGAAGCACTATAATGAGAACGCATCCCCATTCTGATTGTAGCAGAGTGACCAATGTGCCTTTGTTTGTTTCCTCCTTATATACATCTTTCCATCATCTTTCTCTCCTCCCAGTCAGCGTGACTCTCCTTCTTTGCTTTGTCTGCCTTCGCCTCACAAGCTTTTTGTTCTTCCCGTGGGTGCTATGTACACGCAACAGAAAGGCCATTAGTGCCTACTTGTCTGTACCTATGTTCACTCTTGAAGAACAGTGGCGGGAAACAGTAGCGAGACGGAGACCTCTGGGTTTGCAGGATCCACTCATGTTGGTCTCCTAACCAAGAACGACATTGTTAAGTGGGCTACACTGCCACACATAAAAGCTACTACAATCTTCCATACATAATGAATATCTACAACTGTCAAGCCCAGTCAGTTTGGGATGGCAGAATCCATTAGGCTTGCACCATGGGCTTTGGTGAATAAGGCAGACCTACATTTCTAGCACTCGCATTATTAAATCATCAGTATTGAGGCAGAGGGCCTGGAGCTGAAGGCTGGCCCTGAGGCAGCAGGGCAAGTGGACGGCCTTGCAGAGATGCCTAATGAAGGTTTGATGGGGAGGAGCTGAAAGTCAGTGTTATTGTATGACACTTCTCAGCTTTAGATCAACTCAAAATCACTCTGTTAGCAGCCTAAAGGTATAAATTCATAGTAAAAAGCACTCTCTTTATTTGAAGAGTGGGGAGTAGTGATGTGACTGACTTAAAGGGTGTGCATGTTTATCAGTTAAGCCAACTTTTTTTTTATTAAGCCCTTTAAAAACAAAAAGAACTGTAAGAACATTTAAAAGACATAAAATAAATTTAATATAATAAATATGTAAAATAAGACCAAAACTAAAATAAATGCATAAAAGATTAAACACAGAAAAACCTAAATTAATATTAAAATAATAATAATAAAATCAACTCTCAAGCTGGGTCAAAGGTCAAAGAAAAAATGGTTTTAAATAGAGATTTGAAAGTGGACAATGAGGAGGTCTGTCTAACATGCTGTGGCAGCGAGTTCCACAACCGAGGAGCCGCCACTGAACAGGGCCTTCCCCCCTCTGATCTTATTTTGCATCCTGACCTGAGTGACAGGGAAGGGGAGTGGACATGCAACAGCTCAGAGAGAAATGAGGTGGCGAGACCATTATAAACAAAGACCTTCTGTTTTGTCTCTCCTATTTTTATATTCTTTGTTCACTGTAAACTGGAGGTACTTTTGAACCATTAAACAGTTCACAGCTCTATAGCTGGGGGGTGTATCTGCTTCTCTGTTCGCTTTCTGCAGGGTCTTACAGTGAACATCCAGCGTGACCGATGTTTTGTTGACGCCCTCCCCGTTTTCACACTCGATAATGTAAACTCCAGCATCTTTCTTCGTCACATTCTTGATTTCCAGAGAGTGGTCATCCAACCAGTGATAATGCAGATCCTCCCCTTTATAAAACACACACAGATACACACATGCAAACCAATGGTAAATTAAGTATTCATTACATGCTCATCAGCTGCATGTCCTCTGGCCACTGGTCTCTAAGTGACATCTAATCCTGCATTATTGATTGGCCTGGCTGGATTCCCACATCAAGCCAACAATAGGCTTTGTGCAGGAGATACCCTCTGTACCCCAGCACCCAAATTATAAAAAAATGCACTTCCTCATTCAAAATACAGTCATTTTATGGTGTTGACTGCTTACAATATAGCTAGCGGAGTTAACAGAAAAAGGGTGAGTGCAGCAGGGCCCTGATGACACCGACCTGGAGGAAAAGCCAGGTTTAGAGCAGTAGTGTTGTATTCAGGGAGACAGCAATCCTCATTTAGACTGCATACATTAGAGCTGTAATGAGAATCACATTTGGCAGGGTCCCATGCTGGCTAACCTGCCATGTTTTATTCAGACCCTGAATGGCAGAGCTGAGTGCTTACTTGCTGGCTCAGCTCAACCAGGACCTGGTTTATAGAGCCATCACACGGCTTGGGATCACCTTTGACCAGCATCTCCCTGTGGTGCCGCCAAATGCAGGAGACTTCCTCTGGGTTAGCTGAGACCATCAGCGGGATGGTTGCCACGTCATCCTCCACCACCTGGATCTCTGTTGGCTGGTCAGAGCTGAATTCTGGTGGGTCTGAACACAGAAACGGCAAAGAATTACAGCTATAGTAAGCTGGATAGGCACCAGGAGTGCTTGAGCAGAGGCACAGATACAAAATTAGGTCTACGGGAGTGGTAAGGACCAACAAGAATGAGCATGAAAACTCACAAAACATGTTGAGCATGAAAGCACTAAGAGACACTAATGAGAGTCAAACCAGGAGAAAAGTCAACATCCCACTAATAATTCCAGATCTAACCAGCTTCACACACTTAAACGATGGGGGAGGAATGCAAGGCAGGAGGGAGAGGGACAGGCATTAAAACAACGACTGACAGTGCTGTTGTCCAACAGCAGATCCGCTCAAACACACAGTGACATTCCTTCATGCTCATACACAGTACCAAGCTTTGAAGCAGAGGCTGTCTTCTGCCTGTGAAATGGCATCAAAGACAAACATGGCCACGCAGCAAAGCAAATGCACAATTAGGACACACTGCCGCAGAGCTCAACAGACCCACAAATCACAACAAAGGTTTCCTGTAAACAAAAAATAAACGCACGCATGAGCACACTGCAAAAGTATACCAGCAAAGCAGTTTTCATCTGAGCCATTAGTGATCATATTTATGCATCATTTAAAAATTATGCATACCACATTTTGATCACAAACAAATAAAATAGAAGGAAACAAGTAACTAAACAAACAAAAAAACAAACAAACAAAAAAGAAAGCAATTGTGGCACTACTTACAAAGCACATCGAGCTGGTAGAATGTTTTGGTCCCTTCTGCCAACTCAGGGTTGTAAGCGTGGCAAATGACTTTCTTGTTGTGGTGCTGAGAGCTCAGGTTCAGGGATAATGTACTGGTTACCGAAACACCACCATATAAATCCTTTTGAGCTGCCTCCTCGTCTCCCCGAAAACTAGGAAACAAATCCCACCCAGAAAATCCAGTTATTAAAGGATTTCAGCTTCACTTATCAAACATACATCGTGGCACAATTACAGGATATGCATCTGTTTTTCAGTCTAATTTAACTGGAAGCTGGTGCTATCATGTTTTTTAGAAAGTTTTAGAAATTTATTTTTGAGGAAACACCGGAAAACTAAAATAAACAAAAGATTCAGAAAATACGATTAAAGTGAAAACACATTTTATAAAACTCTCTGCAATGTTGATGTAATTTTTATGCATTTTTATCATGTAATTTTGTCATGTCTTGTCCATCAGGGTCACATTATTTCAAAATCTACCACCCAGTCAAACCTGAATGTGTCCAGATTCCAAGAGGTGATGGCCTTTGGGTTGCTGCTTCCAGACAAGCACTCCAGCTTCAGGACGTCACCCCGACGAAGCACTTCCTGTTTGGTTGTAATCTTCATATTCACTGCTGTAACTGGAAAACCATTAAGCAAACAAACAAAAGAATCTAAGATGAAGAATATAAAATATTCCACTGAAATATTAAGTGTCACAGGGTTTAAGTCATTTCCATTTTTCTGACATCAAGATTAATAGATACCTGAAAGAAAACTGTGACCAGGAATAGGTCAGGCATTCTTTGCAGTCTTACTCACAATGAACCTGGAACTTAGTGTGAGCAGAGATGGTCTTCCCTCCCTCATTAGTGGCATCACAGCGGTATGTGGCCATGTTGTCACTTGCTGCCAGGACCAGGACGAGTTCTCGAGCTACTCCCATACCAGAGGAGGTCTGTCTCTTTGCATTAGGCAATGCTTTTGAATTCTAAAATAGGGGTGAGAAATAAAGAGCAGTGGGTGTACATTTGGCATACAATACAAAACGTGCGTTCTGTATGTATAGGTAACGCATAAACAGAACAGTCTCACCTTGAACCAGGTCAGGGTTGCAGCCGGATTCCCACCATTGGAGTGACAGACAAGAGTGACTGTGATCCCTGCACGAAGGGGAATGTGTTCAGGTGGAGCAACAATCCATACTTTTTGAGGAGGGTCTGTTGTAAAATGATAGACAGTATATGAGTTAGTGCTGTTTTTTTATTTTAATTAAAAGTAACAATCGATGAAACATTGCTATAAACTTGACTAGAATGACTATCCTGCTGCTTATGTAGGTGGATACATGCAGCTAAATATATTATGAAATCTGCTTTAGTTTAATGAACAGTGTGAACAAATTATTTCTTTCTGCCCCACTTCTTTCACCGCAGCAGTGAAACACTCCAAAGATGTGTGACTGGCTCTGTTCATAGAATTTCTGCATAATCCACAAAATAAAACAGGTTACAAGGGCTCAACGTTTTACGTCATCAGATAGCACACATATGTAAGATCATTTAGGTGGCTAATTCCTGCCCAAATTTGGCCCAAATAGTGTTTGGAGCTACAAATTCAGTTCCCCCTGTTTTCCCATTCTACACTAAGACCTCAAATCAAATCCCAGGTCACAAAAGATAAGAGGCTGTGCAAAAACAAAATAAAAACATAAAATAATGCTTACAAAGCAGATAGAAAATTTGCCAGATGTTGAAAGTTAAACAATTGTTGTAGAATATATTGGCTCATCTGGAATCTGCTGTAAGCTACATGTCTGATAAAAAAAAAAGGCAGAAAAAGCCAACAGAGACTGGAAAAATAGTAACTATAAAACCAGCCGGAGGAAAATGTTGGAACTAATAAGATTAACTGGTAACAGGTCAGTAAGATGATTGTATATAAAAACAAAAAAACAAAACAAAACAACTCTAAAGCCTTCACAAGTAAGGATGGGCAGTGGTTCAACATTCTGCCAAAAACGGTCTGAAATTTAAGCATTCCATCATCTTCAGCACATTATATCATCAAGAGATCCAGAATATCTGGAAAAATCTTTGTCAATGTGGGACATTGCTGAAAATAATTGTGGGATGCTATGGTTCCTCAGGTCTTCAGGTTACATCATTAAAAACAGGTATGCGTCTGTCATAGAGATGACTACTGGAATGTGTCTAGAAATCAGTGTCTGTAAAAAAATTTCCAGTGACATCTACCAGTGTATGTCGGTTTGAGCTCTATCATGCGGAGAAAGAGCCATATGTGAAAATGATCCAGAAATGCAGCTGTTTCACTGGGCAGAAGCTAATTTCAAGCGAAGATTTCAGTACAGACATACTGAAAGTTAAAATTCTTGGAATCACTTATAAAAAAAAATGTTTACACCATGCCATACATACGGAAGAGAAGAAGGACCATGTGGCATGTTTTCAGTGTTCAGTTCAAAGCATGTCAGCAGAGCAAAGCATATCACTGCAGTATTACTGGATATCAGGAAGCAGTAGCGTTACGCGCTAAATGATAACCCATCTCTGACAGTATGAGGACGCAAGTTTCAGAGCAATGTTTACTCCTTTCCAAATGACAATTTTTCCTTGCAAAGCTTTGCATATTTCAGAAAGAAAAAACTGAACCTCATTGTCTTCCTGAATACCCTTTTTGAGCTCATTCTGTATTTATTTACATTTTGCTTAACATCCCTATTTGGATTAGAGCTGAAATTACAGTTGCACTCATGATCTCTTACAGATGACTATTTCAGTATGAAAATGCAACCAAATCTAAATTTTAAATGAACTAATGTCCTGCACAGAGTTGGACTCACTTACAATAAACAATGATTGTAGCGGTCTGGATCTTGGAGAAATGTGTGCCCTTGTTAAAAGCTTCACAGGTGAGCGTCAGTCCGTTGTCCTCTCGTGAGAATTGGTGGGTCGTATTGGATATGGTTGTCATCCCACCATATTCTCCCTGTAGACACACAAGACATAGAACAGTTCAGTTGGGGGCAGAAAGACTTGGTTTGGTGTCAGCTGTATGAGAGATGGAAAAAAAATACTGAGAAAAACAACCCTCAGTGGCTTGGCGAATACAGATGGCAAATTAGCTGCTATAATAACTGATGTTGTGCACGGTCTGTGATAAATAAGCATATTAGTCTGACTCTCCTTTTTTGTACCGTGTTATAAATTGAGCACAGTGTCATTTTGCACCTGCCTGATAGTGGTCATGCCTATGCAGCACATCTGGTTATTAAAGCCATTATTGCAGTGATTACAGTAAAAGCCACAGTCAGAAAGACTAACAAAGACTCTGAACAGAAGCGTCAGTCTTCATTAACCTCACACTGTTTCAGATGCATAAAAGCTCACATACAGCCCACTGAGTGCCTTGTGTAAGATCAAATGAAAACTCTGCTGCCAGATGAATAAAGAGCTTGTTTAATATTACTCATCTTCTGTGTTAGCTTTTATTCACTTTGATCTTATTAACATACACAAAAGAGGAGAGGAGCTGCAGAATACTCTTTCTGGAATAGGCTGACTCATTTGTGAAGCTGTGGCAGGCCTATTCAGGGATTGCTTATGGTCACACTGTTTGCTTTCATACAAGGTTCATATGAGGTCAAATTTCATATTGAGGATTTTTTTAATTTAATGGGAGCCATTTTAATAGCTTTTCGTTGGCTCCCTAATGGGAAGCTTAACTAAAAGGAAATCCTTTTTGCACATTAACAATCTTTTCGTTTACAAAAAAAGGAACATAAACATAGCCTTTTTCAGCATTCTGCTAAAACTGAATGCCATCGTCAGCAGTGTTAAGACGTAGCCTCCATTGTGTCTTTTATCTTGTCCTACCTCTTCCCTGTATGGAGAAGTGCTGTTTAGCTCCTTGTGCCCCAACCACCAGCGAATGTCGACGGGAGGATTACTTGAGGAGGTATGGCAGCTCAGAGTCAACTCCTGCCCTTCAATGGCCTCTAATGAACCCACCAGTGTCAGCTCTGCAGGCTCAACTGATGAAAAGGTGCACATTCACAGGCAAACACCCAAAAAAACAAGTCAGTAAAAATATCACCGCATGCATTGTAGCTACCAGTACCTATTCTGATCACAGCAGCGCAACTATTTTAGGATGTGAAACACAGAGCTGTATCAAGGGTGAAAGTGTAGATCACTTTGAGTGGCAACTTGTTTTCTCTTGGGGTTTTTATTGTGGTTTCTAAAGTCTGCTTCGTTTTAACCAGAGGGGGAGACAGGGCACAATAGCTGCAGGCAATGTGTTGCTCTTCTATAAAGCCTTCAGGGGAATACAAAGGCTCGGGACTGAGCTGACAGGCTTAGGAGGGAGGGCTGTAGTGGGTATATATGTGGCTGTTTGGCACATTTGTGTTTATCTCACATGAGACATATCGCATACAAAGAAATTACTCAGGTCTTGTATGATAGAAAGGGCATATCCATGTTTCACTGGGGAATCTTACTCTGTGCCCTGCAGCTTCTGCCACAGCCTATAGCACAGTCAGGCAGTCACCTTCGCTGAACAAATGACTTCAAGGCATGGCAGTGAAGCCTACTGGGAGACTGGTGAGGAGTGCTGGTGTAACTTCAGCTACAATCACACAGCACTAGTAAAAAAAGATTTCTGGAAGGGTCGATTCAAATCACATTTATATAAAATAGTGTATTTAATGCTCAGACTTAAGTTCTCTGGCTCTATAGGAGGAAAGCAGGGTATTGTCAGAGTCAATGCGACAAGGCTGATAAATATTTACTTTGTTAGTATTTTAGTTGACCATTGCTATGAATGTTGCTCAAAGTGTTGCCTTCAGTGCTTCAGAATTTTGCATTAATCTGGAGAAAGATGAAAATATGGGCTGCAGCCACGATAAATAGTTTCTCTAAATGATCTTAACATTAGAGTTTTTAGCTGCGAGAGTCAGATTTAGTGTATTCCTTTTCCTTGTGTCTTTAATAATCTATCTTTAGCTATTCCTACCAGGGCTTTTTGAGCATAAGTATGTTCCAGCATTACAGGCTATATTATGTGCCATTGTCACTCACAGAACACAGTTATTACGCGGGTGACAGACAAAGGTGACAAGGACACCATATTGAAGCTTTCACAGCACAGCTCGGCCTGGTTGTCTGCAGGGGTGATCTTCAGCTTGAGGACACTTTTAGCTTTCTGGGATGCAGTGTCCTCTTCCCAGGTTGTAGAAAGAATCTCTCCATTCTAAAAGATGCAACGTGAGAATAAAAAAGGCAGTTATTATAGAAAAAAAAAAAAAAAAAAAATTATGTGTGTGTATGTATATATATATATATATATATATATATATATATATATATATATATATATATATATATATATATATATATATATATATATATATATATATATATATCTCACTATAGGTACACAGAAACTGTGAGGTATACTTACTTAGGCTATAATTCATCTGTCCATTGGCTTTTAACTTGCTGACACGTTTCTTAAAAATTTGTTTTATTAAAGGATGCAGAAGATTTACCTTGGTCCATCTGAGACTAGCTAAGGGGTTTCCACTCTGAGACTCACACTCCAAAACAAGTGTTGTCCCTGCTTGGACTTCATCTTTACTCAGACCTCTGATAACTGGAAGCTGGGGTGGGACTGTCAGGAAATGAGAGTCGAAAGCAAAAACTGTTACAACAAAGGGTAGAAAGGAAAATTGAAGGCAAAAATTGACAGACAAAAAGGGATGTAGCAACTTTGAGAGCGTAATGTATCAAGAGAGAATCAATAAAACAACATAGAGAAACAATGAAAACACTTGGCAATCGAGTGGGGAGTATCCCTATTTGTTGAGACTGAGCCAATAAATTGGTCAAATTCAACATGACTGTGGGTAAGAGGTCCAGATCTGATGAAAGCATTAACTATTAAGAAAGCAGCGAGCTGGATTCAGTCCATAAAGCAAAATAACAGATGTTCACACAGTAATAAGCTAGCGCGAAATATGAATAAATTACAGCCTCCGTGAATAAAATATATGCAGTAA
Source organism: Telmatherina bonti (assembly GCF_933228915.1). NCBI lineage: Eukaryota > Metazoa > Chordata > Actinopteri > Atheriniformes > Telmatherinidae > Telmatherina > Telmatherina bonti. The sequence goes on from NC_136623.1 coordinate 23,619,215, forward strand.
AATAAATTAGAAGAGGATGGGCCTTTGTTATTGCTGCAATCAGTTTCAGAGAGCAGACTGTAGACCCTGAGCCAGCATGACAAATTGCCACCTTGCTAACTATCTGGCTGGGTGAAAATGGCCACCGCGCTGGTTTTTGATGGGCTGGCATACTGAGCAAGACGACAGCGGTGGTCCCAAGTTCTGCAACATTAGCACTTTAGTGGAGAGCACATGTTGTTTAAAACTGAGATAGAGAAGACGGGAGGTGTGCTTAAATTTATAACTGACTGATTAAAACAGCAGTAGAGGCCTCTTATGAAGGTGTCTAGTTAGCTCGTGGATAATCCAGCAGTTGAAGTGGAAAAAGTACCAGCAGAGCAGCTCCACTTTAATCAACAACATGACTCTAAAGTCTCAGTAATCAATCAACAGGGTAGAAAATACTAAATCTACTATAGTAAACATTAACTGCAGAGTCACGCTGTTAGAACATTAAACAATGGTTTACACATCAACAAATAAGAGGAGAAAAAGGCGTTAATGCAATAAAAGGCAGAGACAGCATGTGTGTCAACTAACCCTTCACATGCTCCGGCAACAATTTCATTATATAATGTTGCACAGTTTGTGTTAATATTATGAAAGAAAAAGCAAGAGAAACTGGCTTCATTTTCTGCCTCCGTGCACTCTAAATTTAATTTGAGCTGATGAGCACAAGCGTTGTTGGGCTAGTTGTGCAAGATTTATTATCATTAACTGAGGTGGCCTTGGATTCCCATTGCCTATTAGTTATTATAACAATGTTAAAAATTCTTTACCAGAAGCCATGCTGGTATAATGCATCTGCGTTGGTCCAATAATTGGTTAGTGCATTTGGATTAAAATTGATGCAACGACAAAGTGTATAAATAATTTTAAGATTATTTAATAAAACAAACAAAAAAAATTAAATTATTTTGAATTGCAGAATGGTATGTTATTTTTTACAGTGTAAGAGGACAGCTTTCTAATTTGGTCATATTAATCTCAGTCCAGCAGGAACTACAGTGAGACCTAGATGTTGCCTCTGCTGAATGCTGTTTTTTTTTTTAAAGTAGGTGTTACTTTGCCTTCAAGTTGGATGTTTCTTCTCAGACTGCTAACACACACTGAGTGCACGAGGCTGGATACCCCGGGACCTCCCTGTAGCTACATGAGTGTGTGTTTTGAAGAGAAAAAAAAAACAAGTTAGCTGCTAATTTAGGCACTCACAGTTCACATTCATGGTCATTGTAGTAACTACAGGCTTGGCATTGGCAGAATTTGTGGCCTGACACACCATCTCTCTTCCATGGTCTGAAGTCAGAGCAGTAAACCTTTGAGAGGGAGACAGATTAAATGACAGATTATAATGACATATTCAAATTGCAACAAACGTCTCAACCTTGTTGTATTTTAGTCACTTTGTTTTTGCTGCACAGCAACAGCTTTTACATGATTTAAATGTGTTTTTTCCATCCATCCATTTTCTCAACCCTTTGTTCCAATTCAGGGTTGTGGGAATCTGGAGCCTATCCCTGCAACCATTAAGCGAGAGGAAGGTTACACCTTGGACAGGTCGCTGGTTGCATGACTTTGGACAGTGGAAAGACAGACTTCTCCCAGCTAAATTCTTATTTGTTAAATTCTGTGATGGGTTAAAATAAATAGAGTTACTAACAGTATTACATTTCCATGTGGTACAGTAATGGGCTATTTAAGTAATTGCTCTTTCCACCGTTACAGCTCTTTCATCATCACAGACAATAAAACATTACTGACAGTGCATTTTTATTTTTGTTTTGGGTGAAAATAAGTTTCACTTTTATTGGGAGTGTTTTGAATTACTGCTACAGTGGAGAGGAGGTGGAGTGACTGAGTAGAAAAAGAGTTGCTGTGTTCTGTTACAATGGGTAAAGTATAGAAGTTGCCCCCAGAACATTTTCCTTAGCTACAACCCAAGTGAAGTTAAAAGTTAACACTGAAGATGTATGAAGCATTACACTGTAATTCTGTTTTGTAATCTGAATGTGGGATTGGGGGGGAGAAACAAGCTTACTGATTTCTAACTGATGATAATAGACTGATGAAGAGTTGTTACAGACTTCAAGTGTCAGTGTGGAATTACAGACATCAGTTTTCTCTCGGAGATAAAAAAAAGACCTGTATGAGAAATGTTCATTAGCACCAGAAATGTAGAGTTTCCTCCCGGCTGCTGTTAGCAGTTACAACCACATGAAGCTCCTCTCCCGAAGAAGAGACGAAGCTACGACATCCAAGCAACCCGAGATTAGTGTCAGTGATTTTTTTGTGAGTGATTTATTCTGTTAAGTTTCCATTTCATTCATTAGTCACATCTAATATTCAGTTTTATTATGAATAAATTAACATGCAGATGAATTTAAAGTTCTGTTGAAGGGAACATATTTGAACAGAATAATTACTTTTCAGAGTAATTAGCTACTATTAAAATGAGGAAACTATTTTACTTATGCAGTTTTTTTTTGGAAGAAGTATTTCTTAATTATAATTTTTTACTTTTTTATAGTAATGTAGTTTAACCAACACTGGTTGGTTAAACTACACAAGATCACAACAACACAAGATCATTTCAGTCATTAGTTCAGAAAAGTAAATCATGTTGTCTGTTTAGTTTTCATCCACATGGAGAACAATTCGATTTTGCACTGAAACATTTTTTAATAAATATAGAATTTTAATATGTATAATATGGAAGCCGAGAGTGGTTATGTTAACGTCTTTTGTTTGTTTGTTTTAACATTGTTATCTCAATGTAACAAAATAATTATCTTGTTAAGATAAGAAAGATTGCTTTCTCATGATAACTGGATGATTTTTCTCATTATCTCAAGTAAACAGTGTTCAAATTCCAATGCAGGGTCCTGGGGGGCTGGGGCCTATCTTAGCTGTTCCCTGTTCATCACAGGACTGACACAGAGAGACACAAACATTCTGCCAGACTCACACTCGCTCCTAGCAAGAATTCAGAGTCAAATCAACCTAACATGCATATCTGGACTGTGGAAGGAAGCTGGGAGAAAACCTACACATACATGGGAAAAACATGCCCAGCCACCCACCCTACCCAGGGGAGATGGGGTGCTGATGGAAGTCTTTTTATTATTATTATTATTATTATTCTGTATTTTTTAATATTTTTGTTGCTGATGTTTTTATTATAATGATAGAATATTCAGTGTGCATGATAATGAATTATATTGGATGTATTCAGTGTGTTTGTGGTCTACTAGAATCAGTGCTTGTTTTCAGTCTAACTGCTGCGAGACCTGCGATAGTGCTCCATCCCTCTTTGGGTGAAGCAGTTTGTCACAGAAGGAGCTCTGAAGGGCTATGTTTGGGAGGGGGTTTAGGGCAGGAATGGGGGATGTTCTTAAACATGAATCAGAGCTTAGTAATTTACCCTCTTTCCCACCACTACAATTGGGTCCAAGGGGCATCACAGTAAAGGACTGTTCTGTACGGCAATGCCCCAGTACAGTCAAACTAGCAATCAGTGCGAGATGACATCAGATTGAAGAAAATCCATCCCTAATTAAGGGAGCAAAGAGTGAAAATGTTTCACAGCAAGGTTTGCTGTTACGCAGACCAAAACAAAATGCGTCATGAGCCGCACCTCCCTGTACTCTTTCCCCCACCATGTTATCTGCAAATAAATGTGCAAAGTGCAAAAAGACTCAGCAAAACAATATAGCACTTTGTGGAGCATGTCAAAATAACTTATAACGTTTATGTGGTTATTTACAGAAAAGAAGAGCCAATTCCAGGTCAAACAGTTGTCATTATGTAATGTTTCACGTTGTGTCTTTAGTTCTGGTTTCCTGTTTTATTTTGTAGTTTTCCTTGTTTAGTTCCTGTGTGTCTTGCTTCCTGTTTTGCTTTCCCGTTCATTAGATTCACGTGGACTCAGTTGATTCATTACACCTGCGTCTTGTTTGGTGTTTGTCTGTTTCTGGTTCATTGTGTTTTCGTTTGCTTCATGTGTTAGTTTGTCTTTAGTTGAGTTATTTTCTTTTTTTTCTTTTTAAAGATTAAAACGTCTAAGTTCTGCATTCTGCCTCCCGTCCCTGCTTTTAGGTCCACACCTCCACTCCTTGACAACAGTAGTCGCTTTAGCTGTGGCAGTGATTTCCACTTTTGAAACTGAAGGTCAATGTTAATCCGGCTGTGTCCTTGTCTCTTTATCCGACAACTTCTTCACCGACAACCGTAGTTATTTTTCAAGGTAATGCTGGATCCTGGTTGCTTTCAGATGAACGCTTTTGTTCTCTGCCATTTCTCTTAAAAAAATGTGCGCTGCCATTGTTGGCTTGCTACATCCTTTCATAGAGAGGAAGGGCCTGGAGTTTCTAAAGGTGATTCACATGAACATACATAAACGCACATGAAGGAGCAGCTGGTAAACACAGCGCTGGACATCAGCAAGGAGAAAAGGTGTGTGATAGCATGCTATACTCCAGATGAAACTATATCTTTAGTTCTTCACATAGTAATTTTTGAATACCTTCAAATGAATTTTAGCTTCTTGACACTTAAGTACATTTGACTTTTCTTCTGTTTAATATGAAACAGGCTAAAATTGCCAAATGTCTGAAAATCTGAATTTACCAATCATTCATTCACAGAATTACATATAAGCCATGTCTTGTTGTCCACGCCCAATGGTTACCTTAAACATGTCTTTATGTCAACCAACATGGATGGATGGATAAATGTAAGCATGACTTCGTCTGGCTTTAATAGCTTTAAGAAATGCATATTTTACACAAAACCACTAAAACATTGTATGAGCCTGTCAGTGGGCTGTAATGATTCCCTTGAAATACAGCAAAAACTGAGCAAAGATATGGAGGGGCTACAGTCTTGCTGTATAGACATATATATAAGTTTGTCAATGAGTGATTATTCATTCATTCATTTTCTATACCACTTAATCCAATTTTTTTTTTTTTAAAGAGAAAGAAACAATAACAGATTTTATTTTTAAATAACCTGATAAATAATTACCCTAAACTCTTGATTATCATCAAGTTATTGATGGGAAGCTAATTTGTGCTTTTTCTGGTACATTGTTTTGGTTTTTAACAAAATGTTTAAATCTCTCAGTGTGATTTCTAAACTGCTGGATCAATAAATCCAACAGTTGAGGATGTTTGGAAGATAGTTGTGGTTTTCAATTACATGTTTTCTCTAGCATTTGTGTGAATGATACCAATAATTTTGTAAATAGAAAAAGAACTAATATCTATATAACTGTCAAATATGTAAAGCAGAGTAGAATTAAGAACAAACAACATATTCACATGTTGCGTACCTAGTATGCTTAAAGGACTGATATTGTCCTTAATACTCAGAAAGACAGATCCGCTGCATGACCAGGTTATTCCATCAATGGATTTTTTTTCTTCCTTGATGACATGAGCATATTCCAAGATGACATTGCCAGGATTCATCAGGCTCAAATTGCAAAAGAGTAGTTCAGGAAGCATGAGCCATCATTTTCACACATGAATTGGCAACAACAGAATCCAGACTTGAACCCAATGAAAATCTTTTGGATGTGCTGGAGAAGGCCCTGGCCTGTGGTCAGAATCTCCCATCACCAAGATCTTGGTGAAAAATTAATGCAACATCGGATGGACATAAGGCTTGTGACACCGCAGAAGCTTTTTGAAAGAATACCACAGAGAATGCATGCCACAACAAAAGCCCAAGGCAGTCCAGGAAATTTTAGAGTGTGTGACTTTTTGTTTGGTGGCGACTTTTCTTTTGGCCAGGCGGTGGCCAAAGAAAAAAAGATACAAGGCAAATTGTGTAACTTTTAAAACTTTTTTTGTTACATCTTGCATGACTCCCATTGATCAGCCATCTGATTGTGCATAAATGAATGTAAGTAAACATTTATTGTCTGTTAAAGTTGTGTGTGTAGACAATAGGTGCATTATGTAAATATGTTTCACTGTTCACAGAGAACTGGAAAGGGAAGAAGAGTGTGGAAAACAAGGCTTTTCACATCCTTGATAAGCATCATGATAGAGCATAACTCACTACCGTGTGGACACTCCAAGTCTTTTATCATTGCAACACATCTGTGCACCACATTCTGTTTATGTCTTCTACATTTTTAGTAAAATGATATTTGTACAAAACCCAGAGCCCCACTGCTGTTCATGCTCAGTGTGATTATGAGGCAGTAGCATCAATATTACTTAAGACCTCAGCTCTGAGTGCTGAATAACATTGCAGTTTCTCAGTACCAATGTTATCTGAGGATATGACAAGAGGTTATTATCTCTGACATAGAGGAGACATACAGGATTAAAGTAATCTATGGCCTCGTTTAATGTATAGGCACCTGGTGAACCAGTAAGGATCTGATCTGTCTCGCCACTGGAATGTAATTTCGTGCATTTGACAGAAGCTAATTCAATCGTGCAGTGCCAAGTAACAGTTCGCTGTGTGCAGAAATTCATTGTGCTCACTAAGACAGATGGAAAAATAGGAGCATGAAAATGAGGGAAACAAGAAACTGAGGCTGACTTGGAGAGATTTAGCAGGCTGGTGAGGAGAATGAGTCTGGCAGGCGGTTGAACACATACGTTACTTTAGCATGCGTGTTCTGAAGCTTATCCTTTGAGCCAGACATGGTGGAAGACTCTGCACCTGTCAGCTCGACTCCATCTGAAAGACACAATGTGGGGAAGACACACAAAAAGGGGCAATATCTTGTGTAAATGTGTTCATGTCAAACAGAAGCATCGGTTTTGTTCTCATGTGGAATAACAAAATATGTAAATATGTTTGTGTGTAGCATGATAAGAATTTGCACCACAGTTTGAAAATCAAGTTAAAGCTACATTATAATATCAGCAGAGAACATTACAGTGTAATGGAATACAATTGAGTTAAAAATCAAGAAATAAAATACACCTTAGAAAAGCAACCTAACCTTGCAGCCAAATCTGAGTTAAAAAAAAAACAAGCAAAACAATCATAAATCTTTCTGCTTTATCTCATTATAAGTTTGTTTAGATGTGGATGTGAACAGTCACTGATACTTTCTCTGCACATGTAATTGTAAAGTGGATCAGGCTACATCCTCCCACACTACGTCTACTCCTTTCAACTCTGCTATCAAAGATCTATGAAACAAGACGTCCTAACTGCAACTGCATTTTATCCCTGTTATGTTTCAATGTTGAAATATTTAGGTTGTGGCTGAGGAGCTTGCAGGATGTGCAATATATTATATATATACATATATATATATATAAAAAAGGTCATTGCCCTTCTTTTCCAGCCTGCCAGCTTGACCATCATTGTCAAATGTAGAGCAACTGAAAGGAGTCTCACCTTTAAAGATTGTAATTTCAGCCTCAGGCTTTGCATCAGGGGCAACGCAGGTGATGGAGTACTTGTTTCCCGCTACCCAAGGTATTGCCACGTCCACGATAAAGTAAGGCTTGGAAGGAGGAACTGGATGAGTACAAACACAGCTGATTTACAAGATGGGTATCGGCTTATACAAAGATTTGATAATTAGATTGGAAGATTTGTAATGTCATGCTGTCAACTTTTTAGGGATTTGTTGCACTGAAGTTTGATTGTTCATCATGTTAGAATACAATTTGTAGAGAAGAAGAGATTGAACACTGATGAAACTGATCCAGTGCTAATCTATCATAGAAACACCAAACACTTCTTTCCTCACATCACCCCCAAGCTAAATATGCGCTTTCTGGAGTGATCAAAGCAGTCTTCACTTCACTGCTGTTCTACTCTACAATCCTTTTATCTGACCATGAATAGGGGATTCCAGAAAAAAAAATAAACACACAACAACAACATAGCTTTTACCCTAAGGGACCAAAAATTGTTTGGCAGTGAATTGAGAACTCTGTCACCAACTAATTATCAAAGAGACTCTGCAGATCTGTTCGTTCCTACCAAGACTGTCTATTATATCCTGCACAAACTACAGAAAATCAGTCTATTGTGCCAGGTTTTGGTGAGTGGGTGAGCCTGTAGAATTAGAAAATGGCTACAGTGAAGGTTGTTTTTCTTTCATCAGAGATCAAGTGCAAAGGCTGCCTGAGCTGAGAGACAGAACAGGGAGTTGGTAGGTACAGGAAGGATACCAGAGTGTAAGGAAAACATGAAAGACCAGCAGAGGAGGAAACATGGAGATATGTCAAGAATGAAATGTGAGCACAGACAGGAGCTGGAAGATAGTTGCAGCTGAATTCTGAAATCAACCTAGTGTATGACTGAACAGCTGGACCTCAATTAAGTAAACCAGCCTTGCATTCAGCAGCTCATCTCCAACCTTTTGTTGCCAGATCAGTCAATGTTTTACCACTAGGAGGAGCTGTTGCAATGTGTAGAGTCGCACACTGGTCTCGGTCTGCTATTGAGACAGATGAGATGTGGCTGCAGGTTCAAACTGATTTAAAAGAAGCAATTGAATCTGTGTGGACTTTGATGGGTTACCCAGAGCACTGCAGAGCTGCGCGCTGCAATAATGAGATGCATTTGTTTGTTTTCCCCCCCTCTTCCCTGAGAAGATGACTGGGCCATGCATCTATTGACAGCCCCTGCACTCTCAATCTGCTCAGGCCTACAATTCACATAGTCACATCACTTGTTGTGCTCCAGGAGTGTCTGGCAGTCTAACAAATCCTAAAATAAGAATAATGATATGTTCACAAATGAGGCAGGCATGTATCTAATTTCTCACTTGCTGGCTCATGCTGGCCTGTTCCTTGCATCTCTCCTTCACTCCATCATTCCTCCCTAGCAGCCAGAGCCACCCTCCCCAAACACCATCCTTCTTGACCACTGCAGTTAAACCGCAAGAGTAAGGAGGAAGGTGTGTTCCAGACCAGGACTCACAGCCCACCATTCATCACATCTACCCTGGCAAATCAGGTGACCCAATCAGCCTAGTTGGGAACACTCACACCCACACACACACACACACACACACGTTTATACAAATGTGAGAGCACTTGGACAAAAAGAACCAAAAAAAAAAAAAAAACCAAATTCAATTTACTAGATATGCAAAAAAAGAAAAAAAGAAAACAAACATTCAGATCTCCTTATTAACTCTTTGTGCCACTTCTTTGTTTACTTGCCTGTCAGATTTTCTTTTTAAAATTCTGCCTCAATGCACCTCCTTTCCAGCTCGATCTCTCTCATTAAAGTGCATATATGAAGATAAAAATAGGCAAGGACAAATTTCGATTCATTAGACAAATACAGACGGATGGATGGATAAGGCAGATAAGAAGCAGATTAGTAGACACACATCAATATGCATAAGCAGCTCTTTCCACCTATCCCCCTGTCTCTCTCGTTCAGTTTACTCTTGCATCTCCTTTGCACATAAACAACCTTAGATAAACTCAAGTCTACCATTCACGCAGATTTGTGCTCCTAAGCACACTATTGAATTGTGCAGGCGTTCATCTCACTTCACTCTCAAAACAGACAGTAGTGTGTGTGTGTTTGGTCTAATATGTCATACTAACCTGATTCTCTAAATAATACTGACCAGGGAGACAGTGAGTCTAAAAAGCTTTTCATGCTGAATCAGATGGAAAATAATGGATATTTGACTTCTCTGATAGACACTTTGATAGACACAGCTACTTGGTTCTATCCCCAGAATATGAAAAGAAAAAGACATAAATACACACACAAATACACACACACACACATCCATGCACGTGTATGCTAAAGGGTTTCATTGGTGCATGAAAACACACACTCATTCTTACAAACAGGCACACATTGTAGGTCTCAGGTGTGGGATCTCTGGCCATGAAAGCCGCTGAAACAGTGCACTTTTTTTCAGTAGAAAAGAAGTGGAGCAAGTGTTTAGCAGCTGCAGAAGTAAGACCCTCCGATGCCTACCATCAACGCATCTCATGTTGCAGAACACTTCTTTTTTTTGGTTCTATTATATAAAGCAAGTTAAATTCCCATTGGTCAGCGTTCACCTCCAAGTTGGCCATTTATAAAACAAAAATGAGATTACAAACACACTAGGGCTGCGGAAAATTAACCACTCTGTATTGGAACCTGATATTTAGCATTAAAGATGCAATTACACCAGTCCACAGACCCTTGAATTGAATGAATGTCTCAAAAGGCGGTAAATGACCCAATTACACCTTTGCAGAACCACAGAATACACTTGTTCAAAAGCTTTTTGCTAGTGCTGTATAGGTACGGCTGAGAATGGGACACTCACACATTAGTTACTTCAGCGAACAATTGTGAGTCATCTCATAAAGTATCACCCACCTACACATAACAATAAATAAAATTAAGAATATTTTTAATACAAATAATTTAATGAGTGCTTGGAAATAAAGTATAGTATGTGAAAAAACTGGTCTCTTTTTAAAACAATTCATGCAAGGAAGGGTTCAAATGAGCTTAAATTATTTTTTTGCATCAAATTAAATGGAGTGGGTCTACAACATTACTACACAAACACATATAGAGTTTTTAAACCACTTAAACAGACCATTTTCCAGTCTTCAATGCCTTAATCATTTCAAGCACTAAATACTGCATTTATGCCATATTTGTTGCTTGTGATGTAAGCAAACATTTAAGATGTTGTGATGGCCTGCCATCTCAGTTTGTTTGTATTAGGTGTGATTAGGAGAGAATGTAATGCACCTGCAGAGGTGGGAGTGGCTTAACTTATAAAGCCTGCTTTTGCCAGACTCACTCCCTGGGTTTTTCTCCTCTGGCTGGGCAGCATTTTCTCTTACCATCACGGTAATTATAATTTGTTAAGCTTTGGGTTGCATTTTTGAACAGCATTGCACACATGTTCACACAACCATTCACAGCATTTCACTACTGATATTTTACACACTCAGACCCCATTATGAGTTTGTTTTGAATAAGTTTGGTAAATAAAGAGAATGGGAATACTTCATCCTGTATTTGACTCCCTCTTTTGTTACCACTGTGAGCCAAGTTGGTAACAATGTCTGGAGGCTAAAACTGATTTAAAATGTTGTAAAACACACCAGAAATCTTGGTTGAATATGATTGTAAGACAATACAAATGAACATTCTGAGAGTCACTGCAACCATATTACATTACATCAACAACTCAATAAATAGAGAAAAAACTGATATTGAAGATGTTTTCCAACAGTACTTTTGGCCCAACTCAGCAAGGTCAAAGATAATAAAATAGATCTATTGTTAAATTCAATACAATAATATTAGTTTGTATGTACTCAATAAATGTATTTGTATGTATTAGAGCCATGGTAATACATCAACTCCAAGGTAGTTTTTTGTATATAGTGTGTGAGACTTCTATTGCAAAGGATCATATGAAATAAGAGCCAAACACTTTTCTCCCGTTGCTGTAAGAGATCAGAAAAACTTGAGTAGCAGTCCTGGTAGCAAACCAATCCGGCTTTCCTAGAAATTGCTTGCTCTCATTTACAATAAAAAAAAATCATTATCCAACTCCATCAGACCGCATTAAATTGTACTGAATCACATCAGACTGTCTGAATTGTTCTGTTTAAAATGAAGTTGTCTCAGAACTGTATCATTCCTTTTGCATCTACATATATTGGACTGACTTACAAAGAAAACATTTACACTATCACGTGCATTTAGTCATACATTCTGGCTCTTTTCTTTATATTATTTTTTTGATTGAAAACAGAAACACAACAAGCCCCTACAACTGTCTTTTTTTAATATTTGCAGAGAATCTCTCTGCAATGTGAACATTGATGTCACACCTGCATACAAACACACAGCCCTCTAAAGAAGTTATATTTTGGGCAACTGGCAGAACTTTTCATGAATAAAAATGAAGAGTCACTTGCCATGTCCTATGTTACATGTGTTCCTGTTTATAAGTTGTTCCATTATTCATGGCAAGGTATCAGAAAATGAAGGCTCATTATATACTCTTCAACCGCTAAACTAATTAACTACTGCCAAAACCTTGCCATAGCCTCGGTTCCTAAAATGTCCCCTAACCTCAAACCACTATCCGATAATAAGCTTACACACACATGGACACTAATGTATACACGCACTCTCACAAACACATGCATATCTCTGTGAGACCTGAATGAGTAACAGTCTAAAACCAGAAACACATCAAAAACAGTTTTGAGCGTTTGCAGGAGGCATCTGTACAGGCATGCGGTGTCATGGGGGAGAATGTTGTTCATTAATAGGATTAAATGCTAAAGCTAATAGTATAAACCGAGACACAGGATGTGTCAGGTAGGTGACGAGCAAAGTGTGGGGTAAGTTTTAACAGAGGAGGGGGTTTCAGCGGAGGGGGTAGGGGTTGTTATTGTCATGGATTACTCACTACCACTTGATCTCCCTGTAGCAGTAATCCCCTATCTAAGCTCCACAGGAAGGCAAAAACACACAAGAGTTATGTTACAGCAATGGAAATGTCATGAAAACATCTCTTTGTAAGCCTATGGATGGAGCTTATTGACATTTTACCTCTCTGTTGTAGCTATTTACTGCCCGTGGTGATCCATCTTGAATTAGCCACTCATGATACCAATTTTACAACCAGCAATTTCAGTTTTGTTTTTCAAATTCCTTCCTTCTCTTCTATGGTAGCGCCTCATAAAGAGTTTATAGTGTTTTGATTTGATGCAAAGCTTGATGGGATATGGCCATGGTTGACTGGCCAGGGGTGTGAGGCCTTGGGAGCTGTAGTCGCCTGGTGGAGAAGCCGATGGAAAATTCATCAGAGACAGATCTCTTCAAAAATGATGCACAATTTCTAGTCCCAGTTCAGCACTAACAGGAAATTGAATTCATCAGCTCATTATCAAACCCCAGATTATGTAATTTGAATCACCGGACTTGTTGAAGTAGAACAAATGACCGTTTAGGACCAAACTGCAGGATGCTTTTTAAGTTGGCTGCTTCATTCTTTATCTTTGGCAAAAGCTACAAATGTCCAGCTGAAAACAGCATAATATACATCTGCTGTCAAGCGCAAACAGGACTTGTGTCCCAGCATGTCAGAAACATCCCAGACTGAAGAAGAGTTTAATTCCCACCCATTATGACCTTTTTGATAAAGCCAAAGGCAGTTGTAATGGCTTGGTGTACATGGGCACACATGCAATAGAGGTAATAAATGTGGGAGTCGAGCCTGCTGTTGCTGCAGGTGTAGGCCAGCTGTAGGACATGAAACTGCTGCACTGTAGGATGGAGCACAGTCATTTAAAAGAGACGTCTGCAGTCTATGCATCTCCATACCCCTCACCACCCACCATCCCTTCCCCTAGCCCATTCATGTCAAAAAAACCTGCTCTCTTCCCAGAGGAGAAAGAGGCTGCTCGAACTGCTGCAGCAAGCCCCCTCTGCAACACACCACGCACCCCCAACCATGTTCACCAAACAGAAAGCCTGAGCCTGTGGTAGAGAGGGAAAAATTGTGTGATGAGGAGGGGTGGGGATAGGCGGGGGGTAGGTAAATGAACTGTGCCTGGAGAAGAAAGGTCCTTTTAGAGTGCCTTCCTCACCACATATGGACCTGCTTCTACTAGCAAGAAGGATGGGAAAGAGTAATACTGCATGTTATAGAATGACAGCAGGTGGTCCAGTGTAGGCTTACAATTATACATATTTCAGTCCATGTCTGAGAGGAACTTTTCAATCACCTCTCTAATAATTTATTCTGTGCAAGGAAGGCCCATGAATCATCCTGAGGCTTGAGAATCCAGCACTGTTACTTTGCATTTTGCAGCTGCTGGAAGTTGAGGGTTAAAACTGTGGAACTACAGGAACATGCTGGCTGAAACCTTCTGTAATGCTTGTGTGAAACCATTGAGTTTTTACTGTACAAGGACAAACTAAGTTTAGTGTATGCTTCATATGCAATGGCCTTATCTTAAGCAAATCAAAGATCTTCATCAATATAAATGAATATTAAACAGCTCTTTATATGCTGATTACTGGTCAAGAGGTCATGTATGTTACTGGAGAACTGAAGGTGCTCACTGTGCCTTATCAAACGTGTCATTGTGTTCATCTGATAGTAAAAACAGTCCCCCATGTCTTTTCTGTCAACACAGCAGTTTTATTAATTTATTTGTCTTACTTAGAACGGTCACCCAGGCTGCATTGGAGATGATTGCATCACTGCTCTCCGACTGGCCAGCTTGACATTCATAAATGGACTCATCTTCCAGTTGGGCGTTCTCAATCCTAAGATTATACTGCCCTGGAGAGAGATGGACATGTATATTTACAGACTTATGATATAGATTTTTTTATTCTATCTATCTATCTATCTATCTATCTATCTATCTATCTATCTATCTATCTTTCTGGAGGGGCTCTACTCTGAGCCCCTCCCGGATGACCGAGCTCCTCACCCTATCTCTAAGGGAGAGCCCGGCCACCCTGCGGAGGAAACTCATTTCAGCCGCCTGTATACGTGATCTCGTTCTTTCGGTCACAACCCGAAAGAACTGAGGCTCATGACCATAGGTGAGGGTAGGAACATAGATTGACTGGAAAATCGAGAGTTTTGCCTTCTGACTCAGCTCTTTCTTCACCACGACAGACCGGCACAGATTCCGCACTACTACAGATGCTGCACCGATCCATCTGTCGATCTCACGCTCCATCCTTCCCTCACTCGTGAACAAGATCCAGAGATATTCAAAGTCCTCCACTTGAGGCAGGACCCGACTCTCGACCCGGAGAGGGCAATCCACCCTATTCCGGCTGAGGACCATTGTCTCAGATTTGGAGGTGCTGATTCTCATCCCAGCCGCTTCACACTTGGCTGCGAATTGCTCAAGCGAGAGCTGGAGATCACGGCCAGATAAAGCCAACAGGACCACGTCATCCGCAAAAAGCAGAGACCCAATCCTGAGGTCACCAAGCCGAATCCCCTCAACACCTTGGCTGCGCCTAGAAATTCTGTCCATATAAGTTATGAACAGAATTGGTGATAAAGGGCAGCCTTGGCAGAGTCCAACCCTCACTGGAAATGAGACCATACAAGCTGGTCCATTGTTTCACGACCAGGACGAAAACCACACTGCTCCTCCTCAATCTGAGATTCAACTATCTGACAAACCCTCCTCTACAGCATCCCGGAATGGACCTTACCGGGGATGCTGAGGAATGTGATTCCCTTTTTAAAAAGGGGGACCACCACCCCAGTCTGCCAGTCCAGAGGCATTGTCCCCAAAGTCCACGCGATGCTGCAGAGGCGTGTCAGCCAGGACAGCCTCACAGCATCCAGAGCCTTAAGGAACTCCGGGCGGATCTCATCCACCCCCTGGGCCTTACCGCCAAGCAACTTTTTAACCACCTCAGCGACTTCAGCCCCAGAGATAGGAAAGTTCATATATATAAATATATATATATATATATATATATATATATATATATATATATATATATATATATATATACACACACAAAAAAAAAAAGTAAAGGGAACACTTAAACAACACAATGTAACTCAAAGTCAACCACACTTCTGTGAAATTAAACTGCCCACTTAGGAAGCAACAGATTAACAATCAATTTCACATGCTGTTGTGCAAATGGAATAGACAACAGGTGGAAATTAGAGGCAATTGGCAAGACACACCCAATAAAGGAATGGTTCTGCAGGTGGTGACCACAGAACACTTCTTAGTGCCAATGCTTTCTGGCTGATGTTTTGGTCACTTTTTAATGCTTGTGGTGTTTTCACTCTAGTGGTAGCATGAGAGAGAGTCTACAACCCACACAAGTGGCTCAGGTAGTGCAGCTCATCCAGGATGGCACATCAATGCCAGCTGTGGCAAGTAGGTTTGTTGTGTCTGTCAGCGTAGTGTCCAGAGCATGGAGGCGCTACCAGGAGACAGGCCAGTACATTAGGAGATTTGGAGAAGGCCGTTGGGAGGGCAACAACCCAGCAGCAGGACCGCTACCTCCTTCTTTGTGCAAGGAGGAACAGGAGGAGCACTGCCAGAGCCCTGCAAAATGAGCTCCAGCAGGCCACAAATGTGCATGTGTCTGCTCAAACAGACTCCATGAGGGTGGTATGAGGGCCTGACATCCACAGGTGGGGGTTGTGCTTACAGCCCAACACTGTACAAGACGTTTGGCATTTGCCAGAGAACACCAAGATTGGCTGGGTTCCTCCAAATGTAAGACAATGCCAGACCTCATGTGGCTGGAGTGTGTCAGTAGTTCCTGCAACATGAAGGCATTGATGTTATGGACTGGCTTGCCTGTTCCCCAGATCTGAATCCAGTTGAGCACATCTGGGACATCATGTCTCACTCCAACCACCAACGCCAAGTTGCACCACAGACTGTCCAAGAGTTGGCAGATGCTTTAGTCCAGGTCTGGGAGGAGATCCCTCAGGATAACATCTCCGACCTTATCAGGAGCATGCCCAGGTGTTGTAGGGAGGTCATACAGGCACTTGGAGGCCATGCACACTACTGAGCCTCATTTTGACTTGTTTAAAGGACATTACATCAAAGTTGGATCAGCCTGTAGTTTGTTTTTCCACTTTCATTTTGAGTATAACTCCAAATCCAGACCTCCATGGGTTGATACATTTGATTTTCATTGATCATTTTTGTGTGATTTTGTTGTCAGCACATTTAACTATGGAAAGAACAAAGTATTTAATGAAAATACTTCATTCATTCAGATCTACAATGTGTTACTTTAGTGCTCGCTTTATTTTTTGAGCAGTATATATATATATATATATATATATATATATATATATATATATATATATATATATATATATATATATATTAATTTTTTATTTTTTTTTTAATAGGTAATTGTTGGGTATTGGGGTATTTTATTTAGCTATAAATAAACCAAGAATTTTTGGAGGCAGGCATTTTAATTGACATGCAAGTTGCTATGTGTACCCGTATCATTTTTGTTTCAGAAGGAGTTCCCAATGTGGTAAATGAAATCTAATCCTCGATTCAAAACACAGACTGAATAAACTGTATATTAATTGATGCCAGACAGAGCCCCTCACTCTCCGTCTCTCCTCTGACAGTGCGGCATGCCAGCAGGGCTTGATTTGTTTGATGCACTGCCATAACCTGTGGGGATTAGATGATGCTTGCTGTTGGTTTTCCAGTTCCTGATGGCTCACAGCCTACTAACATGTGGAAAATAGCATCTTGGTCTGACAACCACTCAGGCCTAAAAATGCATGTGTCAAGTAAGGTGGCAAGATAATTAACACCAACCAGAAGCAATTTTCACATCTAAGTTATCACTAAGTGGAGAGAGAGAAAGACGTGCTGAAGTTATTAATCTTATTCCTCTTTTCTGAAATTATGCACAAACAATACTATCAAATAACAGTGAGCTGGTATTTATGGTAGGAGAGATTGCAGATGGCTTAAGTGTGATCAGCTTATTTGTCTGTTACTTTGTATTCATTTCATCTAAATTGGAACCTTCAAGACTTAAGTGCTGGTATATATACTTTGCCATCAAGCCTGTAGTGAAATAAGTCTTCATGTATGCAAATCCGCATGTGTGCATGTACGCTGTGCAGCTTGTAACTTTATGAGCCATGTAAAATCTGGTTTTTATCTGCATAAATATGCCCCAAAACATCATAAGAATTGCATGCCCTTAAAAATGAAAATATATTATTCATCATTTGTCACATAGTAATTATCCATGTGGAAGTCAAAAATCCAACATTCCATATCAGTAAAAGGAGCTGAAAACCTGTAGTTTTCTTTTGATGTATAGACTTACTGAGCACCAATAAAAAGTTTCTGGTAGCAGTTTTAACAGTTGAAAGTTAGTGTGTTTCTGAACTGCTCACTTCAGGTTCATCCACAACACTTCTAAAGAGTTATGTTATGATTTTAACTTGGGAATTTCCAAACAACAATTATGCTGCTTTAACAACTGTTTCATAGAATTGTTTTTGTACTTTTTGTGCTTTGTGTCCACTGCTTTGGATGTGATTAAAAATGCAAGTGTGAAGTATTGATACAGTCCATACAATGTGTCAGCTGTGAAGCAACTGACGGTTGTGTTTTTCTGCCTTTCCAAAATTAAATCATGAAAGGTAAAGAAAATGTGCAAAATTTTAAAAGAAATTATTACCTTGATAAAAAAAAAAAAAGAAAGAAAAATTAGAAGACAATCTCATGCTGTAATGAAATCTCTTGACTTATCAATTCATTAGGTTTTATAATAGTTACATGACATTAATTATGGAAAATTTGAAGAGATGAATGTTTGTATATTCATTAATAATTAAATTTAAACCTGATTGACTGGCTTCAGGCTAAATTCTACAATCAAATTACTGCTTGTGGGTCAATCATTGAAAATAAATTAAGGAATACACACTTTATGCACAAACAGCTTTGAACAAGCTGTTTTATCAGCTTGTGTTGCTGGTCCTAATGGTTAGAGTCGTTAGTTTAAACTGCCTGAAATCCTACAGTAGAGCTAGACTCATGTCATTTCACGTTTACATTGTTTCTTTAGCTTGGGGAAACTGAGTGCACTCCATTTATAGTAAGTGTGTGTTGAATCAAAGCTGCCCATTCTTATGTCTGTGAATGCGTGATTTCAGAATTTTTCAAGCACCAATAAACATGGCTGATGGTGACAATCAGTGAAAACTGGTGGCCTATCAAGTGCATTCAAGTGTCGTCCTAAATGATTTTACTCTTTCTGTGCTGTGTAAAGTGATTGAAAACATCAGTCTGCAGTTTCTTTTTCTGGAAAGTGTAAAAGTGTACCTGCTCTGATGACTATTTTATTCATGAGTGAGTGTTCGGCAGAGTGAGTGCTTGGCAGGTCCTATGTGCTTGTGGTCTTTCATTTCATCAATACAGGTTCTCATTTTGGTGTTCAGATGTAAAAGGTGGCTATTATGAATATACTGTTATACTTCCCATGATTTCTACCCGGACCTATCAGAAATAGAGGAAAGAGACTTTTCCTTCTAGATTTATTTATAATGTAAACTCTGCCCATTAATATGAATGTGTGCACATATGTGCATAGTCTATGCATCAGCATGCAGATGTCATTGGTGGTCTCATACTGCGCAACAGTGAAGTGCAGCTTGTCTAGTTGTGGGCTGATCAGGAACAGATGCTCTTCTCCTACTCAGGATTACCTTCTAATTGGCTATTACTTTTTATAGACTTGTGCACATTCTGCAATGCACTTTATTTTCTGCCACATTTCACTGATTAGCTGACACTTCCATTGCTTTAATTTCTTGTTAGTTTTTTTTTCTTCTTTCGTTTGCGATTGTGAGTGACAGGATAAGGGGGGTGTGTAGGGGCTGTTGATGATCCTGCATCCCACCCCCTTGCACCATTTTATTTACAGCCTAAGCTTCCTGAAATGTCTGCGTTGCTTTATTATTGCACTTTGACACCATAGCAACAAATATGTCTTCTTTACCTCTTGAAGTAGCCAGCACTGAGCTCTGCTATTTGATGGCTCTGGACCAAACAGTGGTAATATTTTATAACTAAAACTGTATGAACTTCAATCCAGAAGAAAAAAAAAAATACTGGTTCCATCAACTACTGACACACTATTCTGTTCTTTCTACAGTTCCTCTTAACATTTAATCTTTCTTTCCAAACATGAAATACCATTTAAATACTTTCACAGTAGGATGTTTATATTTGTTGTCTTATTCATGGACCTATAACCTAAAATATTAATTCAACCAGAAGGCATCAACAGAGACTTGCTTTGTTGCCTGTTCGTAGCTTCTTCATCAAATAGATCTATTTTTTAGATAGGTCCATTGGTCCACATCCCACATTTCTTGACTATCCCTTGTTTACCTTTGAGTTTTCCAGTCATGCTGTAGCGTGAATAGCCTGGAAGGCTTCTATCTGATCCCAAGGCGAGGCCATCTTTCACCCACTGCACTGTCCCTGAGGGCCGCAGCACTTCACACTTCAATACAGCTGTGGCTCCCATCCACACAGTAAGATTCCTGGGCTCAGTCCTGAAGGCCTGCTGAGCCTGCATGCCTGGAGACATAAAAAGTAGAAGGAGGGAATGAGTTGAAAAGGAATGTGATGGGAGTTAATGAAAAAAGATGGAAGGAGTGATGACATAGTGTGTGAGAAATGTTTTGAAGGAAATAAATGAAGTAGCGAGGGCATGACATAAACATACACTACAGGGAAGCAGCCCGATGGTCTTTTCTCTGAGAAGGCACCCTATTGTGTGTGGCCACATTATTCATCCTGGCATATGTTTTATTGATGGGAAACTGCAATGATACGGCCCTGAAAATGAGTCAATAATGTAATTACTGCAAATTAAATCTCCCCTCAGCCATGCAGATAGGGTATGGGGAGGAATTAAAAAAGCATGGGGGTATCAGAGACCTTGTTCACCTGCCTTTTTTTTTCTTCATTGTCGATGTCCCAGTAGCTAATACCTCCTGGGAAGAGTAATGATTATCACTTTAATCCCACTTGTTTGTCAAAGGTGGTGTTGGCCATCCTTCAGCCACGCTGTGAGAGGAAATTCTGTGGTTCACTGCGTTTGAATCAGAAAGATAACCTTAAAGCAGACCACCTATCAGCCCCTTAATGCTGGAGCAAGGATTATATGGTTATTATACACAGGAGTTATGAATAAATTCAGTTCAAGGAGTACAGTCCAAATGCTTACTCCAATTAGTGTCTAATTTGGAAGCATGAGCCTCGTTTAAACAATGCCCCACAGAGAAGCCAGACTGATTCCACTGGGTTGCTTAAATCTTGACCTTCATTGAAGCAGTGACCAAGTTGTTTGTGAAGTGCATGCTCGGTTGCATCTGACAACATGAGTGAGAGGCAGCACTCTCAGATCAAGGCTGAACCAGTCACCTCACGTCAAATATGAAGGGCAAGATTGGCCATTACAGAGGATGCATACAAACAACTAAACACGGGAGTGTATTTGCATACAGTTTGCATAAATGAATACTCAACAATGATCCACAATGATTGCATTTTCTGATATACTATAGAAATAAACCATATCAACAAACACAGATAAAACTTAATTGAGTGAAAATTGGTCCAACATTGATTTTAAACATTATTATTATTATTATTATTATTAATAATAATAAAAAACAATAATAATAATAATAGCCATTACTAAACATATTTAAAGTTTTTGTCTTAAACAGGGATTTAACCCGATTAACCTTTTCTACCAGCCCAAAGGTCTCAGGTTTTCTCTCTCCTCTGCGTTTCATGTACCTCCCTGTCTAAGGTCAAATTAGTTCCTTTTTCCTGGTTGAGTTGGAAGTACCAAAGTGGCATCATGGATGATTTATGGTTACATGTTTTAAATGCAAATCTAAGCCACAGGACATTATCCTTTATGCCCATCCTGTTGACAAATTTTTCATCAGTTTTACTTGAAAGTCTTAACTCTCTTTTTTTCATTTGGATTACTTTATTACCATAAAGCAGTGCTTTTCCCCAGTGTGGGAAATGCACTATTTAGCCATGCTTCTATGGAAGATTATAGTCATATAGTGGACCTATATTGACACTGTGCTTCAGCTACTATAATTGTGTTTTAGTGATTGTGCTGTTGCGTTTCATTTAAACTAAAGATGTAGTTTCTTTGAGTGCACTTTCACATCTTTCCCTATGTACATGATGTTTTCCATCAAGGTCAAGTGCCTACAAAATGAAAAATTAAATGATTTTCTTTTACTATTTTGTGTTTCTCCATGCGCCTGGGTGTGTTTTCCATCACTCCTTATGACAGATCCTCCCTTACGTTGTAAACTTTCCCCAGGTTGGCCCTTAGCTCAACTGTTACCTGGTTACTCAACAGGAACTTGTGTATTCAAAGTGCAGCCTTTTGTTTAATCGTTCTCTTCTCTTCTGTATGTATTCCTCGCACCACACCATATATTTTAAGGATTTTCCTTGTGAAGTTTTTGCTCTTTTTCCTTTTACTGTGTATTTTTACCTTGGCATGTTCTCTGTTCTTTGTTTCCCAGAGTGAATTTCCACTTTTCTTTCCCTTTTCACATCAGCTACAGCTTTCCCCTCTCATTGCTGAATACTGCCAGTGCCTTGTGCATTTGTGTCCTTCTTGTTTTAGAAATGAACACTTGCATAACAACTTGTACTCCTTTTACCCTCAAGTGTGTACACATAAACAGTTTCATCTGAAAAGTAAAAGAAGTTAATATCTCAACAAGGGATGCATCTGCTTCCTGCTTGCAGTCACAAACATCTTTTTTCCCTTTTGGTCAAGTTACCTAATAATGACATTTATACCTTTAAATTGTCAGAAGCAGCTGGGATAAAAAGGAAGTATATGTTAAATTGTCAGCAATTCCTGTAAGTCATTATTTTTGAACAAGTCAAGCTTTTTGAACATATTTAAGTCTAGCATCTACCCTTTGTTTTTCTCAGATTTTTTTTCCCAACATCTCCCCAGGGGGATATGTTGCTGTTTAGCTGCTAAATTCTACAATAGCTGCTCATCAGCTTTTCAGTGTGTGGTCAGACATTACAAAGGTACTGCAGAGAGGTTTTTTTTTCATTATTCTTTGCTATAACAAAGACTAAACCAGGAAAAACTACAAGCTGCACAATGTAAGACCATATTTAATAGACTTTATTTTTAATTTCATTTAAACCTTCATTAAGGCAAGACAGATTAAAAACACATTCTTATTTACAACTGTGGCCTGGCAAAAGGCCTGGGCTTTTGAGGCAGAGGAAATGAGGCTATAAAATCAACAATTCAAATTAAATTAAAAACAAATAATCTAAACACCAGATTAAGTATAATTGACAAAATATTAGATACAAAAGGTGGGCTACATCATACACACACCCAGGCAGCCAATATGAAGGGTTAGCAATCTTGGGGGCAGCAAGATTGCTTTTTAAAAAGGTCCATGATAAAAGCTTTAAAAACTGCCTTGGAGACGAGAGTGTCTAGCATTAGAGAGTCATTCCAGTGTAGCTGCAGCAGGCTGAAAGCACGACAAGCCTAAAGAGGATTGGGTTTAAGGTACTGTCAACAAAATCAAGTTTGCAGAACAAATGTTGTATGCAGTGTATGAAAAGTTGGCACAAGTAAGGGAGGGGTCAAACCAAGAAGAGTTATGTTGAGTAACATAAACTGGGGAATTTTGCAGTGGGTTTGTAATGATTACCAATTAATAGAGGAGCATGGAGTCTGGTGAGAAGCTTTGAATGGAGCGTTTGTTGCAAAGCGGATGGCAGAGTGGTAGAGGACATAAGCCTTTATAAAAAGCCCTACATACTGATCTGCAAGCGCCATGTTGATGAGACATGTAAGTCAGAGGAGGATCTCTTATAAAGGAAGCCCATTTTAAAATGTAATCATTGACACTAATTTATCAATGTGGTTTAAGAAGGACAGAGTCATATTCCAGCTAAATGTCCAAATATTTATACATCGTAGCCTGATCTAGAGGTGTCCCATCAAGTATTATGATTTACCATATGCAGAGGGGAAATTCAGGAATTTCTCTCTCTCTCTCTCTCTTTCTTCTCTTCTTGTCCACTTTCACATTATAGGTATTCGATCATGTTGATTTAGAAATATTTTTATACCAGCTTCTAGACACTGATTGATGACATTCTCAGTTGATCCGCAAAGCTTTCAACGTACCGTAAGTAAGCACAAAGCACACGTACTGCTCTTTGTTTCTGTGCAACAACTGCATTTGCGGGAACACAACGTGTTTATTAGTACTCCTAACATTCATCACTCAATCAGGTATGTCACATGATCATGGTTGCCATAGCAAAAAAAAAACAAAACAAAAGCATGCCTTCAGAAATATGTCAGTGGCAGAATAGGTTGAGAGCACGTCGAAGCAACAACACACAGCTGATGAGCAAACATGATGCAGAAATCATGACAAGGACACAGTGTGTGGTTTGTACATTTACTCTATGTCTTGTCTGCCCATTCTTTTTCTAACTGTGGAAAATTATATAATTTAACAGGACCTATGGGATCACAAACGAGTGCAGAAGGATGGCTTTTCAAAAAGATGGGTGGCTCATTTAGAAACCTTTCAGCACCAAAAGAAACTGTACCCTTAGTTTTGAAATCGAGATTTGCTAGTTTAGAGTACTGAGAGAAAAGGAAACAGTCCACTTCTCTCAGGAATAGAAAGTTGACACACTTGGATGAGAAGTGGAAATCTTGTTTCACAATAGTAATCAAGTATTAAATAGTAATAAAAACTTTTTTTGTGGATCTTTTTAAGGTTACATCTTCCTCTTCAACCAGTAGGTGTTATGTGATCAAGAGAAAGTGTGTAAATTAAAGTTATAATTTTAGTAAAAGGTTGAGGTGTGATTCAGTTCATGTTCACAACCACACAGCCAACTAATAAAGGGGCTATGTAGATGAACATAGCCTCATGATTTGGAGATCATGGATGTGATCACCATGGAAACATTTACAGAAGCATTGCTCACTTTTTCAAAGTAGAGTCAGAGATGAAAATAGGAAAAGTTTATCAGCACTTGTGACACAATGTATATCATCATATATCTAACAAGTCCTGTTATACCAAAGAACAATCCTGCCAAGAAAGTGATTAATAAAAGCCAAGGCAAAACTCAGGTCAAGCCAACTACCAGAAATACCCACACCCCACAACAAACTTTCCCATTTTCCTTGTAACCACTGGTTAATTTCTATACTTCTTTTTTATTTAAGGACAGTGCCCTAAAATCTTTATCAGCATCTTCTGTTTTGTTTGGTCAGATGCGGCAAGAAAAAACATATATTGCAACACTTAGTTTATGTGGAGTAATTCATAGATCAGTAATTCATAGATCAGTTTCTTGTCATTTCAACTGGTTTATTCTGTATGTGTCAAGGACAAATCACGATAAACTGGTATTTTGACCCAAACTGAGAGGAAAACTCACATACTACACACAGTAATTATTATGTCAAAGTCAAAATTAAATCTCAAGGTTCTCAGTACTCTGCTGAATGGTCTGACCATAGATGGGACTTGAAAAGGCCACAGTTACTGTGATGAAGGCTTCACAGTGACATTTGACTCTCTTACCCCAGATAAGACACAGAAAGGGTAGAGTTGAAGGAGACAAAATCCATGCTGACAAGAACGCCATTTCACCACTGACACCTGACCTTCAATAATCCTGGGAAAATAAAAAAAAAAAAAGGAACACAAATTAGACTTAAACAAATGTGAGATAAAGGTGCATAAGCATAGCATAACAAAGAAAGGTTGAGAAAAAAAAAAAAAAAAAAAAAAAAAAAATATATATATATATATATATATATATATATATATATATATATATATATATATACACTATTCACAAAAAGTTAGGGATATTCAGCTTTTGGGTGAAATTTCACAACAAGCCTAAAATGCATTCAAACCTGTACAGGTGAACTTAATGTGATCTTCTCTAAGCTTTTAAATGCACATGTCCAACTGTTAAATGTTTCAATAAATTTTGCACAAGTTGCTGTTCTCTAACAAGGAGCTTAACGGCAAAAATCACGGCAGGTGTGTGATCCTTGAATTGACCAATAAATGTCCTGGTTCAGTTAGAGCTGGTGTTTAAACAGTTGTCCTCATCATGCTGTTCACATTTTGACATCATGAGACCAAGACGACACCTAACAATGGAACAACAGTCCCTTGCCATTGCGATGCTTCAAACAGGACGTTCTCAGACAGAAGTGGCCACTGAGCTTGGAGTGTCACAGAGTGTCATCAGCAGGTTGCAACAGAGATATCGAGAGACTGGAAGAGTCACAGAAAGGCCTAGAAGTGGACGTCCTTTGGCCACATCCCGTGCTGATGACCGCTACATTGTGAACACTGCCCTGAGAAACCGGATGATGAATGCCACTCAACTCCAGGCACGTTTAAGAGAGGTGAGAGGCACCCAAGTGTCACGTCAGACCATTCGAAACCGTTTCCATCAGCGTGGTCTGCGTGCTAGACGACCTGCACGGGTACCTGACCACACCACCAGGCACAGGCATCATCGTCTTGCATGGGCCAGGGAGCATTTACGCTGGACGAGGAACCAGTGGGCCTCAGTGCTGTTCTCTGATGAAAGTCGATTCACACTGAGCAGAAATGATGGCCGACAACGATGTTGGAGACGTCAGGGAGAGCGCCCCTACATGAACAGCACAGGCCTAATTTCATCTTCATGGACGACAATGCTCCTGCTCATCGAGGCCGCATCATCAGGGAACGGCTGTTGGAGACTGGTGTACCTCAAATGGAATGGCCTGCACTCTCTCCAGACCTGAATCCCATTGAAAACCTGTGGGATCAGCTGAGCCGTCGTGTAGAGGCTCGAAACCCTGCACCCCAGAACCTCAATGACCTGAGGGCTGCCCTTCAAGAAGAGTGGGATGCCATGCCTCAGCAGGCAATAAGTTGCTTTGTGAACAGCATGAGACGTCGTTGTCAAGCTGTAATTGATGCTCAAGGGCACATGACGAGATATTGAGACGTTCAAATTTTTTGTTGTGGTGTAACTACCATTGTTGTTACCTTTTGTGTTGAATGAATTTTTTGAGATGAGGAAATCAGTAGTGCATCCTTCTACTTAAATGTCTTACTTTTATGATATTATATCACTGTAGCATGAACATATTGCATTTTCCATAAATTTCACCTGAAAGCCAAATATCCCTAACTTTTTGTGAGTAGTGTATATATATATATATATATATATATATATATATATATATATATATATATATATATATATATGTATTATGTACGTGTGTGTGTGTGTGTGTGTGTGTGTGTATGGTGAAAAAGTAAATATCGGAAATTTGGCCAACAGCCACCGAGCCTGGGTGAACCCTACCAGACAGGGCTGTTGGAGGAATCTCTCAGTCTTGGGAGAAACTGAGAGATAAGATCTAAACCACTGGAAGGAAGTGCCCCTGATGCCAGTGCTGTACTTCAGATGTGACATCCACAATATGAATCTTTCATCACTGTCTGACATTAAAAACAATAGAACCATAAAATAAACAGAAGCAAGAAGAGACATCTGCCATTCAATTGACACAAACCCTTTAAGAAAACACTAACCATTTTCAATGACTGTTTCAGTTTTAACGCCATTTACCTATGACATGACATACATATGTGATGATCTGTTAGGGTCGATTCCTGCTCTAATGAATGAAGAAAATAGAATATTTCTGTCTAGAGTTAAAAAAATGTGGTCCTAAGCTGACTAGTCTGACCAGAAAGAAAGCTCTTTGGATTTTAAGTAAGCGCATAATCACTTCAGTTTATCTGCAGCAAGACTAGAACAAATAATAGTGATTTACTTAATTGAAAACTAAATATTTTCTCATCTGAATAGACTAAATGAATTGTAGGCAACTGGTTTCTGACGCATCTCCCTCCTCAGTCGATTAGTTGCACTCCAAGAGGCTTTGATAAGAATTAACTCACACTCAATTATTTTTCACTCGCAAAACATTTGTGTATCTTAGAGCCTCAGTATACTCTTTGAACACACAAGGCCAATTATATCCCTCTTCAATGAATAGTAATTCTTTTGTGAGGTTAAAATGTCCATCTTCTCTTTATCTCTGCCTCCTGTGGATAAACACAAAGACAATTATTTAATCCTTCCAAACGCTGACATTTTTTCTCATGTCAGTTGCAACTTACAGGTTTCCATCTCTTGATAGTAAACAATGGCGCTTGTGCTTTTTATTTCTCTGCAATTTAAAAAAAAAAACCTCCAGTTTCATCTCCTCCTCTGAGATTTAGAGCTCAAACATCAAGCATTTACTGTGAGGAAGAGAAATGTTAGTCTAACACAGAAAAGGTCGCTGCTAGCCTCATGAGTCACCATTTTCATTGGGACTCTTAATGAAAGCAGACACAGCCTGCCTGACCTCCCCACATTCCCATTACCTAGTTAAACAACCTCCCTAATTGCTTGAAAAATACAGACAAGCCAGCGAATGCTCATTACATGGTACATGTTTGTTGCTTTTTTATGACAAATCTATGAAAGTGTAACATTTCTGAAATAAAAGTGATGTCATTCAAATATTAACTTTGAATTGCTATTAAATGTTTTTATAAATATAAGGAACCAACATATTAAAGACTCACATTGTCACCAGAATTTTGACCTTGTTCTTTACCAGCTTCTTAAAAATGAAAATTACAAAATTTGATTTAAAATTGGATTTGGTTTCAGCAAAAAATGTTGACACAATCCCCACAAGGACATCAGAGATAGCTCAACCATTTTGCATGGCCACAGCAGGTAGATTTTTTAATGGCATCTTTCCTAACATAATCAAAATAACTCAATACTTTCAAACTTGCAATAATTTAATGTGAAACCCCATAAATCAGACAATGTGCAGAAAATGAACTTTCAACCTTCCCACAGCCATCAATTTAGCACAAACTCTTACCAATCTCACAAGTTGCTTGTGGCTCATGGCTTTGCTGTTAACCACTGCAATTTTAGCCCTGAATTTCTGTTAAAATAAAAAGGGTTTTAGAAATCTGCAGGTTAGATTATCAACACAATCCAGTCATAATCAAATCACTACTCATGCAAACAAACATTCATTAGGTCATAGCTGTCAGGATGTAAAAAAAGTAAGATATGCTTCATCACATGAGCTCAGTTAATCGACAAGTCCAGGGCAGTTTCAGGCCATATATAAGAAACCCAGCTTGGGTTTTTGTGTGCTTTATATCCAGTCCTTTCAACTAAAAGCCTTAAAGTTTGGTGGATTACAATGACTGCTATGCACGCTAATACAACTGCTCTACCAAGGAAAAAGTTTAGACAGAAAAGCAAAATCTTCTTTCAAATTCCACCAAGTCAAGCATATTTGATTGCCTATAGCGTACAGAGAGAAAGCATAAGGCAGACACACAAAGAGTGTTTCTCCTTAAAAAAAAAAGAAAAAGCCATGAGTCTTCGGATATGTGTGTGAATTTGCATGAGATAAAGAACGCCATGGCTTACCTGTTGAGTGACACGAAGGCTCTGGAGCGTCTTTTTGTCTTTCGATCTACAGATGGCTCTCTGAACAGAAGTGAGCGATGGAGATGTTAGAGAATGCCAATGGGACTCCCTCTACTCTTGTTCTTTAGTTTAAGACGGAAGCATTCAGATAAAGAGAGGGAGAGAAGCTGTGGCACAGACTGAAGAATGAAGGTGTATTTACACAGAGTATGGGTGGCACTCCCTAAAAAGGGGATGATCCATAAAATCCTTGTAAAAAAATTTTAAAAAAAAAAGACAGCCCGCAAGACTGAAAGAAAAATAGTTGGTGTAAAGCCAGGTAGACGCATCCGACCACTAAAAAAGTAACAGGCCCTTCAGAGCTCTGTGAATACCTATGCAAAGCTTGCAAAGCTGCAGTGAGCCAGTGTGCAGAGTAACATCTAGTTCCTTACTATTCTGTCTTCCTGTAAAGTATTCATAAATCCCATTATTTAGCATTAGGTTGTGCTGGCATAGAAGAAGCAGAGAAGCCATCAAAGATCGACACTAACATGAATGTCTTCACAGCTTTGATTGTGTAACATTTATTCTCATATATAATGGATTAAATCAGTACTATCCACATACATGTATTTTCAATACTGAATAATCAGATAAGAGCTGGAGAAAGAGATGGACCAAAGTTTTTTTTTTTTTCTCTCTGAATATTGCTCATCCTCCCCCTTTGTCAATTATATACTTCCAACTGAATGGTGGCTGGAGAGTGCCACCATTTGCTCAGTGAAACATACTGAAAGCTCTTCTAGCAAGACAACTTAAAGGTCATGTTTATTTTCCTTGTGCATGTATCTTTCAGTTGATCTTCTGAGAGAGTCTACGCTTGTGATATGGCTCTGCGCTGACTACATGGACCAGCTATTACCTCACAGTGCACTGAGGCAGTTGCACTGGTGCATCTGTTGTTCCACTGTTGGTCAGTCTTTCAGAAATAAAAGACCAACCATAACCAGTTAGAACTGAGGCAAGAAACGCCCAAATTTGTCACAGCGCATGATAAAGAAACAAAGTTGTCACAAAGTCAATGACAATTGCTTCGTATTATGCATAGTGCATACAATTGCTACCCAGTAACTACTCTGTGGGATCAGTTTCACCCTAGAGCTGGTGTATAGGCAGTGAGAGTGGGTGTGTGTGGCCCAGATGTTGGCAGCTGGATTGTGTGCTTGAAGCAGGCCCCACAAACAGTCATTAAAGCCCAGCAGCCCAGGGCTGGAAGGTTAATTCCCTAGCCTAGTGGGGATATGTAGGTGGGAGGTAGGAGGAAAGGATAGAAGAGGGTGGAAGAGAGGTGGAGGGTGGGAAGGGGGGGGGGGGGGGGTTAGCGATGGGAGGCGAGGGGCCTGTGAAGCTGAGCACTCAGTTCAGGCAAACAGCACCGTCAGCAAGAGTGGAGCAGCTCCACAGCCAGACGAAGTAATGGGGAAGGGAGGGAGCTGGGGAATGACGGTGAGATGGTGGGGGGGGTGGACGGACAGAGGACCTGAAGATGAATGGCAAGAGGGAAGATGCAGAGAAGAGGAGGAAAATACAGTAAGAGGGTGAAAAGAATTCATGTCAGGAGGCTGGACAGGCAGAGGGAGAGATGAAGGGGACATGAACGAGCCAGGTAATGGAGCGAGAGAAATGGATGGAGGAAGGAGGCAGAAAGATACTGCAAAATGGGTTGCAGAGTGATGAATAGAAGACGAGGGAGGTGCGGGGGAAGTAGGAGATGGGCGGAAGGAAGGTTGACATGAAGAGTTGTTTTGAAAGCCAACAGGAAGTCTACTGACTCAGACCCGTGCATCAGGGAGAGCAAGGAGGAAGATTAATCAAAGAAAGCAATAAGCACAATGGTCGAAAGGAACACAATATGTGGAAAAAGGAAAGAGGGTCGTGTCCAAGGGAGTCTATGTGTGATCCTTACGTGTGTCTGAGTTCCTGTGTTCAACTGGCTGTGTACAAAGAATGGGAAATGTGCAAAAGTGATTATAATGATTACAGACATGGTGGCTGCTCAGATTTTTTCACTTGTTAAAAAATGAATTAAAAAAGCTACATGACGTCATTCAGTTATTTCCTGATGCCAGAGAGGAAGAAAAGGAATTTTAGTACAGACTGTGGACCAAGAGGAGGTTGGTTCCTAAGAAACTGACTTCAATAATCATTCAAGACTGCTGGTGGCTGCAAAGAAAAGCCTCCCAAATTGTATTTGTGCATTAAGTTGAAGAGTATTACATTTACACTCTGAGCCTTGGCATTAACTACAACCATCTGACCTGATGATCTGATTGGAGCTCAGGCTTCTGCTGCCTGCCACAGTACAGCTGCCATATCAGTCATGCTTCTGTGTTCTAAATCTGTACACAAGGTCAACACGCACCCCCCCCAACCCCTTCCCAAGCCAATCTGGCTCCCAGAAGAATGAGATTTAACAGGCGGCCACAAACTGGGATTGTGCATCACCAGAACTCAGGGTGACAATTACAAGCTCCACTAAAATAACACAAGCAAACAGAGATAAGAGGACTTTCAAAAGTCTGACAGCAACTGTTGCTTTGTCCATTTCAGCACCTTTTTCTCCAAAAGTATGTTTTGATGAAGTCTTAATAAGAACATTAGAGGTCTTTTGTACCTAAATCAAATCAAACTTTATTTATGAAGCACTTTTCATACAAAGACATATCAAAGTGCTTAATAACATTACAAAAATGTTAAATGAAACTGAATCTTGTGTTTACACATGTATGAGAACTGATGTGGAAAACCAAACTAAACCAACACGCTCCTTGCTCTTATCAGTCCCCATCCCTGTGCTGCTATTCCTGCTGGTACCAGCATCGAGTTCAGAGCCCGGTGTGTGTGTCTGGTTAAATGTGTGTGTCTGTATGTGAGAAGAGGGATAGGGAGGCTTGAGACAACCAGCTGTGGTGGCCAGATTGGAAAGGGATTATTTCCCAAATCTCCCCCCATTTACCTCGGATGCCTAACAAACCCCTGCATAACCTCATTAATTCACAGATAAGGTTACTTTGATTCTGCTAGTAGTAAAACACACTATTACCAATAAAAGATATCACTGATGAGATTTTAGATGTCTTTGTCTTTGTAATGTACAACATTACAATGCTTTCAGAATGTCAGTGGATCTGTCAATGGCTGTCATAACTCAAATCCAGCAATCTGTAGATACACAATAAAGAGAAATGTTTCATAATAACTGTAAATTACACAACAATATTTATTTTGTGCATGTAAATGAACTACAAAGCCTCTGCAATTTCTTCAAGTTGAACAGTTTTCTGTCAAGCAGCTCCCGCCACACACTTGACTTCATAGTGGGAAAAAAAAACAACCATCCAACTGCTTGTGAAGGGTACATCCGCAGTGGTGGGGTTATCTCGAATGTGCAAGCTTTGTGGGAACAAAGCTCATGAATATTAGCTCAAATTTACTTGCAACATGTATTGCAGACAGTGCCGAGATGTTGTAAACATTGGACTCTGCTAAAACAAACTGTGATTACATATGTGAAATACCCTAAGTGACTTTTTAGTGCAGTGGTTAGGACTGTTGCTTCACAGCAAGAAGATTTCCGACTTTCAATCTCTGCATTTGGTTCTGCTGCTCACTGTTGTCAATGCATCATTTTAATTGACTTAATCTGTCTTCACTGTGTATTGCGCAGAGAAGAACGCAATTAATACGAGAATATTTATATGTACAGTTCCTTATAATTTTATCTGATTGCAGTTTTTATTACCTTTTTGAAATGAAGTGTGACATTCTGGTTCATACTGTGAAACTGCATTAAAACTACACTTATAGGCTGCGATCCATCACAGATTATTATAGTGTTACATAAAACAAGATTAGAATCACAGGGAAAAAAAAACAGAGGAATGCTGATACGTCTTTTGCTACTATTTTGCTGTGAAATTCTTCACGGTTGTTCTGATTCTAATAATTACAGCAAGGCTTAGTAGGAAGCAAAATTTTAAAACTCACTATGCTTCTTTCTTTTCATCTCACGCATTCCTGTGTGAAGTCATGAGGTCAGAAGCTGGACAGGATCGCTGAAACAATATTATTAGGTCACAGAGGAAAGAGGAGTAGGGTCAGATAATAAGACTCAATCTGGCTGAGTGAAAATGCATGGGAGGGAAAGTGCTGACGCCTCCTTTGCTCTGGCTCATCCAATTCCCAGCACTTGCTCTGTGCCGCCGATATTCATGCAGAGCTGTCCATCCACGGCCCACAAACTTTAACATCCACCGTCTCCACTGCCCCATCTATCACCCCACTGTGAGGATGGATGAATATGTTAGTGGATGGGTGGGAGGATGGAAGAGACATGAGAGGGCTGCATGAAATTTAAGGTCAGAAAAGACAATTGTTACATCCACTCTTGTGTGTCACATTCACTTATTCAGAGCAGCCGGATCCATGTACAGTGACTACAAAATAAAACATATGTGCGTGGACCACGTAGACACGTGCACAGACAAAACAATACAACACCAAGGCGTACTATCACATGCAGTTCAATATAAAAACACACTGGGCAAAGGCAATAACCTGATCCCGGTGAGAGATCTTATAGGCTTTGACAGGCAGGGCTGAGCCACACAGTCCAGGCTGTTCTCTCAGTGTCACTAACAAAACAGAAGGATTACAGGATGAAACTGAGCTAAATCTGGGTGAGTAAAAATAGGGGCAAAAAGCAAGGCATGGAAAGAAACAATGTTAAATAGATCCAAAGCACACCTTTAACAAAAGCTAAAGTTAAATTCATCCATGAAAGAAACTCCATAGAGTGCACAGATTCTTCCTTCCCAACATCCTGAAACAATCTTTCTTACTGCTGTAACTCAGGTCAGGTGTAATGCTCCTCCTCACACCGTCCTCACAGCATTAGAATTACCACAGAGGTGACGATTTTACAATTTTTACCTCAGAAGGAGGTAACCCCTCCTCCCAACCCACTCTCCCCACACACACACACACACACACACACACACATTTCTGAAGGAGGTCTGGCAGTTTTTAAAAGCAGTGATTTAATCATTTTAATTCAGTTGACATGATTTGTCATTATCAGCAAAGATGCCTGCATGAGGAGTTGTGTCATCTTAAC
Source organism: Telmatherina bonti (assembly GCF_933228915.1). Classification (NCBI taxonomy): domain Eukaryota; kingdom Metazoa; phylum Chordata; class Actinopteri; order Atheriniformes; family Telmatherinidae; genus Telmatherina; species Telmatherina bonti. The sequence continues at coordinate 23,653,505 of NC_136623.1, forward strand.
CCAATACCCAAGGCAATGCAGCTGTTAGAAGACATTGACTACACATTGTGAATTATATGGACAGACTGTTGTGACCAAGTTACCAAGTTGTGACAAAACTGAGTCACAACTTGGTAATTCTTCCTGTTACAAAGCTGTGGTTCTTTATATGACATTTACTACTTTGCAAAATATGGCCATGTTTGTAGTGCATTCATATTTTTACTTTGTGCAATGAAAGGTTATGAACTATAGAACTTCAGGATGTGTACACAACCCAGTTCAACTGGAAATGGTGATGGCAGCATTGTGCAATGTGATTCACATGTATGCAAATGGAACAACAAGAATCTGTCAAGTCAACACACTGTACTGTATATACAATGTATACAAATACTACACAGTGCAGATGGGAGAACCAACATCCAAATACAATAAATCTTTTTCTTGTATCAGTTAACATTCAAGCGTGCTCTGGCTCAGTTTCACTGAAAAACACTGCTATGGTTGCCTTACAAAGACACAGCACAAAAAAGTCACAAAAAAGAAGAAAAAGCTTCATTGTCAATTTCTGAAACAGACAATTGTTCTTTGCAGCGTTCATGTGATGCAATGGCAAACCCTAACCATGGATTTCAAACTTTACCATGGTTAACATGTTTTCAAAGTACCAGCTGTCCTTGCAGGTTAGGGTGGTGGTAAGGTCATTCAAACGGAATGACAGCAAACATTTGCTTAATAAAAGGTGAGAAACTTCAGACGGAAATTCCAATTTTGCAAATATGTGACTTTTATGGTTGCTTTTAGGTATTTTATTTCAAATTTAAATGAATGCTTCCCCAGAAAGAATCTCTTATGCACATATTTGCACATTCATGAAATGTGAACAGCATGGTTTTTGGACCAATAATGGCTATGGTTACATGCAGTCTTTTAATTCAGAATTAATAATTTGTAATGAAATAATTCTGAATTAAAGTATTCTTCTTATGTTTACATGGAAATAGTAATTCCGAATTGAGGTCATCAATTGTAAATTAACAAACTCCACTTCCCACTTGTCTTCTTGGCATTAACATGGAAAACCACAAAATAAGAACTCTTTTTGCTTTGATTTTGATTATAATTTTAAAGATCCAGCTTGACACAAGCAAAGTACTTCACTTTTTTTCAGCAGATGAGGAGGAATAAGAATATAAAGTACCAGAGACTTGAGGCAGAAGGTGTTTTTAAAACTCTCATGTAAACATGACCAATGTTGCTTGAACCTGTTGAAAGGTCACTCTACTTCACTATTAAAGCAACATATTCATACAAGAGGTTAAGCTATGCACATGTCACTTTCTTTGAAACACATTGCAGAATCAGTGGTATAGTATGGTATGGTATGGTATGGTCCATCCTTAGACTGCATGTAATCAGTTGTATTGTCATTCAGCACATGAAGTAAGCACTCTGCTGGGCAAGTCTCATTTTAGCTATTAAATTCTTAGTGTTAGACTTAGCAGTCAGAAGTTTAACAAAGGGAGGAAGCACTAAAATAACACCGTACAAATACTCCTTTATGAGCTCTCCAGTTAAATTTATTGAGCAAGAATTACACAATTATCTAATTACATTATGCATGTAAAAATAAAAATTTGATGAAAAATTATTTCACTCTTCTAATCAATGGAGGTGGAGCTCAACATGTCAGGCTAAAACACATGATTACTGTGATTAATTTGCAGATTATTTTCTCAGTTAATTGAATCAGAATCTCAGAAAATAGTTTTTGAACTTAGTACTTCATAGTACTTGAGTCGTCTAAATCATGGCTTCCCAAGTGAACTCCCCAACATCTAGTGTGCTCATAGTCTTATATGTATCCCTTTTCCACCAAACCTGAATAGAATGGTTGAATTCCTTCAAATGTCTGTCATTTAGCACAGCAGAGATGTGGCAACGTGCATTTATTTGATTCAGGTGTGTTGGAGAAGGGCTGCATCCTGAAAAGTTTGCAGAACAGTAAATCTCAAGGACCAGCGTTGGCCACCCCTTCTCTAAACAAGCAAGCTAAGTAATAAAAGAAGGTGCAGCATCCATCCATCTGTATACAATCATCCATACACTCATCCTTCTTAAATTTAAAGGGATACCGTGTAACTTTTAGCCCAATGTTAGCCAAATGTGAGTAATAATGCATGGTTTCTGGAATCGCTATACAGACCTTGGCACGTGTTGGTGCTCCGAGTTCTGCCCTCTTCAGAAAGCAGAATACTACCTGCAAAGTGTTTTGCAAAAGTCAATGAAAACACTTTTTTTTTTTAGCATTTACACATCCTGACCAATAAGTAAGGGGTCATGTGACCAGTTAATTTCTGGTAAAGATGGTGCGGTGTGAAGAAATACTGAGTTTTACAATGAATTTGAAAGTGAAATGAGGGAGAAGGGCTTCAAAAAGCTGTTAAAAATCCTCTGCTGTAAGTATAAAAACCCTTAAGTAACACTTATTGGCTACATTGCATAAGCCACAATTCTCAAATATCTCGTCATCAGGACGAAATTTTACTACTGGGAGGGCTGCTGCTTACTACTGGGCTTAATACTCTTCAATGGAAACACCTGCAAATCGCAGTTGTAGTTTGTCGAAATTTTACAAATATCTGGTTTATCTTGTGAAAAACTATAATTAGATGCAACCATTATAACATTGCAGGAGCAGATCTGTCTCTCATGGGATCATGTGACTGGTAGCGTTTTACTTCACGTCTTTGCCAGTTAAAGTCAATCAGATACCAAGGCCAATGTAACTCCCTAAACATGTTGTGCAAGTTTGGCTGGTTTGCATGCAATAATAACATTTCTTATAATTCATGTAAATATTAAAGAAGTAACAGAACAATTAGCATCTAGTGTTTCATACACTGTTCAGTAGAAAGCAGTGCCACCATAATGTCCCATAAGCTAAGGCAAATGCATAACAATAAATCACTGACATCAGTTGTGCCCAAGTGTCTGCTTTATTATATTTACTTGAAATTTTAATTTATAGTAGTGTTTTTGGGGCCGTTTTTGCTTTGTGTGAGTGTTATTTTTTGACTGTCATGGATGGATATTGTTTAATTTTGCAACAGAGTCATTTGGCCTGTAGAAAGTTAGAGGGTTAGCGCCCCTAGTGGCGAAAAGACACACAGTATCCTTAAACAAATTGCATTGTTTTTATACCTTTTTTTTTTTTAGAAATCAACTTCTGATTTTTAAAAGGTTAGTAGCCATTAGACATGCAATAATACATTGATCTACCACAACATATCAGTCATGTGCATGTGGTCAATGAGCCAATGCCATTTATCTAAAATGCAAACATTGGTAAATATCAACTCTAAATCAATATAATACTATGTTGTGATCACACTGTGGATTTACACCCTTCTTAGCCATAGCATTCAGATAAATGTCCAATATTTTTCCAAGAAACACTGCAGTTGAAAGAGGCAAATAAATAGCACGTTTATATCAGTTTTGTTTACAACAGAATGTAATTGAATATACTAAGTTGTATTCTGTTACTGCAGATGGTCAATTATATTTCACCAGAAATATCCATTTATTAGCCTATTTTTCAAAATTTCATCCCAGGTGAGCATGACAAGGACTAGTCCAGCTAATTCAAGTTTATAATTTTATGCTTCAACTGCCATTTGCCCCTGACTCAAACTCTGGTCTATTGTGTGACAGTCTGATAATAAAAACCACTTGCCACTTCCTGCTATCACATTCCAAATGTTTTAGTGCGTATTATGTGAATGAATTCGGCTTCATTCAATCGTCAAGATTTTTAAACATAGTTAAGGGATAGTGAAGGATTTTTTAAATAGTTATTTAACAAAATGTTTGTTTTTAAACAAACTCATTTTACAGTTTTTGTGCCACTGTGAAAGTGCCACATGAGTTCTTCTGGACCAGCAGAGAAAATACACTTTGTGCGGTCAGTTCTTTTCTGAAATGCTTTAGTTAAAAATCTTGCAGCCCCTCTTTCATATCTTCAAAACTTATCACAAACTACAATGACCTTACATCACAAATTCCTGATGTCCTTATTCTAAAAGGTTCCAACCGGTTGTCATAGAGATGGAAGCATAAGAGACTGCAGACCCCCCCAAAAATAAATAGATAAACAAAAGCATGCAGACCCGAATAACACTCTGCCAACAGATGGGCTTAAGGCTTTGCTGAGGTGGAGTTTGCCATTCTGGCTGTCCCAATTTCAGAAAATCCACTTTAATTAACATATCAGAACCCCAAACGAAGCTAAACCTGCTCTCTGCAAACTGTAATCTGCCCAGTTTGAACTGACCAACCATAGAGCCCACATGATAAGGCTTGCCAACCGAAACACAAGGATAATCCAGTTATACCTGCTTATACAGCCAACAGCTAAAAACACTGATCTGACAGGATCCCTCGGAAGTGCCAGAGCTTGCATTTTGATTTACGCAAAGTGTCTTGATTTACTTATGACTGGTGGCGCTGTCATGCAGGATTCACTCTGTTATTGCAACCACAATACCTGGCACATACTCCATTTAATGTTTTATAGTAGCATTATTAGAAAAAAATGCTGGTTGCTGGCAGAACACGAGTCTGCCCTTTATCCTCCCTAGGAAAATATTTAACCCATAACCAGCTGTACCTCTGAAACAGCTCATCCTTCACAAACTATATTGATTTTCTCTCTTTTAGGTTAACTTCCAGAATGCTCAGCAACTCCCTCCTCTGCTTTCGTACTCAGTATCTGTTTCAATCTGAAGGTGTCACAGGAGCAATGGCAGGATGATTGTGGTTCCCTCCACCTACAAACTCACAAACCCCCAAATCCCTGAGACCACCAGGGAAAGTTGAACAGGCCAACAGATGGAGGTTATTGTGTTAAGGAGGGTGTGGGGTTGGTCTGGTAGAGGAGCCGTGTGACACGCAGGGAATGAGGAGACAGTGCATGTCTGTGCGTGTGATTTGAAGTGTGTTTGTGCATGTAGTGTACATTTGTTTTTGTCTGTGCATGCATTTATGCCGTTGTGTCTTTGTGCTTGTGTGCTGGGGGGGTGGGTGGGAGCACGTTGGTTTAACACAAGATGTTCAAAAGCTGTTGGCCTGACAGTGTGTCACAAGACCGCTTGGTTAATAGAGTCTCCTGGAATGTCTGCTCTTGCAGTTTTAATGAACCCCAAGCCAAAAGGCCTAATGAAGCGTGCTCCGTTTGCCAAAACAGTCCCTCAGGTTGACCTCCTTTGACCTGCGTTACTCTGCAACACTTGAGGTTGGGTCTCCATGGTGACCAACCTAAAGAGTCTACTGGGGCAACATTGTCAAAGGGACAAAAGAGTTGGTAATGCAGAGAAAAGAAAACAGTTAAGCTATAGTACGTCAGCATATGCCTGCATATGGTTAAAATTTGAAGGTGATTTTCCACATTTAAGATTTAAATATTGCACATTTACTCTTGTCTTTGTTTTCCAGACTAAATAAATAAATAAATAGATCAATAACACAGCCTGTTAGCAAAAAGCTGCTGATTTCTGGCCAAGAAAAACATTTTTCTTAACAAGCTCTTCTGCCTTGTCAGCATCCAAAAAAAAAAAAAAATAGCCACACAAACAGAAATGCGTGTGCACACATAAGTTGGTTGTCATTGCCATTTAAGTGCTCTTCACTAAAGCCAAGCAGGAGGCTTGTTATTCAATCGCATATAATGCAGAAAGTGCTGTGTGTAGTCAGTGGGGATGATAATGGGTGTATATGTGTATATGTATGCAAGTTAACTATGAGTTAAGGAGTAGTAAAGTGTGAGGCACCTAATTAAACAGTCTTTGTTTATGCTCTAAAGCAGTAGTATAAACACAGCATGCACAATGCAGGGTGGTATGCCGGCCTCTCATTTAAATAACTACAGACAAAAGCAGCGATAGAAGAGGAGAAACCAACTTCAAAAGTAATTCTTGCTTAATTGCAAAAGTGTTAGAAAACTAGCAAAGACAAAGGAAAATGGGCTGATTAAAGCAGCTGTGAACATTTGCAATCTGAACATGTCAATCTGATCTCATTTAAAAGACATCCCCTGTCTGTTATGAGTAACAGCATTTGATTCGAAAACTAAAACAAAGCAAAGCAAAACATTTTTTTTCTTTCGCATTGTATCTTGACAGGTTGTGAACACACAGTGGAAAATCTGTTGAGGATTAAAATAGTCCAAGGATAAACATTTTCAAGATGGAGCAACTTAAGATTAATGTTTTTCTTGCTGCTGTGAACAGCTGAAGCACTGTGCTGTGAAGTTTTTGTTGAAAAAAAAAAAGAATAATAGAAACTGACAACAAATACTCTACTCTTCGCACATTACCATATAAAAACAATAACTGTACCTAGATGGTTGGGTTTTTGTAATTATTATGTGAAAAAGTACTCAGAGCCCACATCCCCTCCCCACCTCTAAAGAAAGCAGGGTGGGAACCCTGAATGGGCAATCAGAGCTGCACATTCCTGAAATCAGCACTCTAATGGTTCCATTCATTATAATCCTCATTAAAACAAACACGTGCAGACATTGTGATATAATAACAAATAAGCTAGACAGCACAAGCAGTCATAATCAACAGAAATTTAACATGCCAGGGACCTCTACATTACCTGCATAACTTATTCTCTCTAGCGCTGCCACTTTCCCACAGACAAGCACATTTACCCACTTATGCTTTCACACACATACACACACTGAAATAAAATAATCAAGGTTATGTAAATGAGTTTGCCGGCCGTATAAACAGTGCAAATGGTAAGAACATTATGGGCTGAACGTGTCTATGCATTTCTGATCTCATAAGGTGGTTAGAGGGGGTGTACTGGGTGGGTGGTTAGGGTCCGTGTTCAGACAAGTGGAGGTATAGATCAAGAGACCACACAAAGAAAGAAATATATACATTTTTACACATTGCCTCCATAAACAATAACAATCTACATGCATTAAATATTTTTTTTGCTTACTCTGTTAAATTTGTGTTGTTTTTTTTTGTCAGCAGAGTTCAGCTCAATCTACAAACTGCACAGAGTTGGGAGGAAAAAGGAGGCATCAGGAGATTTGGGGGGCAGCAGGAGATTAGGGTGAGCAGACTGTGTTAGTGCTAGCAAAACTGGAAGGTTTCCTGAGTGCTACCAGATGACATTACTATGCAGGTTAAAGACTAATTGATTAAAGGGTTATGAGCATGTGTAAATGGAAATGCCAATGAGTATGTGTGGGTGCATAGCAAATACATGCCATATGGGCGAAGGATTGCACCTCAATTACAGTAAATGGGATGTTGTTTATCAGCCCAACTTCTTTGGCACACACCATGTGCTAAAGTTTGTCAGGCTTAGAATATCATCAGCTCAAATAAAAAAAATCTAATAATATGAATGAAATTTAAATCCTTCACAAAATTATAATTTCACATGAATCATTCATGTCACAACATCTAAAAAAAACAAAAGAAAACAAAAGAAATACAAAACAGTATTGTTCTAAACGATGCTTCCTAAAATGTCCTCATTGGAAACAATGTCTTTTAATCCTCAGTGCGCCTGCAACCACAAAATGCTCACAAAACTGGAGAATTTTCAAATTATATGGACGATTATAGTAAAAGCTGGAGCCTATCCCAGCAGTCTTTTGGGTGAAAGGCATGGTACACCCTGGACAGCTCGCCAGTCCATCGCAGCCCATCTTGCATTTGGTAAAGGAAATAAGTTTTTAATCATTTTTTCTCTGTTTTGTTGCCGTCAGTTCCGAAGTCTACTACTAATATTGTACAGTTACTTGTAACTGTTGGAAGCTCTTGGTGAATGAATGAATGAATGAATGAATGAATGAATGATGCCTTTATTTGTCTTACAGTGGAGAAATTCCTTTTTTTTTTTTTTTAAATGAATGATGATGTTTGATGAAACATCGAACACTGAAAATTACCTTATGCCCCCTGGTGTTTTGTTTCCATTAATCTTATTTGTAGCCAGAGCTGTTGGTTGTGACAACTGCAGGCTGACTGTGATGCAAGACTGAATGCTGATTAAACACTTTGTTGAACTTAAAAGCC
>NC_136623.1:23666594-23796594 GCF_933228915.1 Telmatherina bonti
AGCTTCCTGGGTAGAGAAGAGATGATCTCTGAGTTTCACAGCATGAATTCTACACACCCATCACCACACAAACAGCATGAATCCTGTGCACTGCATGTGTGAGCCTTGTGGTTCCCACACACACTCCACACACCATGTCTCAGAGTCATATGCACTAAGTGAAACACATGGACAAAGCATTACTCCAAGCAAGCTTTGAAACTGACTGATATCCACAGTGTTTTCATTATAATCACCAGATTTGTCTTCATCTTGAGGCAAAACTAAGAAACACAGAATCCTCTTTATCTTAACTTTTTTTTTTTACCCAGACTATCATTTCAATTTTAATGCTGCTGGTCCAACAGAAGCTTCATTTCAAATACATTAAAAAAAAAAAACTACTGCAAAAATCAAACTGTCATGGAAATATCCAAGCAAGTAATATTTGCTTCCATGTATTCTTGTGAGTTTGATTTTCACTGTGAAAGAAATGAACAATGTTGCATTTAATTCAACTGTCCTCTGGCCATAGTAAGAAAAAAAATCTATTTGAGTTTTCTATCGAAACAAACTTTGTCCTCACCTCTGATTTGGTAAATTTGTACAATCCATACCCACTATTCATTCATTCGTTCAGATGGTTTAGTCTAACTAATGGTTGTGGTGAAGCTGGAGCCTATCCCAGCAATCATCAGGCGAGAGTCAGGCTACTTTTTGAACAGGTCACCAGTCCAATGCAGGTCCACCAAGATCTGCTATCTTCTTTTATTTAACAATTTAAATGTAAACATTCTTGATTGTTGTGTCACCCCATTAAATAAAATGTTGTTATTCCTTCTGCTTGTGTAGGTGTCTCCGGGGGAATGATGTAACACATCTTATCTATATGATACAACCAAAATAACAGGGAAGTTTTAAAGGATGTGAACTTTGTGTTTCTTCGTGTGCTAGAGGGAGGGACAAAGCCATCCCCTTTAGTCCATTGTTTTGGAAGGATATGGCTCCTACACCCGTTCCCTGGATGTTGGGGGAATCGAGCACAGTCTGGCTAATATTTAACTAATGACTGTGCCTTCCAGACTTGACCGCCTTCCTCTCACCAACTGCCAGACCTGAGCCATCTCTACAGTGAGCGCCACTGAAGTGTGGCTGTGTGAAATAGAATGTGGAAGGATGGGGCTCTGCAAGGTATCGGGGGAGAGGGGTAAGGAAGAAAATAACTGTTGGAGAGCCCATAAAGGAGCTGTGAGAGAGGGAGAGATGGATGCACACTGTTGTGTGGGAGGCCAATAAGTCCAACAGTCTGAAAGAATGCCATATGCTACCTTGAGGCAGGCAAAGTCTTGCAACAGGCAAAGAAGAAACAGAGTTAGACAAGAGGGGCTGGTTTCCATCAGCACTGATATTATATGTGTCTGGCGTCCGTATTTCTCATCAAGCTTCTCACTTATTCCCCGGTATCCCTTATACATAGAGGATGTGATGCTATCAGAGGGGAAATAAGAGAATGGGCTGAAAGAAGCAGAGGAAAAAGGGACTGAGATAGGGTGAAAATATATAATTAGATAATGAGGTCTTTGTTTATCATGTGCGAGAGAGAGAGAGAAGAAAGAGATATCTGCAAGGGCAAAATAACAAAACTTTGAGGAATTTAAGGGAAAATCAGAAAAGGAGGGATGGATAGATATAAAAGATGCAGCAAGGCTGATTTTTGTTATGGTGCCACAAATGTGAACTGAAGCCCCTGGTGCTCCCAGGCAAATGTAGTATTAGTCACTTTAATAATTAATCACCCTGGGAGCATGTCGTTGGAGCCATGCATTGACCCATTTTTTCTACCATTTTTCTCAACAGTAACATGCCCAGAGAGCCCCTCTCCTTCTGTACCTTCCTTTAGTGAGGTGGGGGTGCAGGCCCAAACCCACTGGGTCAAGCATGGTCATTTATTAGCCACATTTCTCTGGAGAAATAAAAGTAATCTTCCTGCTCTTCTCGAAAGCTCGAAACCATGCAGGGAGACAGAATAGTGGCCTCGGCCATGGCCCAGTGGGCCTTGCTGACTGTCTGTCCTGGTGAAATATGAAGCCCATATGTGGGACGGCCATCTGAAAGAGGTACCCAACAGAGCTCCTCCAGGCTTTGATACTCATCACCACAAAAGCAGATGGCGGTGTCCTGGTCTTAAAACTTTTTTCTCTTTTGGAGCAACCCCCCCCTCTCTTCTTTTATCCAATCCTATTCGGGCTATTAGCCCCTTGTCTGTCATGGTCCAGCAGCCTATGCTTAGGCCCCAGGGGTCTTCCAAAGCTATGGAATGAAGTCAAGCTTCCCCATTGACATAGGTCTCATTGGAAAGCTTTGAATGGAAGTCAACCGAGTGAAAAGGCATGTTTTAGAAGACAAAATGGAATAAGGTGTGGGGTGGATCAATACTGCAGGGTTGTGTGGACTTGAAATGCTTTGCTCTCTCTGTGCTCAGACAAAGGAGTGCTGACTGCAGGTGGCAAAGAATTTTTCCGTACATTTGGTAAAAAGCAACAAGGAGTGTTCAATGGAAGAGAAACCTTCATGCATCTGTCTAAAACGATTTCGACCAAAGCAAAGAGATAACCAGCTGTGTCTGCTGTCTATCTATTCTTGCTCTCCTCACGGAAACAGCAAGTTTTGTCACTAAAGTCCAATCTCGACCTGTGTGAGTCTCACACCCAAGCAATTTCCGAACCAGAAAGGGAATCAAGGACTTAAAGTCACACACATTGTAAATAGGGGCAAGAGACCATCTGTAGCAATCCAGTAGTCTCTCATGCCCCAGTCTGCTCTCAGACTCAGCCTCTCCGTGGCACAAGCCAATTAACTGTTTGATTCAGAGCTGAGGATGAATACACTAATTGATTACATGGCGATAGTCAATTCAATTATCAATTTAGTCACAAAAAGCTTAGCAGAGATGCAAAGCCATGGAGTGCTGGGTTCTTCAGTGACTTGGCAGCACTGCATTAGTTTGAGTGCAGGAAGAAAGCTGGGCAGCAGTTGAAGACAGGCAGGAAAACTGACTCCAACTTCTGCTTGTTGTTCACTTGCAGTCTGAGTTATACTTTTCTCTGCTTTTCCGTCACCTCAATGCAGACATTCGTTCTTGCAACAAAGAAACATACACTGACAGGGAGCGATGATACAGTCATATAAAACAAATCTAGAAATGTATTTCATACTATTCATACTACAAATAGGAAAAATATCAATGCATAGTATGGATGTAAGACATAAAAACATTAAAACTACATGAAGAACAAACAGATTATTAGAACAAAGAAAAACACTAGGTCTTTTAGTCAAAGGAATAAAAATGCATGGAATACAAAACCTATTTGCAGCCATTTATTCATAAAAAAAAATCTCTCATAAACTGTGTGATTTTGCTTTGTTTACTTTGTTATGGAGAGCTGCTCTGTTCGATCAGGCTGGAGAGGCACTGGTTGGGTGGTTGTACTAACAAAGTCTCAATGTGCCGTCTGTCTGGGTTATTTCCCAAGATGACTCTGAATCTCATTCCTTGCGGTTCCAGTAGTAAAGAGAGAAGATCAGCACCTGGGTCATTGGACAGGAAACTAACTGGATGGAGATTCATACCTCTACCAATGTCATCACTTCACTTTTGCAAACCGGCCGCTGTGTGGACATTTGTGATGACTAAATATGTATAGCTTGATGGCTTGTAACTGTAAAAACACATCAGGAATTCACATTATAGGTTGCAGCAAACAAGACAATTGATTGCACTCTTTATGTTTACACTCTAAGTCATTAGTCCATATAATTAATGATGTTATGTTAAGCATTTGGTTAAGGAGACTCTGGAAACTTAAATATTTGACTGCCAACTGTTTCAACACTTAACATATATATTTTTTTTTTTTTTTTTTTTTACAATTACAGATACCAAATATAACATGTATGCCTAATGAAAAAAGGGTTGCAGTTTAATTGTGTTGCCAACTAATGTAGGAGAAATGTGTGCAACTCTGTGGGGATATAAAGATATATTAATTTTGAATAAGAATAGTCTCTCTAGGATTGTGTAGAGACAATAATATGTTGATAATTTGAAGCTGATTAAATTATCAAGCATGAGTGCACCACAGAGAGGCTTTATCTTGATATTTACATATCTGCAGTCTGCTTAGTCATAAACAAAGATAAAAGCTCTTAGCACTTTACAAAGCGAGATAAAAATGTTTCTTTTCAATAGAACCATTTGTTGTACAGACATAGAAGACAAGAAGCTGCAAACCAGGATGTCAAAATTTGGAAGGGCATGAAACTGAAAAGAAATGAATGTCCACAATGATGCACATATGCCAGTACATATTTACTGCATATATTACCCAGGGCACATAGTAGCCTTCATTTCCTCTCCTCCACTGAAACATCCTGGCTGACAGAGAAAACCACCTTTTAGTCATTACAGACCCCTGCCAGGCACTGATGATTGTTCACACAATGACACATAAGCTACACCCCTTTTCTATTAACAGAAAATAGCCCAGTGCTGCTCTGGCTGTTCATGATAGTGACAAGGAGGTATTCTGAAAGAATGCACAGACATATTGAAAGGGTGGAGGTACTGTGTGAGGATTCAGATACTTAAAAAAAAAAAAAGTTGTTAGAGGCAGAAAGTGTCAGGAGGACCTCTCCATCAATCTGGCGATATTCTTCCTTACCCAACATAGACATTTAAGAATGCTTTTCAAAGACGTTTGGTGAGGTTTGGAGGGCATGCAGCAGGGGGTTGCATAGATGTAAGACACTGCAAGTGGTCCTCCCATATGGCTGTGTCCCACTGCTTGCAGGAGCTGTAAAACCTTTATCTACAACAGGCATTAGGTCTTAATACCATCCACATTGTCTTGGTCCGAGCATGAGTCCCATGGGGCTGATTTTACAAGAAAGGCAGTGCGTCTGTCTCAGTCCAGGCACAATTCCTGTGTCTCCTTGCTCTTTTTTTCTTTTAAAGAAGATAATGAAAAGAACACAATGGTAGCCACTGCAAAAATATACAGAACTCTGAACGCTCTCTATGTTCTTTTAGCAAGGAACTTTCCGTAACTATCACTGACACATATCTATGAATCCCTGCACACACACATACACACACACACAAGTAAAGACAAACACCCCAACATGGTGCACCCTCTGTGGATAGAAGCTGGTTCGGAGCACTGGATCTGCTTTTATAGAAGGAAAAGGGAAAAGAAGTAGACAGACTAAGAAAGAAAGTGGCAGAGAGACATTAAGCTATAGTAGTCCTAATCAAACTGTAGTCAACTTCTAATTACGGCGTGGGACTGGACAAAGTCAACTGTAGGATGAACAACTATGTTGTGATGGTAAATGTGGAAGAACTCAAAAAGAGACAAGTACAGTGAATGAATATACACTAAGATGGTGACAGGGTTCTAGATTTGGGGCAATGAATTCATTGCTGCATATAGTGAATTAAAAAAAAATCTGTGTCCTTCACAATGGCACCTTGTTACCACTCAAATCTCCAGGAAGCCATTTTTCATAGAGACCAGTCTGTGTCAGTGTGTTAGACTCACGGCAAACAGGGGTGATTCTTTTATCCTTTGACCCAGTTTTGAAGCAAAACTGAACAGGAGACATGAAAGACACAGACCTCCCAACGGAGCCTGGGTCATGTGCAATCTGAACAGAGAAGCACACCGGCACAGCCAACCAAGCAGAAAACACTATTAAGTATACACACGATCTATACAGACACACACACACACACACACACACACACACACACACACACACACACACACACACACACACATACGCACTTGCCTCCAAAGATGCATGCATGCTTGCACACCTTCAAAAACATTCAAATGATGAAAATCACCTTAAACAAGGTATCTCACTTGGAAATTCTGCTGGGCACACCTGCCACAGATCCCATGGACAAGCCTGTCCCTTATTGCAAGGCATGAAGCATATTATGTGAAGAAGTTTATTATTACTAAAATTAAAGTCATGTACTGCACAAAAACACAAAGATTTACCTTTTCATACATAATGCACAGGAGCGCATTTAAGTATGTAATAACTGTTTGTCAATTTGCTTACATGTACCATGCATAAAAATAAAGAGCTCATGCTCTAAGAACCAGCATAAAAACATGACCCAGTATGATGAGTCATCAGCTGGAAGATGCAAGCTTTTATGTCATTTGAGATAAATGTTTCACTTCAATGCTGCAGTTCCACTTGGCTGTAAAGATTATGTAGCTAACATTTAGAAACTAAAACTAAAATAAAACCTGGATTTAGGATTTGTAAAATATTTTAGTTTGACATAAAACAGAGCCTTTCCAAATCCTAACAACACATTATGGGGAAAGGCTTTTCAGGATGAGACACATTGACATGACACATGATTCTGCTTGTCAGGAACACAAATTGACAAAATCTTTCTTTGTCAACTGGACTGCCTGGATCCAAAACAATTTATAAAGTTATGAAAGACTACATGTCAAACTGTGAATGAGCTTAGCTAATATTCATGCAAAGAGAGTGACTGCCTTCTGTCTTCTCTCTAGATACAGCCTATACGCATATGATATAACGGCCTGCAGAGAAGTCTGTGTGAGTGAAATGAGTCTCATGAAAGGACAAAATTGTCTCCCCATCAAAGGCTGTTTTTTCTGTTGCTTTTAATGCAAGAATGAGAATCAGAAAGAATGATACAACAGTGGCACACAGAGATAAATGAATTAAAGATAGTCTGCGGATGTCTGTATGTTTGCTTGTTGATATCCAGCCACAGAGAAATAAAGGGAAAGTTGAATGCAAACAGACTAAGAAAAAACAAACTGGCAAGAATAAAAACCAAAAGAGAAAGAAACAGATTTATACAAAAGGGCCATTTTAAAACCAAAACCCAGATGCACCAAGAACACAATGCGAACCCTCTGCCTGTGTTGAATATGACATCATCTACAACCAGAACTTTACTTTCTTCTGACCACCAATTTTATCCCTCCTTCGATTTTTCCTCTGAAGGGCAGGTACAGTAATAGCTAAGAGCTGTCATTTCAGCAACTTAACTTTGTGCTACAACTGATTGTACTGCCATAAAAAAGTCGTCAGTCTGGAAATGAGTGGCAGTCTTTGACCAGGCTCCCTACAAGAACTCTGTATGACCACTGAAATCCCTTAAGGGACACTACTTGTTAGAGGTGGCAAGTCAGCTTTAAGAAGAAAGCCATTTCCAAAGAAGAAAGGTTTCCGGCAACCTCCTGCTGATATAAACTGAAACCAAATACAATGGCTTCAAGCAAAGTACTTGCGCTAGGAAATCTAATAGTGCCATTTACTTGCTTTACTGGTAATTCTAGTGAGGCTTTCTCTAGTTTTGTGAAATGTCTTTTGGGTATTTTTCTTTCCTCTTCAAATTTTCAAACCTTTTTTTTTATTATTTATTGAATTAATCACACGTATATACATTTAAATATATAACAAGATTTATTTACAATATGCTTTTCTTTTTCATTTCCCACATTCAGAAACTTTCCATCCTCCTCTCCTCTTCCTTCTGTCAAGTCACAGCAAAGCCTGGGAGTTTGGCCACATGGTTCAGGCCTAAACTACAACGTAAAAGGACAAGGGAGGATGAGGAAACTTGTGGGTGTTCAGAGGAATAAAAGTTCCTTTCTTCTCTGCCTAGCCTCTTTCTTTGAGCCAGAACAGAGGGTTGCCACGGCGATGAGGTTGGTCCGTCTCCCACGGCGTGGTCTGGGAAGAGCAGCAGCTTGCTCTGACATTTACTCAGGCTGGAGGAAACAGAGACAATGCAGCAGGGAAACACAGACATACACACACAGCAAGGGAGACGAGAGGGTAAAGCATTTGCAAATGGCGGCCACATAAAGAGGATGGAATAAACAAAGACACCTGGAAAATCTGAGGTTTGACACACATATGGAGAACTGGCTTTCACTGCCTTTATGTAAACCTTTTATCTTTTTTTCCTCAGTGTCCATTCATCCTCAACTTCTATCCTTGGCTGCCTTTTTCATTTGCTCTCATTTATATCTTGCCAATGAGTCTGTAAGCCAGCACATTTTTCCATCCTAATCACATTCACTGCCCAAATTATGCACGCAACCAATGCAAAGACATAAGGACAAGCAGTTAAGACCCAAAAATGCTCACACCAACAAATAGAAACAAAACTATGGCAATCCTACTGAGAGGAAACTAGCAAGATGCCAACAAGTTCAAGAGCCAAAACTCAGAAACTTGGCCCGAATTTTTTTTTTTTTTTTTTACATTTTTCATTTTGCATTTCAGCAACAGGAAAGTTGACCTACCAAACTATCCTTTTGAGCTGATTCTTTCACATTGTTTATCTTGAAAGTGCAAGACCATGTTTGTGCATCCATGTCATCAGGTGCATGTGTGTTTCTCAGAGATGTGCTTGCTTTGAACCTTGAATTAATCAAATATAACATCTCCATTTGATGATGTCTGCAACAGTCAAAAGCCCAAAGGATGGCAAAAAATACTTTTCTGCTTTTGTCAAAGGATCTTCAAACACCATTTCTGATTGAGGGGAGTCAACAGGCAGCTGTATCAGCAGATGCAAGAAAGGAAACAGAGGTAAGAGAGGGGGGTGATAGGTGCGATGAGGGTAAAAAAAATGATAAACAACACTCTAAAATATCCCACTGTAAACATGTGTTTTCCCCTTATGGATCAGTTAGCATGCAATCCACAAGGGGCAATGAAAAAAGTTGATACATCACAAATATGCCACAATGCAAGCCATGCAACATTCGTTCCACTGATGTTAGAAGTCGTTTTTTATGAGATACATCCATATGTGTGACTGGAAAACCCCACAGGAAGAATATGCTAATGTGCACTGAAATACACAAGGCCCTCAGTTGTCGGTTGTGAATGAGCTTTTTAAAAGCTGAAGCTCCAGTGGAAATCCTTACTTTAAGCTTCTGTCTGATTCAGCACAATCTAATCAAAGACAACTTGTTTGGGAAAAGACTTTGTTACCATTACCCAGATGAACATAGAGAAATAAAGTCACAAAGATATAAAAGTTTTCTGCTTACTTAGGATAACTCAACTATCCAAACACATTTCCTGTAGATCAAATCTGCGGCGCACTCTTTGCCAGTTGTTGGTCTTTGGTGCTGAAATATTTGAGAAAATTTGGAGAAAAAAAAAAAATCAACAGTAGCATTTGTTAACTCTGAAATTAAAAAAAAAAAATTATAAACACTTTTTTTCCAGACTGAAGTTATAAGATTGAATACGACCCTGACTCATCTAGTTTGGATTTGAATGAATGTATTTAGCCCAAGGATGCTCAAACGATGCAATTAAATGAATATATTACTGAAACCAAATGACTGAAGTTTTAATTTCTTATGACTGATAGATTATTTTAAATCTCTAAATATCAATTCCGTTTTCAACCCTAATCCTATGTTTTCCAGCCTTCAGGAAGACATAGCAATAAAAAGTACTACTGTGCATTTTCATCAAAAGACAGTAGCAAGATTAATTTTTTGGATAAGTTCATTCGTATCATAATTGATGTGATGCTAATGCTATTGCCATTTTAGACAAATGATTTCAGAGTTTCTATTTAAAAGCCGTGATCATAAATGAGCTGTACCTTTCATAAGAATTGTAAATATTTCCATGGCCTTTATCTGGACACTACTTGACTCTCTAATGAATACATGCTGACATGGTCATAACTTCATTAATACATTCCCTGTCTCTTCAGTGCATGTGGTCACTCCTGCAGTGATATGGGGATAAAGACAGCCCAAATGATGCTTTGTAGTGGATTTATCCTCTTTTTGTGTATAATCTTATCTCTTGCCGAAGGCACTTTGCTCCAAACCAACGGGGGTCCTGAACTGGTTCTTCTCTGCCACGTGTCCTATCTACCCCTCAGTCTCAGGAGGTCAGCCATTCTGCCAAGACTGAACTCAGGGGAGAGAAGCAGCGGGAACTGCAAGATGAGCCTTGAGGGGATCTTCTTACCCTGAGACGAGTGATTACTTCACTGGGACTAAGTTATGCTAATGCATTCATCTCCAAAAGCACCGTGATTATTTTGAGTTCTTCACCAACTGTTTTAGATTTTGCCTGCATGCTATTTTATGCAAAGATGTTTTTTTTTTTTTTCCAGTGCTTCATTGGCACAGCACTTGCTTTGCAGAGGGAGAAAAAAAGGGGAGAAATTTCAGAAGATTGTTGGATTCTTTGCCCTTATTTTAATGTGCCCTTGATGTGTGAATGAATGCAAATCAAAATGTCTACATTCCATCTTGAATCTATTGCATGTTGCAGTCTTACTAAATGACAGTGGAGAACAATGGGAGACTTGATGATATACTGCAGGATATAGTGCATCTTCCCTGTTATTCCTCTGGCCCTGTGATTTGTCCTGTTTTTCTTTTCTTTTCCTTTTATTTTTTACTGTAGATTTCAACAATGTTACTTCAATCCATGCAAACTTGATGAATTTCTTTCCATCCTCTGCCGCAAAACTAAACCCCTCCCTTTGTAGTCCCATTTAGTCAGCTTTGATGCTACTTTCCACCTGGTGCTCTGCATGTTGTTTGCAATGAAGCTGCATCCTGGCTTGACTGTGGTGCTCCTGTGAAGCATGCGTCAAGGGATATCAGCATAATGCTGGACTGAATATGTTAGAGCACATTCCCTCTAATCCTGAGCACACTGTAATCAGGGGAGACTGGGCTTCCTACTACTGTGACTGCACAAACACGTGCCACTGGTCTGCTGAACTCTGCAAAGGTGATGTGGGTCCAAGTAGAGTTAAAAGTAAGCAGTCTAAGAAACTGTAGGATATTCTTAATAAAAAATAACATGGAATTAGAGGAGAAAAAAATGGAAGAAAGTATCAAATGTTGGGGGAATCAAGGTTTAGGAAAAAAGCATGTAGTACATAAATGTGGGGGGACATGATGGTCTAGAAACAAAATGAAACAGGATAAGTGGCAAAGTTTTCATGGCGGTTCTGCGGGAAATTTCAAAGAATCAATGAATTTGGAGACTTCTGAAAATGAGAGCACTTCCCTGATGCACTGCAGAGATCAGCATCTGCAGCATTAATTACAATAGCCCCCTGCCCCCCCAACCCCCAGCACTCCACCACCTGTTTCTTTTCAATGGCCCCTCTATACGTGAGTAAAATCTAGGAAATCTCATTCAGCGCTATGGCTGATGCAATCCCATACAACCTGCACCCCCTCCCACCCACATACACACAGATTCCACAAACAACTCCCTGTGGGTATCTTGATGTCTTATCTATTAAGAAGGGAAAGCGAGAAAGAGAGTGAATAAAAGCTCTCTGTCACCTAAGATGTCTTGTCCGTGCGCTTTGTTTCTTTTTCACTCCTGAATTGATTTGGCAAGTCAAGCGCTTCACTGATGGAGAGATTGTCAGCCCCGAGAGGACAGAAGCACACTCTGTGCTGTGACGTGTGTGTTGCCATGTCATGGCTGTGTTGTGCATGTGCTGGCTACATATAGCTGTTATCTGAATCCCAAGATTACATCTGCTCAGATGGGATTGGTTTTTCGAGCTGCTTTCTTGAAACAATGGTGAAATTGTATCACAGATAAAGCACAAGCTGTTTCACAAAAATCTGCCAGTCATGAGCTAGGTTGTTGGTCGATATGTACCCTGTTCCAAAATTAAGATATCAATCCTCACTGTCTGCAGATTTCCCTTATAAAACTACGAGGTACAAGCTTGGGTTTATCTGAATACTGATGCACGATTGATGGTGATGCAAAAGCAGCACAAGCCTCTTATTAATGAAGATCTCTTCCATAAATAGAGATCATGCTCATGTGATGGACCACACCTCCCTTTTAAACCTGCAGGCTGGAAGCTCTATTGCTACTTCTGGCCCAAATACGACTGAGCTCTTCCAAGCGATCAATTAAACAATTCATTGGCAATTTAGAAATTTGCCACTTAGATCAGTTTTATGGCTTCCTGATGTCAGAGCTGCATCTTAAACCTAACACCAGAGCTGGAAGCTGCAGAAGCCGGGGCGACAAGCAGTATAGAGCACTAACAGAAGGATCCTCTCTGTCTTTAAATATGCATACACAAACATATGCATCCACACATACAGGCAGATGCAGGGATGAAGAGCTCAAGCAAAGCGAGATCAACAACAGGGGAGGGAGTAATCCACTGTGAAAGTTATATCAGCTGTTACAGCACTAATGAAAATCAACACAGAGGCAGTGCAGAGATAGAAAACTGTTTGTTTGTTTTTTTTCTGCTTGACCTCCAGCTGAGACTCTGAGGCTTTAATTCTCCCAGTGATCTTAGGATGTTCCAAAGGCTACAGTGAAGAAATAAGATTACCTATTTGTACAGGCCAGTAAATCTTATCATACTAGGACAGTGGAAAGCGGCTGCGAAACAGCACCGAAGCAATAAGGATGACGAAGGCCGAGATGCGGGGTGTAATGGTTGCTTAGCAAAAGTTCCTCTCTCAAACAAATCTTCCTATATTTGACTTGTAACTTTATGTTGATATTGTTCATTGTGTGGATGAAGTCTTCTGTCTTCAAAGCCAAGAAGCATGTAATGTATCAATTTTTCCATCTCAGATATAAAACAAGATCGGATTTGTACAAAGTTTATATGAAACAATCCTTCATTTTCCTTCATGCTTTGTTCAAACATTGGTAAAATGAGGCTCAACAAAGGCTACTGAAAGTAAGAATGTGTTCACAGACAGCAATACAAGATGCTTTCATCAAGTGAAACGATAAGGTGCTTCTCTTATTATGAGTGTTTATGTTCAGACTGCAGTTTGACTGCATTGTTCAACATATAGCACGCAGGGCAGAAACATTTTGTTTCCAAGTGACCTTGCTTTGGTTCCAAGCATGACGCAAACAGAAGCTGTGAAGCATGTTGATGGGTCAGGCATGATGAAGGTCGCACTGATTCAGACATGGCAGAGAACGCCAGGCTCCACCAGACACAGGGGTGGCTGGTGGACTTGTGCCACAGACAGGTTAGTCAGGGAGTTGCTCCTGATTCTATCGTGAATGTCAAGCTTCATCATGATGAATTCTTGTGACTGAGATCATGAGAGACAGTTTTATGGGACCATAACCAGCAAATAAGATGATTACAACGGCTAACACAACATAGGCGAGTGGGTGGAGGTTGCGGGGGGGCTGGGCAAGAAACATCACTGCACTAAGCATACATGACAACAACAGTGATAAAGGATTTGGAGCTTATGAGCGTAAAGAGATGTGGGACTTGTTACTGCTACGATATATTTGACATGAACATGCAGAAAAAAGATTATGAGAAGAAACTGTCTGCCACACCCCCAACCCCCCCTGGACCACTCACACACTTAAAGGCACTTGATATAGGGATGACAAAAAAGGGTAAGAGAGATTTTTTCCTGCTCTCTGTCTCTGAACAGACGCTGATCTTCTCAAATCCCTGTGTATCTCATGTTAAATCCTTGTAATGTGGATTAAGACCTGTTGAAACGTATATATAGTTATATCACGGGATTGTGATGGACTTCTTTTTAAATCCTTCGTTGTTTGCCTGAAAAAAACATGACATCACTGATAAGCATTTGCAATAATAAAGTGCCATGCAACTGTATAAAGTCTGGGTGTGTTCAGGCCACTAGGCTAGGATTATTTTATGATAACTTTGGATTCTCTTTTTTTCCCCCCTTCAAAGTGACTAGATATTTTGATTTGTCAGTTCCATTGTGTTTATCGAGCAAAGAGCGATCTATTTTATCCATTTCAATTTTCATTGTATTTTTCCCAAGAGATTCACATTGCTCCACCATTAGTTTACTGCCCTTAAAGGTAAGGAACCAGTTTTGAAGATAAAGCATTCATTGGTTCCTTTGAAGCTTAAGGTCCTCCTACAACATTTCCACTGGATTAAGGTCAAGACTTTGACTGAAACCCTCTAAAACATGAACTTTATGCCTCTTTAACCATTCTTTACAAAGAGGATTTGTGTGACTACAGGAGTTGAATAGCTGGTAAACCTATTTTCTGTTGAAATTTAGTTTATTGACAGGTCTTCTGATATTTTTCATTTGACCTGCCAGGAAAATAACTGAAATTCATTCACTATAGAAAAGGGCTAATTTACCTAAAGGTAAAGCAAAACAGACCTACACCGTAAGTACAATCACCACTTTCTTTAGCTAAGAGATAATGTTCTTATGCTTAAATGCAGTCAACTATCTAAGCATAAAATTGTGCATTTTAACCAAATAGGTCCCATCTGTGCCCACATTTTTCTTTCCAGAAGTGACCTGTAGACCGGTCGGCAAAATTCTTAATTTACACCTTTTTTTTTTTTCTTTTTTTAAAAAATCATTTAGTTTTCATTCACATGGAAGATGCATTTTTGGAGCTCAACAACACTATTTTTAATATATTATACTATTTTTAATACCCATATGTGTCTATCCTGAACAAGGGATGCAATAGCCCCACCTCTCCAATAACCTGCATGCACAACAACTACAACAATAATGGATTGCTGTTGTAACTATGCAGCAGAAATTACTAAGCATGATATTGCTCAATAGTCCACATGAATGTCTGCTTTTTAGCCTGAATTCCTGCCATCTTCTTCTGTGCATGTTGGTTTACATCACACAAGGTTATACATCTGCTCCATTTCTAGTTCCTTACTTTTAGTGTTTGTGTGGCTTTTTTTTTTTTTAGAAGTTTTGTGTGGAACACATTTCTGAAAACAATTCTGCCTTTTGAGAGAATTCTTTTGAAAACTACATCTTTCTGTCACCATGTGGATGTAATAAGCCAGCATGGTGTCACTTATGAATCAGTGCAAGCTACTGTTGTTTTGAAGCTGTTGCAACAGTGAAACTGGAGAGTGATACTTGAAGCCTGATTGGATACAAATATGGATTTTTTGCAGCAGACTCTCTCTTAACTATGAAATTGTTTCGAGAAAGACCACAAGCACACTGAGCAGAGGTTGTGAATTTAGTCAATAACGCCATAATGAGGCGTATGAAAAATGTATTGTGTTTTGATTTTGAGATAATTTTAATGAAATTCTGCTGTTAATAGAGATGTTGTGTGATTTTACACTTTGTTGTCACTTCAACTTCTCATCTGAAACTTGAAAATTATTTAGATACTCGAGTCTTTGTTTTAAAGTGATCGCTGAAGTTCAAACATGGAGATTAAGGAAATAAACTTAAATGTGTTCCATTTGTACACAGTCAACCTGACTATGAATTGGCAGAGTCCAAATTCAGTTCTCTTGTAGTTTTCTGACTTATTCAAACATGGTGAATGTAGAGCTCTGTTTCAGGTCAGAACTTTCCTCAGATAAAAGAAGACACTTATTTATATGATTGGTAAAAAATCTTTTGTAAACACCTAACTCCATTTATACCCGTTTCCTCACATACTTATTTTTAAGGCAAACAATCAGTAAGGTAATTATCACATTCAAATCTCCAACTCACAATTCAGTTGGAGTCTCCTCATTGACCAACTGTTAAAAAAAAAAAAAAAATGTTAAAAATATTATACTTTTAAAAAAGACATCTGGTGATGGTTTAGATGATTTATACAAATGAATACCATTGCATAATGCAAGTTAAAAACAGGAAGAACATGCAGAAAAACGTGCACATACATACAACATTTACAATGTCACCTAATCTCCACTCAGAGCAGCATGCGAAACTACTGTTCATTAGGATAAAATTTTTCCAGACATGACATCAAATTCCCTTCACCACTAAAATAAAAACAAGCAGTTGATTCCCAGCTGAGTCTCACTGTCAAGCGGCCATTTATTCTCTTCTGAGTCTCTCAATTATTCATTTGCTCACTTACTCGTTTATTCACTACATCGTTTTTGCAATACATGACTCCTCAAACCTGCATTCTTGTTGCTTTTATTATATCAAAACTTCCATCATTGCTTTCTGCGATGAAATAAAATAAAACTGTGCTGAAAAGTGGCTTAAGAGAGGTAAACTACAACTTACTCCTCCAGAAACAGTTCCAGAGACAAATATGTTCCTAGCCAGAGAAATGAATAAATAACTAGTTAGTGCTTCCTTTAACACATGCGCTGAACACCTGCTAGATGTTGAAAATCAGCAAAGTCCCAACCTGTGATGTTTTCATCCAAGAAATAAACAGCAACCAGGTGAAAACAGTGCCGTCTCCTGACTCCATCAGGAGATCTCGGCCTACCAAAAGCACAAGCAGCTGTCAGCTATTCATGTACACCGTTTTATCAGGGCAATACATGTACGGTCAGTTACCACAAATGTCTCTGTATACTGGTATTTTTGTGCGTAGGGAGGAATGAATGGAACGGTTCTGATACAACTGCTGATCCAGTCTTGGCAGGCAGAATGACCACACTTATTGAAAGGCTGCTGGAGTCCTTTAACGAGGTAATATTACAACACCAAATGATGAAAAATTCATGTTACAGTTGGTGTTGGTGCAGATGGTTCGCAGGAATTTCGTTCACTATTTGATATTCTGACATGCCAGCTCAGCAGGCACTATTGTGTGATTGGAGCTGAAAAAGAAAACCACACTTAGAGCTGAAAGCTCATGCTATTACTGTGAACAGCCTGTAGACACAGCAACAAAAGTGGAAAAGTGTGTTTGTGTATTCACCTTTGTGTTTTGTGTATGAGATCATGTAATGTAGGTGTATGTGAGTGTGTTTTTATTTGTGTGTTTTTGGATCTGTGGGCAAGAGTGTGTGAAACACAGGGCTGTGTAGGTGAGGACATGCATACTGAATGCTAAGCGAACAGCCTGCCTATCTCATTGGCATTGGAGAGCTTGTACAGCTCTGATAAGTGCATTTATAGAAAAGTCAGCACAGCTTTATCTCGTTATTGCAGGTTAGATTGCAGATAAAAAGGATTGGAATCCATAAAGTAAATAAAAAAAATTAAAAAAAAAGAAAAATTCAAACCTGAGATAAGAAGCCAGCTTCTAAGCTAAAGCAGCTTGCTCCTGACTCACACTGCACTCAGCCTGTTCATCAGTATGGCACCTATCACTATCCCAAGGCTGTGTATGGGGCCTCACTAAGACCGCCAAGGACAGTTCAGATAATAACTGATGGTAGATTGTGCTTCTCTTAGTTGTCTTGGGTTGATTTTTTTTTAAGTTTCATGCAAAAGAGGTCCCCCTCAAGGCTACAGCAGAGCAATTCTTGGTGACATTTTGAGGTATGTAAATTCAAAGAGAGCATTTAATCCCACTGTTTCTGTGCACTCAGCCCAGACCCCCCCCCCCCCCCCCCCCAACCCCTGCATCTGTTACCTTACGTATGTCTTTAATACATTCCTTTCCATTCACCTCAAAACAGTCCTCTGAAAATCACCTTTCTCCGTAACAATCCCATCCGTCTTTAAGCCCCCAAACCTCCGTCCTTCCTCTATTCTGTGTTGGAATAAGACTCCAGCAGTGGACCCTTAGGGTGATGGTGATGGAATGCATTTGGGGGGCCAGCAGCTTTCTCTCTCCAACCTGCATGCAAAATTTTCCCAATAGGGAATCACTGGCTCCTGTTTACAACACAGAGAAGGGTGCAAGTGCCATGGTAACACCATTGCTCTCCCTAAAACCCTTGGCAAACAGGTCTGCACAGTCACCCACAGTTAAAACGTTTCCCTGCTGCACAAAGAAAAAAAAGCCAAGAAAAAAAAAAAAAAAAAAGAGAGAATTGGCTGAAAGTATGCTGGCGCACACCCATTCACAGCGGAAGTCTGTTTTTTAATTCCTTTTTCATGTTTTTTTGACTTAGAAATTTAATTTATGAGCAAGACAGAAGGAACGATGGCTTTATAGTAGGTATGGGATATATGAATAAAGCTGGAAACAAGTCATGCACTGTACTCACACATCTCAAAAAGTACAATAAATTGTGCAAAATCCTCAACAAAACATCAAGAATATACAAATGCAACCATGTACTAGCATAATCACCGTCACACACTTGGTGCTGTCAGGAATAGCTGCCTTTTCACTCAGACTGAGTGCTTGAGAGATTAAGCTCAGAATGATTTATAGTATTTTTGGTAAGAATAAATGCTCAAGTCTTCATAAAAAAATAAATAAATGAAATGATAGAAAAACGAAAAAATATTTATTGATTTCCACAGTGGATTTTTGCTAAGTGACCCTGGCAGTTAAATATTCATAAGCCATTAAAAATAAAAGATGCATATTTTGTATGTTTGACCCCTTGTTGTGCACAGCACAGTCTATAATCTTTCCAGTTTCAGCACACTGTCCCACTCAAAGGTGAAGTGAACACTGTTTCACAAACAGAAAAACACCATTCATTTCCCACATGTTAGCTGTTGATTAGAACTGGATGAAAGAAACTGCAATCTCCTCATTTGGCAGATAGCGAAGCCCACAGATATCTTCATAACATTATTCTCCTGCTGCTGTTGTTCCACAATGCAGATTTTCCTCTTCAGATTTGGAAAATTGCCCTTCGTTATAGCATTTGGATACGATGAGTGAGGAAAAATGCAAAATGAAACCCGAGAAAGTAATAAAACTTTTAATTAAAATCTGGATGAGTTTGAGAAGGGTGTCATTTTTCTGACAGCTTTTATGGAGAAAAAGAAAGAAAAGGTGAGGTTAGGGGATAGAAGAGACAAAAAAAATAACTAATCTATTCTATATAAAGTAATTTTACATCTAATAATGAGCAGTGACTGAGTTTTTCTTAACTGCTTTCTCTATCTATCAATGTCAGAGAAAAGGTCAAATTTTCTTCTTTTGTCATCTTCTCACTACTGTCTTATTTAGCTCTTCAGTAAGCTTCTCACATATTTGTCTTTGTAGGGTTGGGACACGCTGGCTCAGTGTGAGTTCCTCCATCTTGAGAAATTATGCATTGGCTATGACGCTCCCTGCTGAATCCCTGCTGGGGCTGAGCGGTGTTCTGGGATGCAACCCAAGTCTAATCATCCGATACAAGTTTAAAAGTGGCCATGGGTAGTTTTTCAGTAGCGCAAAGGGGGTGGAGGGAGGTGACTACCATGAGGGGGCCCTGCAGAGATGTTCTGCGGAGGCAGCAGGCACTCTGTCCAACTATCCTCACATGAGCCAGGGCAGGTAATGAAAGGCAAAGACATAGATGAGTGATCTGCCTTCGGGACTCGCCAGCCTTGATTAATACATGTGTGCTTCTGTCTGTTTTGACTGTGTGTTGTGTGATTTGTCTCTGCGGTCATTAATTCACTCACATTTATTGCATTTGTTCAAAATGTTCTCGCACTGTGGCCATTTGTTTGGGAACATTTTGTCCATCTCAAGTGGCCTAAACACATGATGTGAACACTCGTGCATCCTGTGTCGCCATGCAAATGTGTGCATGTGTTTGCATAACCAGGATGCTAATTTGAAACTTCTTTGAATACCCAACTACTTCACCCGTAAACATTCAATGGTTGTTTTACCCTCCGTGTTGTTATTGTTGCTGTGTGGCATCTATGGGTGGGTTTTTAATACTCTGAGACCAGATTAGTGTATCTTGAGAATGCATTGATAAACTGGGAAAGGATTGGCACCAGGTCAAACTTTGATCCCGGCGGTTGTTTACAGCTGATCCAATGCAAGTCACACTGGCCCAACTGGTCCTGGACTAATCCTAGGTCCAGTGTATATGCTAGCAACCATGTGGGTGAGGCCAAGAGGAGTTTGTTTCATTTGTATGACCCATATAGGGATGAACTGCACTGTGACAGTAGAGCACCCTTTCTTAAGACACCCCTCCCTTTCTCTTCATCCTCTTATCATTTACTAGTGATCCTTGGTAACTACTGTAAGATGACTTACACTGGATAACACTGTAATTGCTTTGAGGTCCAATGAGGTTATCACCTCCATTTATGGTTAATTAAAGGGACTATTGTTGACAACAAGGGAATGTTTACTTGAAAATCAGGCTAAGATAGATAAACAATGACAACATTGTGCACCTATCGGAGGATATGAACCTCATCTAAGAAAAACAAAACACTATCCACAAAGCTTCACATCAACCACTAAAGCATATTATTCCACTCAATAATGAAGTAATAAACTGCATGTTGTGCTTTGGGGTTTTTTTTCTTCTTTTTTCGGCAAACACAGTTTGAATTTGATAGTTATTGTGATTGAAAACTGGAGCTGGCTGCTGATTCCTGAAAGAATTTCTCCTGGAAATTCAGTTTTAATAAAGTAAAACAACCTATTTCCTTCTGCCTGTGCTCACTTCTAAATTAAGCTGCAAACACAAGCTCTTAAGGCTGAATGATGCCTCTGCATTGAGGTGTTCGGGTACCTACATCCTGTGGTGTGCAGCTCCACAGAAATGTAATTACAGTACACATCAGGGCTACAGGAGTGTGTGTAGGGAGCGGGCAACAGAGTTGTGACTGACCTTCCTGAGGAGTTTTGTGTTCTCTCTCTTCACACACAAGTTTTCAGTTCTGGCAGTGTTAGCTGAAAGTTTGAACAACAGGCATCAGGTTGAAAATGCATTTTTCTTTTCACCTTTGTAGTAAGTCCATTCAAATTTTTTATATAAACCATTTTCAGCTCTATTCTCTTCTTAGCAACATTTTCTGTCACACACTCATTTGTGTGCTATCAAATGAGTGTGTGATCGTAAACAACCTTTCCTTGAGTAGTATAAAGAAACAACACAGCCAGATAATGCACAACAATTCAATTAAATATGCTGAATGCCGATGTATCAGTATAACTTATGTATTTGCCGGTTATTGTAATGGCTACAACGCCATTGTGGACAAGTAAATGCAACTTTTTATATTTTTACATACCACAGACGCAGTGCTCAGTAAGAGCTAGTATTTTACCCCTACAAGTTGTGTTACTCTGTTGGTGATTCCCAGTTTTGACAGCAGCAGCTTTGACATATGGAGCTCTGCTTGGGAGAACTAACAGAAAGTTAATCTGTCCCTGATTCCCATGGCTTGGCCAAACTCCCCCCTTTTAATAAACTAGGTCACAACTAAGCACAGCCAATCTAAGAGAAGAAAAAAATCCCCACCAACTAAAAATAAAAAGTGTCTTACAAAGACGGGGGGGGGGGGAGGGGGGGGAGAGAAAACAACATTAAGAAATCAAAATTGGATCTCTTTGTTCTGAATTTGGATCATTCACATCTTAATTCTAGCACCGTGCTGCAATGGGGCGGAAACTGCTCGCAGGCCAAGAACACCATTGTCTTTGCTTAGATAATAAAAGAAAAAAGCCCTGTATAGCCTGAAAGCACAAGTCAGCCCACTGCCTTGCACAGGAACAGAGAGCTGGTGTAATCCACTATAGACATAAGCTCCAGAATGTAATTGAAACAGTGCTGACAGCGGTGCAAAGACGAAACAGAGGCGCAGTGGAAAGAAGGTAAAAATGACTTCAGATGGCACTTTTCTTGCGGCTTTTGATGCAGTGAGAAGCTTTTCTACATCTCGTGTTCTGCTGAAAACGCTTGCTGCCATTCCTGATAACACAATTGCCAACTGAGTGAGCACTGACCACCTCGTCTCTCCTGGGTTGTTTCCCGTGCTTTGTTGTGGCGACCCTGCAGGCATGATGTCTCTCCTACTGGGCTCAAAGATTGTACAGCACCCTGGATGTTCCTCTCATGGGAAAGAAGACGACAAGAGAGCCTATGAGTAAAAGTTAAAAGAAGTGTAGAAGATGGGAAAGATGGGATAGAGAGGGTGAAAAGGAGTTATGTTTTCATGTTCGCAGTCTGTCCTTTTGATGTACACTCCAAAACAACCTGAGGCCCAAAGCAGCCAATCCCAGTGGCTGACATGACAGTCAGCTTGGCAGCCAGTTGGCACACTAGAGACTTCACTCCGCCTCTGTTCCCGCCCTGTCCTGCCGTGCTCACTGCCATCCCCTCCCTATCCTCTACCTTCATGGAGTCCCACACTTCCTACAACCCAACCCTCCATCTTGCATGCCAACGCATGTTTGGCACCCTGGTACCCAGCCTTCCATTTCTGCCAACCAGTCTCACTGTTATGCCAATGGTCTTGGAAACAACAGTGCAGTGTGAAATTGGCACAACACACGCAACAGAAAATGCTGCCCACATACACTAAACTTTCTAAATAAAAACTATAGGCAAAGAGAAACCCCTTTGTGGAAGAGATCTCCGCTGGACCAGTCCCAAAATGGGAAATGAGGGAAGGCGGAAACCATGTAGGGTGCAGACCCACTTTCACCAAAACACTTGCACACAAGCACACATATGAAACACTCCGCTTTATTTGTTTTTGTTACAGAATTCCCAACAATGGTAAGGCCAGTGCCAAATAAAAAAAAAGACAAACACAAAGGACGAAAACGAAAGAAAAACACTAATTAAGATGCGGATAATCATTATATGCATACATGGCCAGCAGTGCTGTGATCATCACTGTTATAGTCTTTTATTGTCTTTCATCTCTCTTAAGAGGCGATGAAAATCAATGGCAGGCTTTCCCTGCGGCTTGGCAACCATCTGTAACCTAGTGAAGAGGATGGAGACGGCTCCCTGTCATAGCTCTCTCCTTCAGCACACACAGAGTCAGACATGTGTACTCATGTGCTGTACACACGCGCACACATACACACATAGATTCTCAGACTTCTCCCACCACTGGCTGCAGCAGAGGGAGATTGCTATCAGGGTGAGGCAGGGCTTTAATTGATCTTGGTCACAGTTTAATGTGAGGCAGGGATTAGCTGTTATCAGTGAAGAGGAAGAGGCAGAGGGAAGGGTTTTGGGAGGAGATATCACAGTCCCTGACGTTAAAACCCGCCGCCCTAGATGACAGGGATTCTGTGATGTGACCCACAAAGATGTGAGAGTGCTGCTGGGAAAGTAGTGGTGGAAAGCTGGGCAGTGGAGAGATGGGCAACATCAAGCTGAACTTAATCCCAATTTCCCTGTGACGTTGCAGGCCTAATCTTGACTATTTCTAGCCCAGTGGGGAATGAGGGATAGAGCTGGTGCCAACATTTGGCCTGTGCAATTTAAATCCACAACTTCTTTTTAAGCTTTGTTAAGATCACAAGACATGGAAGTAAGGCATGTTTGATTATTGGCAGGTGAATCATCAGAGCTAAAGGGTGTAAAAGGTTTGCCTGGGAAGGGCTATGGGATTTCCTTTGCATCACACTCAAATACTACCAGCATCCAGAGTCAGAGCTTATGCAGTCTTTGCGATTCCCTATGGTTCAATAAAGCAAGAGATAAATAAGTTACAGGGCAGACAGGGTCAACATTAATCACCAAATTACACAGGTTCAAAACACAGTGATGGGTCCCGTGGCCACCACATATCAGGGAGGATGGATATAACTATTTTTGAGCTACAGATTTCAAAGACTGCTTTCACTGTAGCTCGGATGCCAAGACAACATGAAAAAAAATGCAGTACAGTGTGCCAGTTGGTGAAGCTTCAAACTGAATGAGGGAGAAAAACATCACAGCTGAATGGCTGTTTTGTTGTTTTGCTGTGCTGTTTTTTTTTTCTCCTTTCTCTTTTTTTTCCCTCTATCTGAAAAAGGACTGTAAAATTCCTAATCAGACAAAAAGAAACATGAAACTTTGGAGCAGAGATGAAAACAAAAAGCAGAAAAGCTGCAATATAGCTAGAAGTAAAGTGGCTTTAACCCTCAATTCTCGTGACTTTGTAGATGTCAAGGAGCTACTTTTGTTTTGTTTTTTCCTTTAGCATCTCTCACTGATAGCGGAGGCTGGCAGCTTTCAGCGAGTGTGGACAAGCTAAACAAATCATCAAAAGCCATGAATCTGCTGCTTCTTCTGCCTGTCTTTTCTACTGTGAGACAGTTTTCTCATTCGGTCCTCTCCACTTACAGTAGACTAGTTCAAGAGCCTCTTAACGGTTTCCCTCACCCCTCTCCACCCCTAGCTGCCAGCTTCTTTCCAAGTTCCCAAGATAACTCTTAACCCAAAGGATGGATGAAAAATCAGAGGCAGCAGAATGTTCAATTTCTCCCCAGAGGATCCATTAAATGAGATGAGCTTTGATTTGAAATTGTTGTGATGCATAACATGCATTTGTAACTTTGTTGTCTAAGTGGTCAATTTAGTAAAACAGCAAAAGCATCATATGCATGATAAACTGAGAAACAAGATAGCGTGGGCAATCAAGTCCTTTCCTCACACAGAACTGATTTATGATGTATAACATGCTGAACTATGATCGACGTACGATTGATTTTTATATTGTATAAGCTAATTAAATTAGGAATGCTTTATAACTCCCAGTATGAAGCATTATTCTGTACAGTCTCACATACACACACCTTTATGAGCACCAAACATCTCTGTGCCCCCACTCATTCAGGGCCATAAAAACATATTTATGAGAGCATCAGGCCATTGAGCCACAGCAATGTTTGCCATTTTCTCCGCGCTCTATGATTCCATCCAAGCGTCAAGATTGATTCTGAGAGCTCCTACTGTGTCACCCTCCATAAGGAATATGTATAATTCAACAGCCTGTTTTTTCTCTCTTTTTTTCCATAAACATACACTCATACTATTACCAGCCCTCAGCGACGAAGCCATCCAAGGAAAAAAGAGGATTGTCTGCTTGGGGAACAGAGAGGAGGGGTGGTGGAGATGTTGCTAGTGGGCTGGTGGAGTTTTTTTTTTTTTTATTCCCCCTCAATGCTCAGAGTGCTGCTAACACAAGCCCCATGTTGTTCTTTGTGCAGGGACACTAACAGACTGTCACATGGCAGGACACTGCCAGCTGAACAATCACCAACACCAATCCTGCCTGCCAATTGTCAACCTGTCATTTCTAATGGCCACAGTGGGCCAGATGCTCACAGAATAGGCAAGGCCGTTGAACACATGCAGCAGACCAGGCTTTCTACCTGAGCCTGAAGGGGAAGCCACAGTTGTGTCTGTGTGGCTCTCTGTGTAGACATTGGTGTGTACAAGACCCTTTAGGGGAAAGAATTGTCTGTGCGTGGCACACATGGTGTTTCTTTGTGCTGTTATTTAAGCTCACATGGGTAACTGTTGCACAGCACATGCATGGTGCATGTGTTTAGTGTAACTTTGCGCGCCCAGTAAGTGTACATTCCTGTCAAGTGTCTTCCCGGCAATGGAGGGCTCACTGGGCTAGGCAGGACTACAGTCATTACATCCACGCTCTCGCACAAGCAGATGGCAAAACAGATGATCCTCGCTCATCTCACTCATGACCATCCATATTTATTTCATGGTTTCTGGCCCACAGACTCCCCATGCCTATCACTTCTCCATGAGTGCCTTGGCAGGGAGAGAGTTTCCAACGCACACAAGTGTTTGGAAAACAAAATAGGCATGAAAAAAGAATCAAGTGAGACTGAAAACAAGAAAAAGCTGTGAAAACCAAAAAGGAAAACACTGGTACTCACTAGTGTGCACCCATCTAAGCTGTTAAATAACTTCACATTGATCAAAGACAACAGCAAATCCATGTGTTGTTGTGAGCTACTGTTCATGACTAAGGCTCAGGTCAATGCTAGTTGACGTGATTTATACAGCTTCTGGGAGTGCCAATAAATGAAAGGTCTGATTGGCCCTGTGTAGAACTGGACAGCATGGCTCTTCACTCACTGCCTTTGATCTCCCACTACTTACTGGGGAAATGAGCAACCTAGCCGAAGACAAACTCACAGAAAGCCCCATACATTACACACTATCCCCTGGAGCTAGGCCAGAGCTAAAAAGCCCAAATTGGTCCGCACCAGCACTGTTTAATGGAACCCTGTCTGACAAGGGGCCATTTTTAAATCCACTTGACCAGCTCAATACAGTCTGTGTGACATCAATGCAGTGTGGCTTTTGCTGAGGCAGGAAGTTGGCCCTTTTACCTGATGTCCTAATTATCTCCATATCTCACTACTTATTATGGATGTGAGTATTAATGGGTGGATCTTTTTATGCTGCTGTTATCAAAATCCTCCCCTGACCTCCTCCTCACCCATTTCAATTTCTTATTCTCCCTTTGCTCTTTTATTGTTAATGTCTCAACATATACTTTGTGCCTGTGCCCTCACCAGATATGGCAGCAGTTCTGGACGATGGATGAAATTTAGGTTAATCATAGGAAGTGACACAGAGGTGTCCCCCAGGGCCAGTGGCTGAGTGAGCAACTCAATTAAGAGTAAACATCCTCAGACAGAGCCACCCATGCAGGCTTGAACTTGGCCACCTTCGGGCGAGAGGGTGGAGAAAGCTCAGCAAAGTCTTCCCTGCCTTTCTTTGCTCTCCCTGGGCGGGCATTGGATTTAGCACTGGCAAGGCAGAGCCAAGGGCCATGGTGACCGTGTGCTCCAGTTACTCTGTCGCGTATGATTCACCATAACTGAGGGGGGGCTTCAAGCAGGACATGTGACACACATAGATGAGTGGACGGCTGCCTTGTTCCGTTATCAGTCAGCCATGGGATTCAGAGATATGGGGGGAGCAAGAAACAGCAGGACAAATTGGAATCATAAATGTTATCCAGACCCCCCACTCCCCACCCTTACAACTACCTACCCCAGCCCCCACTCCTTTCCCCAAAGCAAGAGTCAGAGATGGGACCATGGTGGTGATAGTGGTCATGCTAACAGATTGTGGCTACACTACTAACAGAAGTACAGAAATGGCCAAGGGGCTCAAAATAGATAGCAAGCTCTATCAAGGCTAAGAAAGGGCCCTTGGGTGTAAGCACCATCATTTCCAACAGCAACAAGCAGATAAAAAACAGCTGGTACCAATGGAAGCGCTTTACTGCTAATTTATTTAACCTCAAGACAGA
Source organism: Telmatherina bonti (assembly GCF_933228915.1). Taxonomy (NCBI): domain Eukaryota; kingdom Metazoa; phylum Chordata; class Actinopteri; order Atheriniformes; family Telmatherinidae; genus Telmatherina; species Telmatherina bonti. The sequence goes on from NC_136623.1 coordinate 23,693,543, forward strand.
AAACAGGTGAAAAACAGAAAGATGTTCTCTTGGCAGAGCAACAGAAAAATGATGTGCCAATTTTGTATCAGTGAAATGACAGGTTTTCTGTGTTAACAAATGCAGAACACTATAGGACTACTGTTGGATGTGAATTAAGATTATGTTGAAAGCTGTGTATAGAGAACTACACACACACACACACACACACACACACACACACACACACATATACAATATATATATATATATATATATATATATATATATATATATATATATATATACACATACATACATACATACATACATACATACATACATACATACATACATACATACATACATACATACGACAGACACACACACACAAAACAAAATATGTGAACATATAATGGAGATAATACTGCATAATCAACTAAATGAGAAAAATTGTGTAAAGTACTTTGTTCAACCTGGATCAGTTTAAAATTAAATTTCAGCTAATAAATTCCCTTACCTGTTACACACCTCAAAGTCATACATACTAGACATTTGTTACACATATGTCTCAGAAAATGAGAACAGTTTCATGCACCATGCAATAAAACAGTTCTAGCATGTTGCAATTGAGTTATATATTGTGCAGCCTGAACATTTGCAATGTTTCCAATAGAGAATGAGGTCCACATGCATAGCAAGTTTCCTGTAAAGGTATCAGGTGAGTTTTTTTTTATAAAAACATCTGGTAAGTAATCCATAGCAACTGTTCACAAAATGAAAAAAATTAGAAAACATTGAAAAAAAAAATAGTATGTGAATGCAAAAATTAGGAGTTAATCTCAAGTCTCTGAGATGTAGCATCAACCAATCAGATGAAAAAAGAAGAGTTGAGAACTTTAAACGTTTAGAAGAAAGGCTTTTTCACTTAAAAATGTACAATTGTTCTTCTTTGCTTCTCTTTTGATGAAAAAATTATTTATAAAGTCAACATTGCGGAGTTATGTCATAACTAAAATACTCCAATAGCTGCTGATGTAAAATGCTGATTAATCCAAATCAGTGTCTGAACTGAAGACTCATTGCTTGGACCCTGACAGATGGATTTTTTTTTTTTTTTATGATCACAATAATAATCTCACAAATTTATATCCTTTGCAAAATGATTTGGAGTTACAGCCTGGGTTCCTGGAAAGTTAGTTTTATCCTCTTTAGAGCCATTCCCCTTCTGTTTGGAACAATATATAAACCGTCAGGACTCTCAAATCCAAAACATGGACTTGTTTGCAAAGTAGAGACTCATAAAATGAGCATTAATGCAGGTTTGCGACCCTTCATGTGCTTTTTTTTTTTTTTTTTTAAAGTCATTCTACTAGTTCATATCCAGTTCTGATGCAGTCTAATAGAAAGGCTTACATAAAAAAAGAGAAATAATTGCATAAACTGATAAGTCTTTCAAAAGAAATATTTGCACTCTGAAATGAGACAAGCAGAAAACATTGATTTTTTGTTTGTTTGCTTTTGTTAATCTTTTCTTTTATAATGGTTTCTCATTCATTTTTCTGTTGTTCCGAAGGATTAGAAAGCAGTAGCGCATCTATGTTAAAAAGGATGCAATAATTTCAGTTGAGCATATTTTTATCTGCTCAGGTGTGCTTGTGTCTGGTCAGGTTGTGCCCCCCGCTCCCCTTTTATTTACTGTGTAGGCAGAAAGGAAAATTTACATGTAAAACATGCTCTAGTCCTGGAAATTCTGTTATGCTAAATGTTGGAGGCATTGTAAAGGTGAACATAATGAATGATGAAGACAGCCAATGAAAACATCTCGTTTACAAGAGATATGTGTATTAATGTCAAAGAGCCTTCTGTTAATAAAGCTATGTGGAGTTCCAGTCGCAGTTCAGCTGATGCAGTAGTCTCTTTCCTCTGTCATTTAGTCCCAGCACTGGGTTCACAAACACAGACTGCTGCATAAAATCTGTCTCTGAAAAAAAAAAAAAAATTACTTTCAATATTTATCTCCAATTATTAAAAAATGTATCAGATTAAAGATATATCAGTGAAAGTGAAGGATATAACACCACATAAGGATTGCATCAAAATAAAACAAAACAAACTAAAATAGACAGCATATCTGTGATTCAAATGACTGACTACCATCAATGATATTAACTGGTCAGTGTCACCTCTTTGTCTCAAGCAGGTAGGAAGAAGCTACGTCATTTCCTCTTTGCACACCAGCTGACTAGTGAATAAGACAAGAAAAACATGGCTGTAATGTGCCACCTATAATCTTTGAGTTCTGCTGGACTTGTTTCTGTGGCGATTGTAGAGGACAGGTTGTGGTGCTCTGACCTAAAGTCTTTTCAAAAGGATAATGAGCCTCACGGCTGCCCAAATGAATGGCATAGGTGGCTAAGGTTCATTCTGTTTCCTCATAATGAGCTTCCATCCTTTCAAAAATAAGCCATGAGGCTTTTCAAGCCTTTTTAACTTCTCCTACATAAAATAACAATGGACAAAAAGCAGAGTTCAAATATGTAAATAGCCTAAAGCATGATCATGAACACCACTGAGGAGAACAGTGAGAGTAAACAATAAGAAATGCAACACCAGTTGACATTTTGAGGTCAGCATCATTCTGCTCTTCATCTCTGGCTCCTCAGCATTCCTGATTAGCCATGGTGGCTTTGAGGGGGCACATTATAACTGTTTGTCCACGGAGCTAATTAAGGCAGACACACAAAGCAACAAACAAAACAACATATCAGATGCACTAAATCTCTTCTGAAGGAGCTGAACTACACAAACATGCCATTCACTCAACCTCCCACCCCCCACCCTCAGGCAGAGGTGTGTTTGGTGCAGAGGAGACATAGAAGGTAGACAGTGAAATGATTTTGGCCATCAAACTCGTGTCATCTACCCAGGGTGGGCAGGCAACAGAGGTGACCGAGGGAGACAGTTGTTGCAGCACACAATTGTATGATGGGTGAATGGATGTAGTGTGTTTGTGGTGTGTGTGTGTGTGTGTGAGTGAGAGAGAGAGAGAGAGAGAAAGTGTGGCAGTCACTGAGTGAACTAGATAAGAGGTAGAAAGAAGGGAGAGGACAGTCACTCACAGTGCAGCAACTTTTCAAGCGCAGGCCTGTCAAGCATGGACTGACTCCTGTGACAGCCACACTGAACTCCAGGTGAGCTACTAATTCTCCCACTGTGCTGGGATTGCTGTTGCTGTCCTCACTGGAAAGGCCACCCATAAAGCCGCAGACACAGATGTTTTGACATGCTGGGTGGGAACGGCTGAAATTCCTGCATCTGTTGGGGTATAACACAGACAGGAAGTTAGTCAAATCAGCATGCAGAACTGTGTGACACCTGACACTCCTGTAATGAATTATGCAAGCATGTGTTTTACCATGCTGGATGGTATTGAAAAGAGACAGAGATGACTTAGCATGAGTCTTTCATTTGGTTATAATGAGCTGAGCTGCTCTAATGTCTTTATTGAACATGTATATTTTGCATCTCTTTAGTGTGAGAAATCTTTCTGAAGAGCTGAGAAGAGGAAATAAAAGTGCTGGGCTTGTTCCTTTGGAGATTTTAAACACCTGTAGGAAGTTGATTTAAACACCCACCTTGATACCCCTGTGATTTCAGAACACCTACCTTTCTCACCTTATTGTCTGTTAATTAGTTGCAGAAACAGGTGTGAACTTGGCCCAGTGGAACGAATTGGGATGGTGTTTGCGGCTGCATAGGCACTGGCCTCTATTTAGTGCACAGTTGGGTCGAAGGAGATCTAGAACCTGGCCCTGCAGACTCACACAGCCAGAGTGATTTCACTGAGACTTTGATGTGACTGCTAATGGCTGCTGACAGATAGTCTCGCTTCCCTGCACATCATGCTGATTCTTATTGTGTTTCCCCAGCCTTGCAGACACCAAGCTCTGACTTTACTATAAACTTATTTAATCTAACCTTTGACAAAGTTTTGCTAAATCTGCATTAATCCATCTGGGATTAATGAAAGGAGTGGCAGAAAAAAAAAACCTATAGTGATCCAGTAAATTTGACTTGTACTAGTGACTGGCATACTATATGTTTCATTACAGGCAAGTAAAAACACAACCCATCGTGTCATACATGGATCTATAAAGACAAGCAGACATTTATACAATCTGTAAACATAGGCATGGAGTGTTACACATACCTTAAGTCCCATTGAAGGCTGTTTATTTATGGTGCTTCTACCCTACTTGATCTGTGGCCTGACCAGCCAACCATAATATTTGCCATGTGGCAGTCACAACAGGTTTGACTCTTCATTCAGCCCAGTCTGTGCACATTGAGTTAACAGGTTTCAGCTGCAGTGAGGGCATGTCAACCCAAGAATGCACTAATCAATCATATTTCACTTCAGGCACGCCCGGGCTAAACCACAACCTACCACTATGCTCTGTCCCTCCTATGGTTTCTTGCTCTTTGCTTTCTCTGGGTCTCTTGAGCACATAGTGCAGGAAAAGCTTAATGAATCAGACAAGCTGTTCACATGGACAATAATGAGCAGGTTTTGGTTGAAGGAAACCACAATTTCTACTTTCCACTAAAGTGCATGAGCTAATGCTACAACAATAATGAATAGTGCCAGAGGGATCTTTGTTTAATCTGCTCTTATTAAAAGGTCGGTGTTGCAGCAGACATGCATGCCGTTGGAAGAATTGTTTGACAAATGCATGCAACGTTGGAGATTACTAGCTTAGCTAACTTAATGCAAACTGTCTCTGGAATGTTAGGCAGTAACACGATTTGGGGAATTCCTTTTAACAATGTAAATCAAGTTGCACAATGTAAACAATAAGAAAGAAAATCTCAAGCAAAAGAAAAAAACAACTTTAGAAGGCTTTGATGTATTCATGGATAAATTGCCATGTCCCCCCATCCCCCCTGCCGTAGCCCTTAGGGCAACATCTTAACTGATATAAATCGGCTTTACTGCACTGGTCAAAATTTCCTTCTTCACAGCGCAGGGCTTTCAAGTGATCATCTATCAGCAAAGCTAATCTATTTTCCTCTCTAAAGGGCCCCTTTTTCATTTCAATTCACGGATCCACTTAATTTGAGCGCGACCTGTTTTAATACAACATGTATTATGTGGAACGGTTGTGGCCTTGAGCGATGTGCTTTACCTGCATTTCACTGGTGCAAAGCTCAGCTTTGTAAATGGGCTCCAGAATTTGTGAGTCACTTGGGATGGAAACCTGTGCCAAGCCATACAATAATAACACTAATATTTATATAAGCTCTCAATTCCTCCTCACTCTTATTTGCTGCCTTGTCTTGAAGTTTGACTGACAAATCATGACAATCATGTTGCTGACTGTTTTTTTTTTCTATTACTGGAGGCCAAACCTGGGTTTTAAGCAGTGTAAAATATAATTAGAGTGGCATGCAATAGTTTGATCAAAATAACTTTTTGTGTGAACTGTTTGGAAAACTATTTGCACCAACATGAGTGACATTTTGTTTGCATGTTCTCCCTGTGGATGTGGGGGTTCTCTCCGGGTACTTCGGCTTCCTCCCACCATCCAAAGACATGCACGTTAGGTTAATTGGTTAATCTAAATTGTTCTTGGGAGTGTGTGTGAGTGTGAATGCTTGTTTGTCTAGCTGTGTTGGCCCAGTGATGTACTGGTGACCTGTCCAAGGTGTACCCTGCCTTTATTATACAACCAATATTAAATTGGTTGTATAATAAAGGCAGAAAATGAGTAATTATGTGCCTTAATGCTTTTAGCATTAGCAGAGTACATCCTGAACTGGCCACTGGTCCATTGCAGTACCAACAGAGACAAACAACAACTTAAACTGTAATCACTATGAAGTATTTAGAATGGCCATTTAAGCTAGAATGCATGTTATGGGACTGTGGGAGAAAACCTGAATACCTGGAGAAAACCAATACATACATGAGAACAAAATAAGTCACTAGTCTTTTCTATAATGCTAAAAATAATGTTTTGTCTTAAACAAACATTATCTGTTTGTTTAAGACAGACCACTAAAAGATCTGTTTATTTTTTCATGAATTCATCCTTTATTGTAACATAATTTTTCCATTTGCTGCATGTCAAATGGACGTCCATAAAAAAAAAAAAAAAAGGTTAAAAGCATGTTGCTTGGTGCGGCAGGGGAATGGATTTTTTTTTTTTTCAATTTCATCCTTTTTGACTCGTGTATTTCTGTAAACAGTTCTAATTATGGTGAGGATGTGGCATCTTATCTGAACTGCTGGGGAAAGTACAGAGCACACAAGAACAGGGATGAAAAATGCAATCAGGAAATACTGGAAGGAAGGCAACTGCAGGGAGTGAGTGGTCATCTAATAATAGAGCCACTAAGAGAGCAGAGTAACCCAAACAACACACACACATTTATTTAAATCTGGTCTTGCAGGAAAAAGTTTTATTTATTTGCAAAAGTCAATTGAGAGCCTCATCTGTTATTGGAAAGAAATATTTTTAAAATCACATTTTAAATTATTTTTCTTCTCAAAATCATGTAACCTACATTAAAAAGAAGAGATTTACATGTCAGATAATGAAGTTCTATGACATAAAGATTATCGGAAACATTAAATGTCGGTTTAATTTAAGTTAAGCTAGTTTAAACCCACAAACAATGTTGAAATGTTATCTACAAAAGATTTCTACGTCACGGTCTCAGCTATGAATTTTTTTTTTTTTTGGTGGCGGGGGTGGCTAAGGGATGACTTGGTAGCAACTCAAGCTTCGTTTTTGGATCAAAACAGGCTTTTCCTTGTCATCAAAATCAGTTTCCAGGGCTTTCTTATCTCCCAAGACGTCTCCTGTAACAGATGTTTATCTTTAACTTGCTGAATGAGAATGAGGTGAAAGGAAACCGTTTGGGTCCCTCCCTATGCTGCCTGTGAAACAAACAATCTAGACTGCTTTTGAGATTTTGTTTTTTCTTAAGATATAATAATGGAATATAGATATTTTCCCTCTTTTTTTTCATTTCTTGCATTCCATAGCATTGATTCCCCTCTACTGACCTTACTTTGGAAGAACATTGGGGGTTATACGCTCCTTCAGTGAGAGGAAAGGATGTATCGACCCCTAAGACAGCTGAGATGCACTAGTAGATCTTTAGCTCTCTTTTCTGGCCCGTCTTTTGGCCCGAACACAAGGGACCTTTGTGTCTTCCTCTCCTTTGGCTAGCAGCTGTGGGCAAAGCACTCATCCATAGATCTACACATTTGCAATTTTGAAAAGGTAGAAGCAACACACATTTATCCTCTACCCCCACTCCCTCCACCACCACCACCCCTACTTAATGCTAATCTTGGAAATCTTGGAAAGGAGGTACAACAAGCATAGCCATGGGAGGTTGATTAGTCTGGCTGCATATTTATTTCAGACATATGGCATTTTCAATCCAAGAAGCACCAAAATAACACAAAGACAGAAAATCCAGGACTGTTGAAAAGCGAGAGTTAGGAGATAACAGCAACTATGATCAAAAAGTATGAGGAAATCCAGTGGAATCATTTTACATTTAATGAGATGCCTGCAAATGTGGGTCTGGAAAGATAGCGTACATATGCTTACAGTGAAAGGAATGGTATCGATTTAGATCATGTGGGTATTAACTTAGAGGCTTTTTAGACTTAAGTGAGGGATATGCAGTACATAAGCTGCAGTGTATTTTGTTTATATCTTGCTAAAATCAGGCAGGAATATGAAGGTATTTGAATAAGTATACCCGAGCCCTTCCAGATGTTACGTTTTAAATCCCGTCATCTCCACTTAGTGTAAAAGTCCAGCAAGTCCATTTAGAGTGAAAGCCCCTTAAACAAGGTAGTTTTGCAGAGCATTTGGTGGGATCAGCAGTCTTTGAACCACCCTTTTCCCCCCCTGGCTGTTGCCTCCTCTGACCTTTCACAAAACCAATGTGACATCCGCCTTTCGAGCCGAGACAATTTGACAAATAAGTGATGACCATCCACATTTTTAATTTAGGAGTGTGATGAAAATTTAACCACGGCCAACTTAAGACCTTGATTTTTAAACTGCTCCATCTATCCTTCCCACTCTTTTTTTTTTCTTTCCCTTGGATCCTGATTCACAAAGAGACCAATGAAAGGCCTTTTCTGAATTAACCCTGTGTTAGATCCAGTGTAGATGCAACATGATGTAATATTTGTTCATTAGTAAACAGTATATTCTCAATTAATACATATACTCAAGTTTTTAATTATTAAATGCATTTTTTTTCATCTTACCTATTAAAAATGAAATCCATATTTTTAATTGAAACCAAACCAGCTCCGACTTTGGTCACAGGGACGTTTTTTAGGATCTTTCAGATCTTTGCTTTTCTGCAATTGCATTGCTACCTAATAAACAGCATTTACCAGGTAACTTTTACACTTTACTGTTCCACAACAATACAGCAATTTGCTCTGTGAGTAAATATGATGCTGAAGAAAACACAGCATTTAAAGTTAGGAACAGACAGCACTCCAAGCATGTTAAGTTTGGAGGAGTTTCAAGTTGTGTTTGTAATTTACTGATTTGGAAATCGAGTAATCAAGTCCATACCAGAAAAGAGATGAGCTGATTAGCGAAGCACAATCAAAATGCCTTGATGTTAGGCTTTAAAAGGACAGCCGATGTAAGCTTTTTCTCTGAGCAGGTTTCAAAAATGGTACTTAATGGCACTAAAAAAACTGCTGGATGGGTCTTGATTATAACTGAGTGAACGAGGAACAAGTGCTTTATTTGAAAAATAAATTATCAAAAGGGCTATGAATGAACTTTTTTTGATCACTAGCCCAGTCAGTGTGGCAGGTACATTCCTAAAGTTAATAGGGAATAAGAATTTCCACTGAACACATTTTTCAGGGAAATAAGACAGATTATAAGTGTACCACAATCAGACATGTTTCTTTAAATCTCTTTAAATTTCAATAAAGACAAACAGAACAAGAAAACAATGGCATTTTCTCAATATCTTTTCTAGCAAGGAAAACGTAACACATACACAGAAATATTTTACTGTAACTTTACTTCAACTTTTTATCTTTATGTTTGTTGTTAACATTAATCTTAGCTTTTCTTTCATTGTCACCATTCTGAAGTCTTTCCTTTCTTTTCGAGTATCCATCCGTCCAACCATCATCACAGTTTTGTTTATCATTTTACATCACTTATTTTGCTCTTCATTCAGCTGCACTTTTTCCAGGGAGGTATGAGGCTGTAAATGACACTGAAGTTAGCACGCAGCCAGTGGACACAGGACACCTCATAGAATTGTGTTCACTGAAAATGAAAATGTAGTGGTAGCACCGTCAGGACAAATATCAATGATTTGCTTCATTAATCACCTGCCTATCTGGTCAGTAGTTTTACATCTATACCCGTCAAAGTGAATGTTCCCCTGCATTTGTTGGGTCAGTGGGAGTCAATTTAAAGCTCTGCCCTGTGAAAGCAGGATAGCAAGTGTGTATTTGAACACAGTGCTTCTGTGTTAAAATGTCTTGGTATCTAAGACATTTCAAAACTACTGGAAAACTATGTGTCCAGTAGATCAGCCACCACACAAAAATAATAAAATATGGTATTCAGAGAGACCCTTCTGATGATGATCAAATCATAAATGTTCAGATACGAGTCTGACACCAAAGATTATTGAAAATTCAGAAAGTGTGAGCTATATGTGAACTTTTTGTTGTTTAGGTAAAGTAATTAATATCCTAATTCCTGTGATGAAAACTGAAGACATATGTTCCAAACAATACTAAAAATTAAATGCAATGCTGAGGTCTAAGATATACAAATGAACTGAAGTGTGTCGCTCGACCATCGGCGTATAGTTCCCCAGAAAGCAGCCAAACTCGGTGTGCTGCAGGTTGAAACAGACAAGTGCTACATATGTTACTTGTGTGTCTCAATCATAAATGTTGTGCAACAATCAGAAATTGATGTTTTATCATTCAGATCTTTTCATGTCCCAGTTTGAATTATCTATTCTCAGTCATTCTGAGGCTTGCACAGTTTGTGACGTATTGTGTGTTTTTAGTTGGTTTAAAGTGTGTATACATTCATTTTAATGTTGCTAGTGTGGCTGGATGGATGGATGGATGGATGGATGGATGGATGGAGTGTGGGTATTAAATCCAAAATGAGTGATTCCGAAAATGGTTGAAAAGCTAGGAATGTTAAATAACGCAGGCCCCAAGGAATCGGATCCTCCTCCTGAAATGACTCCTGAAGAGTCATATTTGGGTGTGAAATGTGCCCCTTATATATTCACTGGTTCCTACAATGGAAATGGAGGGGGTCAGTGTAAGAACTTCACAAATGACCCCAGTTCTTAGAAAAGGTTCCCTGTAGTTAAAATTTAGCTTTACTATCTCCAACAGTTCCTAAACCACAGAGAAGGTTCCTGTGGTGGAGGAACGGATTTTTGCCCATTTTCAGTCCTTCCCCTGCTGATCTTTGTTTTTTTCAACCATCATCCTCGCTCTCCCTCCGCTTCCTGCCCAATAACTAATCCTTGTTATGCCTTTCAGACAAACTGGGGATCTGGCACCAGGCTGTCAGGCACACATGCAAACAGGAAAGGGGTGAGAGGTGACTGGAGGAGGATTCTTTAGTTTTCAACAGCTCGAAATCCACAAAAGACTCTCCAGAGACCTGATTTCTGCCCCTCATTTGGGACTTCTTCAATTATATTTCTCCGCCATACCCCACTCAGCATAATAACTCCTGAAAGGTAGATAACTATTAATAGAGTTCGCACAGCACTGCAGTCGTATGGATTGCCCCGCAGTGCTGTGACTAAGTAGAACTGATGTCTCCTGTGACAAGCGCTCATGTTGCTGTCATCCAGGACGTTCAGACACTCTGCATACATTACTATGTGCTGGCTTCCTCCTCTCCATCGCCCCTTTTGGATGGCACCACAGCTGTCCCAAAGTGAATCCCAAATGAGAGGATCTGTCAGGGTTTGTTTGCTGCAGGCCTTGATTTGGTACTATTACTGTGCAGATGGAGAGGCTCTCTGTCTGTGGAAGCGAGGGCTGCTGGTGGACAACACTTGCCTCAGGCCTGGCCTGGTGGCACTGAAGCACATCTTGAACAAACAGGGAGCTGAGACCGATAAGGAGGTGATAACAGGTTTTACTTTCTTTGTGTCGTCCCATAAAATAACATCCTCCTCTGATTCCTCAGCACACCCTCATGTTTGTTTAACAGTGACCAAATATCTAAATCCTTCTCATATCTTTCTTTTCCCCCCTCCAGCCAGATGTTCCTCATTCATTTTTCTCAGACACAGCTGCATGTTTAAATAATCTATGATTCCTCCTGCTGGAAGGGCGGATCGGGGCATGATGTGTCTGTGTAAGTCAGTAGCCTCTCCTTCTGCATCATGAATGTAAACCTGTTTTTAGTTTTTTATTATTTACTTTACTTTAAAGCAACATTTGTTTACCTTTAGGTCTGTGGGTAGCATGGGCTTTTTCTAGGCCTGGCAGCACTGTAACACAGGTCATCTAGCACAAGCAGATTGGTGACATTTTAGCTGAGAGTGCCTCCTTGTTCCAGGTCAAAGCATACCTGGAGCAGGTTGCTAGTCTAGCTGAGTCTCGCTGCATCACCCATTCTGTTTCAGGATTCAAAAGCATCTATTTCTTCTTTGTGGCAACCATCAGCTGCACCAACGAAGAGAAAGACTGACAGCCGACCCGCCGAGGAGGTGTGCAGGCAAGTCGACCAGAACAATAACAAAACTGGAGTCAGAGCCAGAGAGGAGAAGACAGACCCTAATAATGGCCAGGCCGTGGCTTGACACGCTATGAAAAGTGACAGTGGACGAGTCATCCATTATTTATAGTGGTGCAGAGCTCAGTTATTTATTTTTTCAGCAGCATGAGCAGCAAGGGATCATGGCACAAAACAAGCAGCCAGTCGAGGCCTATTCATGTGATTGTCAGAAGACAGCGAGGCAAGCCTAGTGGAGAAGGAAGCTGTGACTGCAGTGGTGGAGCAGCATGGACGCTGCATCCAGGACAGAATTCATCCTGCTGACTCTGCCTTTCCCCCTATTATAATCTTGTCCTCTCCTTTGTGTGTCACACACACACATGTGGTCAGTGAAAATTGTGGATTCCCTCCGACAATGTGTCTGTTCACCATTAACTTGCCTTTCTCACGAAATGATGAGGTTGCTGCATCAGCGTCAGTAGAATAGAGGAATACAGTCGCATTCACCAGATTGTAATTGAGCTAATAGCATTAACACATTGGCAGTTTAATATGCTGCCAGCTTACAAAGTATTTTGTTTCATAACACCACTCCTCCCTTCCAATATGTGGAGACTCATCCTGGAATTGTCTCCAAATAATCATGAACTGTTGATAGAGCCAGCAATCAGCTGACATATTCATCAGTGAACGTCAGATTTGCTGATCTCAGTGTGAGACTACGGTGGCTAAATCTATGCGTATGGATTAGCAGATGAGTTCAATAGTTCTGTCCAGCCAACTAGATCGCTGTTGTTGTCTCAGATATTTATCATAGCTGAGTGGAGCGGTGTGTGTCTGGACATGGCTTAGTGCGGTGGAGATGCTGCGAACGCCATTGGGGTTTTTCTGGCACACAGGAGTGCGCCATGACATCAGGAACAGATGTTGCACATGGTGAGGCCCATCAAGGGACAACAACTCTGCATCGGTGCATGAATATTTTAGACAGCTTACCGCTGTACTTATCTATGAAGAGACAGTCAGGCTGACCAAGGACCCTGTCAGACTCGTCCTACAGTTTTAGGATATTTTCAAAACCTTATTAAAGAATTCACAAACAGAATGGAAAAAAAGATGTTGCTCATGCTTTCGTTCTGTAGCATATATATGAGATGACGACAAAACTACATTCATCTGAGCTCACATGCTAATATTTCAGCCAAAACTTTGGTCTCCAGCTGCCGTAATGCATATATGAAAAACTGAGGGCAGTGGTCACATTCCTGTAATCCACACCCTTTTCTAAGCACAGTTTGAACCAGAAGCCTCAACCTCTCCTTGACCCCTGAAGAAAAGAATCCCTCAAGCTGATCCCCGGAGAGACTTTCATTACAGACAAAAACAGAATCCATGGGTGACCAGAGTCATATTCTGATATTAGGGCAGAGGACATAGATTTGATATGAGCCTGGAAATAGACCTATAGACTGCAGAGCGAGCCCCAGGTCCGTGTTAGGCTTTAATGGCTCTCCCCCTGCTCGTCAATCACACATAAAGAAAATGCTTAATTGCAAATTTCAAACCAGTGCAGTGGACTGACGTCACATTATTGGAATGGGATAGAGGAGACAGGTTTTGAATTGCTCACGAGCGGGGCAGACGGATACCACTGCCTAGCAAAGGTATATGTCCTTATGAGTTATGAGAGTGCAGCGGCATTTAGAGTTATGGTTGACACAGATCAGCCTTATATTCAATATCACAATTACAGTAAAAGCTAGTGTAATGTTTCTCATATGGATGGTAGTATAAACCTTAGACTCCACCTTAGTGGCTGAAACACTGCAATATAGTGTTTAGAGCAGGATGGTAGCCAGTATAACAGAATATTACAAATCCCAAGACTCCATTAAGGAAAATGATTAGCGTGTGGTTTAAACACAAAACAGGATTATTTAATATCCTCGCATGAAATGTGCTAGAGGGATGGTGGTAGTGGGTGGTGGGCAGGAGGAGATGTTTTTTCAATAAACTCTTAAATAGACATTTTAGGTGAAAATGGAATAAATTGCAGTCGGGAAGTGTCTTAAAAGTAGCAAGTAGGAAATTATAAAATGCATAGAAAGCTAGGAGAAGAAGAATAACATGCACAAAAAAACTGAGAAACTTCATTGCATCTAAACCAGAAGGTTTGGAACACAAACTACCCGAGTACCCAGAGAGAACCCTCGCATACATAGGGAGAACATGCAGACTCCACGCAGTAGCATTCATACGACGTTCAGTACTGTCTGTTTTGAAGAAATAAAAATAAAAATAAAAAAAAATGAGAAGAAAGTTTTAAAAACAGCCATTTGCCTTCTGCTTTTTTGCTACTTGCCCTCTTGTGCAGTTATTTTCTGCTCTGAGTTACCAGTCCAAATGAAATCTTAATGACATGATGAATCAACTAAAGAAAAAAGAAAAAGAAAAAAAATGCAACATCTCTGACAACAAAAGTTACAACACACTGAAAACACAAGAAAAACAGACTTGACCATAGCTTTTTATATCATATAAATATTCTATGATAATATAGCAGTGTTGACAGGTAGTCTAGCAACTGCTTTATTCTCCCAGAGTTGGATAATTTACTGTTACTTGCTATATAAAACAGCAAAGATGACTAATTTGTTGGTTCGCCTACAGTGGAAAAGGTCTGTTGTAACAGTTTTCATTTCAGTCACCTTTCACAAAAGTTCTATCAGCAGGTCAGTAGGATTTTCTAAGTGTTTTTTTTTTTTTTTTTTAATATATTTAATTTGTTTTAGCTTGTTTGTCAAGGGAGGTGAGGGTTGATGTCCTCCCTCACAGGATTTCACACAATGACATTAAGTAAGTTTCCATTTCACCTAGAATTGGCAAAACCTGTCTGTTTTTGAATATTGTCACTATCCTACTTTTGTCTTACTTTATATTGTTTTGCAAATACTGTGACTTTAGCAGCTTAGACACACCTTTCTTTTCTGTCTCTCTTTTTCCTCCTTTCATTTCATCTTTTTTTTCCTCTTTCCCTGCCAGGTCCAGCTCGGCCATATCAAGACTGACGATGATTGCAAAATTCATTCATTCATTCATTTTCCGAACCGCTTATTCCAATTCAGGGTCGCGGGGAAGCTGGAGCCTATCCCAGTCGGCTTTGGGTGACAGGCAGGGTACACCCTGGACAGCTCGCCAGTCCATCGCAGGGCCACACACAGAGAGACGAACAACCACACTCACGCTCACACTCACTCCTAGGGGCAATTTAGAGTGACCAATTAACCTATCATGCATGTCTTTGGATGGTGGGAGGAAGCCGGAGTACCCGGAGAGAACCCACGCATACACGGGGAGAACATGCAAACTCCACACAGAAAGGCCACTGACCAAACCAGCGACCTTCTTGCTGTGAGGCCACAGTGCTAACCACTGCGCCACCGTGCAGCCCTGATTGCAAAATGATAAAAGGAAAAAAAATAAATAAATAAATAAAATAAAATAATTATCATAATAATAAAAATATTCAGATTATCAAGGGCAGCTATATACATGAGATGTCTCCCTTGACAGAGCAAATCTGTCTGGCAAAAATATGGCACGCAGATTGCTGTTCTGTATGCTGAGATGCTGCACAGGACAGGTTAAAAAAAAAAAAAAAAAAAAAAAAAAAAAGAATTGACAAAACCTAAGCATCACAGTAACAATACACCAATGGAAACACCTACAGATTGAAAAAATTCTCAGATATTGCTAAAAAGTTTTTACGCTTTCATAAGGGGGTTTTTCAGACATTTTGATATAGAAAAATATTGCAAAAGTGTAATAAAAACACTTATTGTATTCATGTGTGCCCGTACTTGACGTTGGGGGTCATGACCAGTTCATTTCCGGTAAAGATGGCGCGGTGTGGAACAAACAACAACAAATTTCAAAGTTTTAAACAAAAAAGGAAGACAGAAGGAAGAAAAGCTTCAAAAAGCTGTTCCAAAATAGCGGTACATGGCTACTTTGCATCAACCACAATTTTCGTAAAATCTCACTAGAATAACAAGATTTTACAAGACTTGAGGCTCATACGCTAAACACCGTTCAATGGAAACACAATCACAAATATTTTGTTGAAACTTACAAACACTGTTTTTATTTTGCGAAAAAATGTAATGGAAACGCAGTTATTAGCTATTAGCAGTACCTTGGTACCAAATACATGGATTACATGTTTGTAACTTATTGGCATCAATAACAAAACAGAATGATGTATCGTTCTGAACCTCATCACCCGACGGGACACTCCAACTTGTGCAAGATGTTGACATTTTAACATTAGTGGCTCTCTGTGGCTTTGGTAGAGGTAATAATGCACTTAAACAGCGAGGCGCCAGAGAGCACCACTCAGCTGTTTGCATTCAATTAGTGCATCACTAGATGGTGGCTGCGGCTTCAACACGGCACATTGATGTTGTAGTGTTAGATTACTGTCAGACCTATATTCAATCATTGCAACATGAATATATAATCATGCATTAAGTTAAAACCTGGAACAAAAGGTGAGCTAAACAAAGCTTATCAAGATATATTACACCAGTTAAAGTCACTGTTTGATCTATGCTTGGTTTGATTAAAAATAAAAAAATAAAAAGATGCAGGCTGGTAAGACCAATGTTACCTGAAAGCACACAGTGGACTTAAATTTCATCTCTCTTCTTACAACACACATCTTTGACCTTATCACAGAGGCAGCAGTGTCATCACCCCTGCATGCAGGAGAAGTTCACCTTTTCTCTGTTACCAAAATTTAACCTCAACTCACAGTGTCTGCAAGCACTGTGCAAAGATGTTGTGGTTATTTTACGTATTTCCATGAGGCCACATTTTTGAGAAATTGATGTCCATCTCTTTTATCAGATGAGCCAGCTGCGGCTCATGAGCAGAATTAGCATTTTCTCCAAAAACTACGCTGGGCTTTGCTACAACACTGGAGGGCTTTAAAAACAAAACTAAAACTGAATTCCTCAACTTCTATCTGAGGTTTTGTTTACTTTCTTTTGAAAGGAAAACATGTTTTTTTTTTTTCCTTTTCCCGTGTTATAATGAGGTTGAATTTATTCAGTTTAATATTCATTCAGAAAACACACACACACACACACACACACACACACACACACACACACACATGGTTTGAGTCAGTATGGATTCATATTTCCTCCACCTCAATGTTATCTATTTTAAACCAGACCAAACAGAAAGCAAGAGATTGTGATTCTAAGACCCAAAGTGCCTCTCACCATGACTGACATCTCTTTCTTAATTGACCCCCAGGTCAAACAGGGACTGGGATAATATTTTGTTAAATTATTCTCATTTCCCAGCGAATCACATTTCCATATATCTCTGCTTCATGCCTTATTTATCGTCCCCTTACAATTACCATGCAAACGATGTCTTAACTGTCACCCCTTTCTCCCTCTGAACAGTTTAGTAAATATCAAACCATATTTATTATTAATAAAGCCACAGCTGAAAACCCCCTTTTTATTTATAAATTATTCACACACTCAAAAGCTCGGGGAGTTTGGGCACCCTCCATTTGATGCTACTGAGGCCAATATAATTAAGACTACTGGCTCAAAAGGATGCTGGTGCATGCGTCATCTGTTTTGCCCTCATCTATCTGTCCATCTGTGTGAGCCATAGGAGATCATGCATTTCAATCCCAGCATCATGCCTAGTGACAGACTTTACACAATGGATGCTGATTTTATTATCACAGCACAACTGGTGAAGGCGCCCTGCTGCTTTACTGCTCACCCCAAACCCTGCCTTCAGTCACTCATTGACAGTTTCACACCCGCACATATGTTTATGTGTGTGTGAGTGATGACTGCTTCTTTTTGATCACCCTCTCGCACATTTAAGCGTCCATTTCCAGCTTAAACTGCAATCTGACATAAAAGCAAAACAACAAACAAGTATCTTTTTCTGCAAATTAACACACTTGAAAACACACACACACACACACACACACACACACACACACACACACACACACACACACACACACACAGAGACATGCTCATTTACCCATGTGCTCAGTCACACTAACCTGGGTTGGCTTCCCAGCTGTGCAAGCTGTTTCTTCCATCAACATGTGTTTACTGGCAGGGGACCCTTATGTTTGCATTACAGGGAGGCAATAAACAGGAAGGCCAGCCCAAGGGTTTGAAAACTACTGTTTGGGGGGGGGGACCCTTGTGAGGAGTGAACCCTAATCATCATGCGGTTCAGTGTTTAATTAAATTCAGTGTGAAATGTCAAGAAGAAAGCGTCTTTTTTTGCAGAGGCGCATGAGTATATGTGCGGTTAATGTTTTTTTTTTTTTCTGAAATCCACACATGCTTGAGCCCTCAGTGTCCAAGTCTACACCCTTTGATGAATTTTTCACAGTCGTATGAAGCTCTAACCACCTGGATGAGTTAGCAGGCACATGTGTGTGTGTGTGTGTGTGTGTGTGTGTGTGTGTGTGTGTGTGTGTGTGTGTGTGTGTGTGTGTGTGTGTGTGTGTGTATGTGAATGCAGGAGTTGTTAACATTAAATTATCCAGAGTCGTTGCTTGATACAATATACAAATGGAAGACTGATTAACCAGATGACTGCAAGGCCTATTATTTTGGCTAATCAATAGATCCTTGAATAAGTAATGAACAACATCAAAGAACAAGCCTACAAACAGCCACAGGCACATGATAGACTGCAGTGTTTTAATCTCTTATAAAAGCTCAAGCTTTTGTTAGAATATGATAATGATTTTGTTCTCTGTTCCTTTTAGTGCCCACTGCATGGCACTGAAATAGAATTAACTGAATAAACCAATTACGGACTTATCTTTTACAGCATTTGGACTTCGTTTTTATTTTGTACAATATCAAAAATGAAAAACATTTGCCAAGATGACTGAGACGGTCATGTGCGGCTTGTTAATGGCATACGTTTTCTTCTGAAGCTGAGTCAACAAAAGTTAATTACATTTATCGGTTAAAGCGGGGATATTGATAGGTTTCTTACCCATTAATTGTTGACTAATTACTTCATAAGTTTTAAGGTTTTTTTTAGTCAAATGATCATGATACATTGAGGCAAATTATAAATATGTGATTCTGTTCTAATCAAATTATTAAATTGTGGTGAACAGAAGGGAATGATTCAGATGTTATGAGTGACCCACGTTTGCCCAGAGAGAAAAGTTTTTCTGTAACTTTACTGGGAAGATGGAAGACTGCAGAACAAAGTGAAAATACAAGCAATTATAAATTACATATCTTTGTTCATTAGTTTAAACTAATGGAATCACTCTAGATCAATAAAGCAGCAGTAGCAGAATAAACTGAATGGAAATCATTTAGATTAAAAAACTGAACATTTTGAGCTCATGGAATATATTAGGACGATTATGACGAAATGGTATAACTTTGTAAAGTAAGGTGCAAGATTTATGAGCCACCCATCATTTCTTTAGATATTACCTGACAAACAGAAATTAGGTAAAGAAATTTATTGAAATGTAAAAAAATAAATGGAAATTCCAAACTGAAAGCAGGAACAGTTTGTAGAATGGAAACAAGCTTGAAAGTCGGGGTTGGAACATCTTGAACACAAGTTTTCTTGGAAGTTGTTTAAGTAGTCTTCAGAAATAGTTCTCCAGCTTTCTTAAAGGATATAAGTTCTTCTTTGACTTCTGGCTGCCTCTTTTTGTTGCTCTCTGTCAAGATGATTCCACACACCTTCAATAAAGTTGAATTCTAGCCTCCGGGGAAGAATTATTCTTATAAGAACTTTTGCCACTGATTTTCAGTCCATTCTTCTGTAGTTTGGTATATCTCAGTTTGTTCTCCTTCCTTTTCTTAAAGAGACATTACGTAACTTTCTGACCTTAAAACTCCACGTTCCAAACTTTTTCGATAACACAGTGACATCTATCATGAGCATTTTTACATCCGTTGCTGCTCAGCAGCATCCCAAGGTAGAGAAACAGCATGATACAATTTTTACTTCCAGGACACGACGTGACGTTGCAGCAGTTTTGCTTCACTGTATAATATGGAACGGGCTGTTTTTAACATTCAATGTCGCTGATTCAGCAAAGAACCAGAAGAATATTGAAAGAGAGAAAGGAACAAAACAAGAGTTATTATAAAATCGTCTTTTGTTGATTGGAGAGAGCTAACAGGTCAAGTAGGATGCAAGATGGAGGCCGAATTAGACATCAATTCGTGATAATGGCAAAAGTTCTGTAGTGTGTCTTTAAGAATGGCTTCTCGACAGACACCCTTCCATTTGGACCGTGTCTAGTGAAGCTTCAGAGAACAGTAAATGGATCTAATAAATTTGGTCTATCTATTTGGTCCTGTTTCAGGTCATCATTTGTCCATTACTGGTCAGTCTCAGATTTTTTCAACAACAAGCTGCACTCTGCCCAGGGACATGCCAAGTTTCCAGCTCATAGCCTTTTGGGAATCAGCTTGTTGCTGATGTCAAGTCGTGTTACCTTTGTCAAAAATCAGTTAATGCAACACAAATATCAACAAATTGTGTTTTTATCATGTTGCTCATCGCAGTTTAAAACTGGTTCTTTATCTTTCACAGTATAGACACATCTCCAAATCACCTCTAGATTCAGATATATTAGTCTTGTGATATTGATGCGCCTACATCAGTGTTTGTGAAGTTAATGCAGACACACACACACACTCAAAAAAACATTTCTCTGACGGGTACAATGGTGCTTTTCACATCTTTCTGATCCAAATACCCTCAAGAAAAACTGAAAGACCTTCATAAAGCGACTGTTCAAGGCCACATTAAAAGATTACAGTCTGAGTCATTTGACGCAAACATGAAGAAATGAATTAGAAGAACTTTGCACGGTAAAGCTATAGTTTACCTGCACAATGCTGAAGCTGACTAGGTCTAGCTTCAAACAAAACAAAGCTAAAAGAAGGGAAAGAAACAAAAAAGAAAACATAATCCCCAGATCACAGCAGTTGTCTGTTATTTTCTTTCCAAACAGTCCCACCTTCATCATCATATTCAGCAGATTACAAGAAATCAAATATCCTCCCGCCCTAAAATGTTAAGACAGTCATTTAAGTGAGATTTACTGTTTAAAGCATCCTCCTTGCTCAGCCAATCCCAGCCCCCTGGGGGCGGGGGGCCGTTGCCCCCTCCCCAAGCAAGCATCTGAGGCAGGGGGGGGCTCCTCCGAGTCAGCCTCTGCCAGACTTGGTGAACCCCACCAACAGATGACTGTCAGTGCGCATTTCCAATTGGCAAGAGGGAGTGAGAAGTAAAACAAGGAGACTCACCGGGGAAGCGCGTGTGTGAGAGAGGAAGTAGTGAGAGTGAGTGAGCGTGTCTCAGTGGGAGCAGAGTGAGAGACTCCAGCGGAGGGGCGACAGGCAACTTCAGCGGGGTTATCACTGCGCACTGTGCTGGAAGACAGATCGCTTCCCAGCGCAGCATGCTCAGGCAGGGTGAAACCGTGGACGAACCTTGACAAAAAAAACAAACAAAAGAGCTATATATTCACTACTGGACTGCTAGAGAGCACAGAAAGAGGCAAAGGCTGCGGACCACAGAGACAGGGAGGTGACGCTGGAGAAGAAGCTGACACAGAAGGAAAGTTACCAGCTGTGGAGATGTTTTGTTAAATGAGACTTTTGTAAACTGCTTGGAGCATTCAGACTCGTCTCTCTAAGGTGGATGTTATTATTATAGACGAATCTCAGTGCGCTTGTGTGTCCGGTGATCCTGATCTTGGTGCCGCGGTGGACCCAACCTGCTCGGTCGCTTTGACGGAGCAAGAAGCTTTCCACGCTACACAGTCGGCGGCCAAGACTACTAAAAATGTATTCTCTATACCTCATCTTTTGCCTTATGACCACAGGTAAGAAGCATTTTTTTGTGTTTAGTTCATTATTCACCATGCAGGTCTTATTTTGCTGGAGAGGATGGATTGCGCTCCGTGCTGGCGCTGCGTCAAGCTGCTCGGTGCGCTGCTGGGAGGCAGCTGATCTGCTGCAATGCTACATCTCACTGCTGTTAATTGCAGCTACATGTTTAATTAGTATTTTTTTTAAGTGGTTTCGTCTGAGGGGTTTCCATTGTCTGTGAGGAGGAATAATGCCACGTGTATTTCAGGTTTGCAGTTGTTGTTTCTGCTTTTGTTAAAATACGGGATGTGAGTAGCGAGTTGTTTTAGTGGCGACTGTGGGCGCAGGGTTACGGTCTCTGGGTGCAAGTACTGAAAGTTTAACTTAGAAGTAATGGTAGGTGTTGAAGGAAAGGGATTGGAGAGAGGTTGGTGCGTCGTTCTGCGCTATTCACAGTTTTAAAAAAAAAAAAAAAAAAAAAAAAGAATAAAAACAACAAACGGGGAATGCGATACAGAGTGGAAAGTGGCTTGGAGAAAACATGAACGCGCCAGTGTGCTCCGCATCTTTCCCCTCAAGTTCTCCAGCAGTCTCCGCACTGATTTCCATTAACGGAACGCTCGGGGGAGTTTCCACTGAAACGGATCTGAAGTTTATTTCTATTCTTTAACAGAGAGAAAAAAGGTGCAGGCATGTTGACGAGGTCGCTCGTTTGTAATGCAACAATGCTGATGTGGAAGTGGTGTACAGAAGGAGGGGGCAGAGAGAGTAAAAGATGTGAGAGAACGTTTGTTTTTTTCTTGAAACAGGCAGACACAACGCAGACTTCGTAGTTTGCTTACAAATCTTTTATGGCAAAAGGCATGCGTGTGATTTACAACACCCTGCAAAAATGACACAAATTCACGCCTTCTGGGAAGTAATAAAACTGTGTTTTTGTAGCTTTTTTGCTTGTTTTATTGCATGATCTGTGTGTCACTGTGTGAAGCTAATTATCAAGGCAAATAAACAGCAGACTTATTTAAGAATGATATGGGAAAATGTAAAAACTATTTACAAGAACAGCCTTTTTTTTTAATTCTCATACGAAAACAAAATGCTTTAGCAATTAACATGTTGACTCCCTGGTGTTTTTTCAGTGTGACTATGTATAGTGTCAACAGTTTGGGAGAAAATAATTCAGTTTAAATATTAGTGAACACACAGCAGCATGGCACTGATCTCCTCTTGGAGGGACAAGCGATAGAATAATAAAATCAAAATCCCTTGGGCTCTTTGTGTCTTTCCCCAAACCACGATGCAGTGTTTGTCACTTCTTTCGTAAATCACAGTTTCACCACTTTGCACATGGCCAAGTGTGCTCGAATAGCCATTTTCTGTGCATACATCTTCACCTCCAGCCATGGTTCCACATGGTTTTGTCATTATTCAAAGCTCGGGGGAGGGATATGAGACCAGTAAACCTCAGCTCCCAGACAGACTCGCAACAGCTGGATGGGAAGAAGCTGCAGCCAGGCAGTGGCATATATCCTCCCCCCTGCCGACCTCAACCCCAATGCACATATGACACACAGCTCCACACACTCTCCCTCTCTCCCACAAATACACACAAATAATGAAAATGGTAACAGCTGTCCTAATGAGAACCTAGGAGACCCTAGACCTCATTTACAGTGTCACTCTTTTATAGTCACAGATGCTCAAACATGGTGGATTCAGAAATGCATTTGTAGTATCAAAATTTGACCACAACTCATGGCTTCTCTTTGAAATTTATGTATGGCATACATTTGTATGAATGTAGTCTTCCACAACAGAGATAATTTACTTTCTCAGAGGACTCCCAGAGGAATTGGATTCTACACTGCATCAGTATTCTGAGTAATCTTCACTGAGCTCTTTGGAACCTTTTGCTGAGGGTCGCCTGTGCCTCATTGGGCCAAGTTCAAAGGCTGTGAGCTGAGATTACAAGTTTCTCTCCATTCCTCTTAAGTTGTGTCACCACTCCTGTTTCGCTATAGAGAAACGCTGGGGAAATTTTCCACCTTGCTTCTTCTTACAGCTCTTTTGCCTGGTTACAAAACGTGCAGCCGTGAAACACGAGGACATGAGAGCGAATCTGCTTAATGGTCCGGAGGCAAAAAAGCACGAGTTTCACCGAAGGTTGTGAAAGCCCCCGCTCACAATCATACCTCACGCAGGCTCACATAGACTCAAACACTGAACTGAAATAAAGCGGAGAAAGAGATGAACCCTGACAGAGTCCACTTTTCTCCACCCTGTCATCCATTCTTCTCCCATTACCAAAAAAAGATGAGTCTCTTCTTCATGGAGCACAGCTTTGCTTATGGACATAGAGACCGCAGGGCCCCAGAGGTTTGTTTTAAGGAGCTGTGCTTATTTTATGAACTGACGCTCTGCGCTCTTTGAATTCCTGTAGAGGGAGTCAGGATGGGCAGAGGAAAGCACAGTTTAACATCTGCTGGGAGGGGGCGGGGGAAAGATGCTCGGCAGGGATAAGACTTAGATGTGTCACCAGTGTCTTTGTGATTAAGCGAGTAAACAGAAGAAAAGTGCTGAGCATTGTTAACTTTTTCTTTTTTTTCCCCCATCTTGTTACTCTTGTCACGCAAAAGCGCACAATCTCACACAATTATGGCCATGCTCTCTTTCTCTTCCTTAACTTTTTCGTTTATAATCTGTCATGCCCAGTTCTTCTGTATGCCTCTAATGATAAACAAGATTGGAGATAAAGTAGAACGTTTGGAGGCATGATCCCCAGCCAGCAAAAGAAGGGTGTGAGATGTGAGGTGAATTATAGTGCAGACACAGCAGAATCCAAACACAGCTTACTCTTTAACACAAGTCTCTTGTATTATTAAGGAGACGCAGTCATGGCAAAGATATGGCTATTTTTTATCTGTTTAAATTTCTGTTAGAGCTCTAAAAAATGCTTTTCTTGTTAAGATGTTGCATTGCATTCTGCATCTGCATGTTTATGGCTCCATATGTTGCCACAAATTAAATGTCAAGATATTTGTTTCAGCAACAGCTGTAACCTGAAATATATCCTAGACCGAATGGTTAAAGGCTGATCTGTTAAATGTTTCTTGTAGGAAGATTTTAAATATGTGCTAATTACTCAGCTATGCAGATATTTACAAACGGTAACGAATGACCGAGCCTTATAGTAATAGTCTTTTTTTAACCTCATCCTGAAGATCTGTCATGCACATGTGGCATTGTCTTTCTGTCCCTTTTCATATCCTTCCCGCAGCCCCACCTCCCCCACTTTTACTGAAGAAGAAACTGGAAGGAAAGAGGAAACAATGGGCTAACGTGTCTCTAATCAGCTTTGCCATTCGGGTAAACACAGATAAAGAACTTGGCAGTGCGTCCTGAGGCGTTGTTATCAGCTGTTAGTAACTTAACTGGATGTGCGTGCTGGTACAGGCTCAGCACAGGAAGTCACAGTGGCCAGGTAGCAAACTGTTGATGGTACTCAGCCTCTTCCACTTCTATTTTTACCTCTGCCCATCCTCTTTTTGTCTTCACTCTCTCCTTGTGTCTGTCTCTGCACATCCTCACCTTGTCTTCCTCTGGGGCAGTCGGAGGATCCGGGGAGGAAATGAAAGAGAATAGGACAATGGAGGGCCATGTCAGCTTCCTGCTATTGCCTAGAGTCTTCTTCCCCAGCTAAAGCTCCTCAGGCTGTATCACCAACCTACAGACTGGTGGAGACAGCACAAAACTATTTACTCTTTTATTCTTCTGTGCAAACACAGTAATGGAAAGAATAGAGAGTGAGAGAAAGCGGGATTAGTTTGGTGCATGTCATTAAAACAGCCCCCCAAGGGAAGCAATCACATTAATACAGTGGCAGCTATTTTAAGAAAGACTTGCATTGCATTTATCTCTCCTTAAAATGCAATTGTCATCTCATTCTAGAGAGATGTATCGCTGCTTTTGAAGACCTCAAGAAATCAACGTAAAACAGAAAAAATTTGCAGACATACTCGACCACACATTCATTTTTATTTTCCAATCAATTCCTGCCCGGTATTACGCGAACGTCATATCTCCTACCGAGACACCGAAACCAACAGCAAATTGAAATTCATCTTATGTGTGGCTGCAATATCTGTTCCTGTGTTATCTTCACCAGCCGTGTTCCTTAACCTTGTATTAGATATAGCTCGGGATCCTGTCAGCTGAAAGGAGTGTCAAAGAAAAAAAAAAAGTTGTGTAAGGAATACCATCAGACAATATTTATTTAACACTAGATGCTGACCCCCTTCGCACATGCACGCACACACCCACACAGATGCACACACAACACCCAACCACCCCCTTTTGTTAGATTAGATTGTCAGTTGCTCTCATAATAAGAGCTGAAATATTGAGCTGTGCAACATCTTGTGGTATGTGCACATCATCTGTGGAATGACTCAAAAGGAGCATGCAGAAGCAACACCCTTAACATGCAAACAAACTCAGAGAGGTCAAGGACACATGCTGGAGCAGTGGATGATGAGCTGAAATGAGTGTCGGGCATCTTCAGGGCTATGTGCTTTTTCTGGAGCGATTAGTCAAAGTCCAACTGTCTAATTAATGATGCTCCAGCTCCCAGGACATGTCATCTTTCCTAACCAGCTACGGGAATTAAAAACACCTTCATATAAACAAGAGATCATCTGCTGGCTGTTCACTTGAATAGCTATGGAAGGGGTGCACACTCAAGTGGGGAAGGTGAGAAGACTCCAACTTTTTGTGCAGACCTCTTCTTTATGTTCTTCTCTTCATCTGTCTTTCTTGTTAGTTCAAACTGCCTGGAAGACTAGAGCTAATATTGTGTTAGAGACTCAAGTTTGAACTAAAATAGTGGCTTGGCTGTGGATCAGTTCGCTTTGTGTTGTTGCAGGAGGCTCTGCGAGGGGTTGGAGGAAATGTAGCCGTGTCTTTTGTTTCCATTTTTACTGTGGAGAGTTTTGGACAGGGCTCTGAAACTCACCCAGGGAGGTCTGTGAGAGAAAGCAGCCGATTTGCTATCAGCTGAGGGATGTCAGTCAAAGCTCATCGATTGAGCTTTTAACTGCAGCTCTCTTGATGGCAAAACCATGTTAATGCTATAGCTGTGTGGAGATGTGAGTAACGGCAAAGTGCGTGGGTGGCTGAGGTGGGGAGCCGTTGAGCTGGTGGGAGGGTAAGGTGTGTCTCCTCACTCCTGCTGTCTGTTTGGGCAGAGAAAGCTGATGCAAAGACAACAATGGGCTCCGCATGAGAACAAGGGGGGGAGGGAAAGAGAAAGAAAAAGAAGGCAGAGAGGTCAAAGGGATTTACTGCCAGGAGCCTAGCATTTCAGGTAATGGATATGCTTGTATTGGTGTAAAGCAAACCTGCTGTTTTTCTTCCAGCGCGACAGAGGTGAAAAAACAACAAAGGGATAACTGACTGCAAGTCTGAGGGGGATTAATGGAAAGTTGATATTTCAACACCTTAGGCTAAACATCAGATCTAGGATGTACACTTGGACAAGCACAGGGTGACTGCGTGCATGCCTGTGTCAGAGAGAGAAGGTGGATAAGAAAATGTAGAAGGGTTAGGTGAGAAAGGTGCGTTTCTGCTTCTGCCACATTCCTGTGAAGATGCTGCAGGGAGGGCATGAACACATGGCTAAGTGCTTCCCAAGCTGGCTGAGGTAAACCTAACACCCCTCCTGGAGGAAGCATCCCAACCATTGTTCCAGCACATTGCACCCATCTGACTGAGGCATCCTGGCGTTGTGCGGATCCCAGGGGGCTGGAAAGAGAACGAAGCCGAGGAGGAGAGGGACCAATTGTTCCCTGTTCAGACTATCCACAGATGGGGCTATGGCACAGGATGCTCGGTGTTTGCTTTAGAAAGTCCCAGGCGTTGGTGTACAAAATGCTCTGGGGGATAGTGGAGAGGAGCGGACCGCTGGAGACAACAGCAGTGAAAGGGAAAGATAGAGTAGAAAGAGAAAGAAAGGAGGAAAAAAAAAGGGACAGAAAAGAAGAGCTTGCTTAATATGATGTCAGTGTGAATATAGTGTCATTGCCAAGAAGGGAAGACAGATGATACAGCCATACAATGATAGGGTAGTTGGGCGAGAGAGAGTGCGCTCAATTCCTCCCCTTTTTCCAAACAGAGACATATAGAGCTGGAGATAATGGAGAAGGGTGGAAAAGTAAAGAGAGTGAGGGAGGGAGAGCAAAAAAAAGGAAGGGATGAGATGCAGGAAACCCAGGCTGCATCCATCATGTGGTTTGGTGCAGAAGCCATTTGTACCTATTGTTCTCCATAATTTGTTTTCTCAGAGCCTGCAACGGGAGGGGTGAAGGGGAGATACAAAGCTACGGCAGTCATTTATTTTTGCACTAATTACATAAGTGAGACAGCATAATTAGACGTATAGCTAAATAAACAAAAGGCTGAGAAAGAGATGCACAGAAGGAGATAGACAGGGAGGTGTGGATGAATTGAAATAGATGAGAAGCCCGGCCCTCTATTTCACATTCAAAGTGTGAGGGAACGCATTAAAAGGAGTAGAGGGGATGGAGAAGGATAAAGGGAAGGGAAAGGGATGCATAAAGGAGATGGAGAGGATAAGATGAGAGGGAGACAGAGAAAAGCCCTCTTCACAGGCTGCACTTTGAGGTGCAGCCCAATGCTCCTGGAATAGTCACCTCAGTTAATACACCTGCTCAGCAGGAGGGAAACCAGACATATAAGGAGATGTTGTACTGAAAGAGAGAAAAGGGCAAAAGAGAGGAGAGAAAGGAGAGACAGATCTCATCACGGTGCCTTCAGATCAAAGGCAGAGAGTGGCTACAGAGAGCTGGTTGTTGTGGCTTGTTTGGGAGGGTCTCTGTCTTTTGGGGGTCATGGGTTCATCTGGTCTGCTATTTTGTTCAGGCGGGATTACGCTTACAGCACATGCCAAACCCTTCACAAGGTGCATGCCCCGCAAATATTTTCTAGGAAGAATTTCACAGATGGAGAGTCGAAGAACAGATTATAGGATGTTGTCTGTTTTGTTGAAAACACTTCCTGACTAACTATGCTGTGCGAATAGCTGCTTTTCATGTGCTAATACAGTAATACTTCTGTTCAGGTTCCTGTGGAGGCAGTACTTGGGTGTGTTGAGCCTGTCACTGGTCTTTAAGGACTGTGGTACATGGAAAGATAAATAGGCCCTTAATGAAGCCACTCAATCACAGGCCAGTTAATACGGCTGACCAAAGATTGAGGGGCTTGTCAGGCCTGATTGGAGGCCTATTGAAGCTGGTCAAGAGAAGCTCTTGAGTTGTCACACTTTAGATTAGCCATTCACTGCAATATAGACTCCAGCTTTAACTACTTCTCTTTCTTCAAACAGTCCTCTGACACAGTATAGTGGCTCAAGTCAACTCCTTGATTGTTCTAGGAAGTTTTTTTTTTAAAGCCATTTCCAACTCAACCCTTTGTTGAACCCCTCAGGAACTCAAGCTGGGATACATTGTGTTGGCTGTGTGTGAGTCTGTATGTGTGTTCTTTTATTTTGTGGGTTAAGTTTTGTGCAAGCTGCCTTGAAGCATGTGACGTTTCTTAAAAAAAAAAGAAAGAACTGGGTGTATAACAAAACTGGCACAGACTAGCTTTTTTGGGGTTGAAAGAGAGGGTGCATGAGAGAAACCAATGGACCAATTCAACCTATTACAGCCATGACTGTTGCTGTAATGGTGTGGAAATGGACAGTGGTCATGTGGATCCCGTTTACACCTCCGGGCTTGAATCACAACTGAAGCTCTGATTCATTTCTTTCAAGCTTTGATTTAAAAAAAAAAAAAAAAAAGTATTCTGAGGGTTTCAAAGAGTCTCACATGATGGTGACAAGGGAAGAGATTTATTCCTTTTTGTGAAATACAGGGAACTTCTATTCTGGCAGGTTTGCCAAAGGACAAACAAAACACTGGGTTGCAATTTTCTTCAACAAATAATGACTCTGCGAGTCCTCTCTTTATCCAGCCATTGCCTTTTTGATCCCAGGTAATGTGTTACCAAGCATATATAGAATAGAATACCCATAACCTTAGTATGTGTATTCACACAGAAGTGTGAGAGTGTGTATTCACAATTGTATGGGTTTTTGTGTGTTCATGTGTGTTTTCACACCAATTAATGAATTGCTTTAAATGCTGGTGGAGGTGACGATGGCCTGTCTCCAGTGGGGCATTGCTTTTTTTCCCCCCTTTCTGTGTCAGCCTCAGCCCATGATGGTGTGGGCCCCTCTCTCACACTAACACATTAATGAGCCCAGTCTAATTAGCGGTTGCAGGTCTGTGCAGGGGGACCCCAGAAAATACATCACCATTGTGAGCTGGCCTAATCAAAGGACCACTCAAAGACGGAGGAACCACAGTTTGAGTGGGAAAGTTCACAAATACAGAAAGAGCTCACTTGGAATTAATTTGGATAAAGGTGCAAAAGTAGAGGAGTGGTTGAATTGTCTGATTTGTAACCACCAACGATCAGCTGTTCACTCCTTCCCCATTTAGCTCCCTCTCTCCCTCCGGTCGAGCTCCTCCTGAGAGCGATGCAGAAAAATGATTTTGCTCTCCTCCATCCTTTCTCTTCACTGCAGATAATTCAATCTGTATAATATAAAATAATCTCTCCCAATTTTTCAGCCTACTTTAACCTGATCGCTCAAACAGTTATTCCTCTGGGGGACGAGCCCTGTTCAGCCTTGTTAAGAAAGAAGAGGAGGAAAAAAGGAAGAGGCAGCCCAGTAAAGATCTCTAAGGGGTGCTCTGAAAAGTCTCTGTTTGCTATTCTCATGGGCCACATGTGAAGCGGGGGGCAAACTGTTTCAAAGAGAGAAGAAAAATTGAAGGATGGAAAGACACAGAGGGAAGACAAAAAAAAAAACATCAACAAAAAGAGAGAGTGGTGCAAATGGTGTGAGATGTGCTACTTGAGGTCTGGGGCTCTAAGTTATGTCCCACAGCACTTAACATGCCCATAGCCATCTCTCCTGGCAGTTAATTAGAATCCAATAAGGTTGCCGCCTGTTGGTCATTGTTCCTTAGGTGTGTTTACCCTTTCCAGAGGCTCCATTCGCTGCTTAATGTGCCGAGAAGCTAAATGTCAATAGGTCAGGCCAAGACTCTCGAGC
Source organism: Telmatherina bonti (assembly GCF_933228915.1). Taxonomy (NCBI): domain Eukaryota; kingdom Metazoa; phylum Chordata; class Actinopteri; order Atheriniformes; family Telmatherinidae; genus Telmatherina; species Telmatherina bonti. The sequence continues at coordinate 23,724,400 of NC_136623.1, forward strand.
CCAGAGACAGGGTAAAGGGGGAAAGAGAGAGGATCAAGAAGATGAAGGAAAGGGGTCATTTTTCTCTTTCCTTCAATATTGTTATTTGCCGTTCCATTCCGGTTGCCCTCCCACCCTCCCCCCACCCTCCTGCTCTTGCATCTCCTCTTCTCGTCTTTTCTTCTCACTTCTAATCCGTTCTCTTGATTGTTCTAAGCTGCTTTCAGCCAGCCTCTGGGAGGGTGGAGGAGGGGTTGGTGGTGGTTGGAGTCTGCTTTAATTAAGATTTAAAAGACGACTCACTCAAGAAGGGAGATTTAAGAGCAGGATGGACTAAGCAAAGTAAACGAGGAAAGGTAGGACAGATTGTAGATCGACCTCAGCAAATATCAGAAAATCGGTAAAGCGGGAAAGTTAAAAAGCTATTATTTACCACACACAGTCGCGCACATCTTACACACACACACACACACACACACACACACACAGTCAGACATTGACGCATTCGAATGGCAAAGCCAAATGGGAATTTTTCTTCATTTGTAATCATGCAGCACAATCTATATAGATTGATCTCAACTTCCTGTGATTCATACCATATCCTATGAGAGTGATATGGGATCAGTGGTAGCCAGCAGGCAAGCTGAGGGAGTTATCTCCACACTCTGTCTAATGATCGATCATCTCAGCAGATGGGCTTAAGAGCCTGTAACGCTTCACTTGTTTATCAGAGCTCCAAACCTGAGGCCTCTCAGTAGATGTGACCTGCAAAGTAAGTGCTGTTTTGCAGACATAGAGATATACTGCATGAAAGAAAACAGGGAGCTCAAGAGATACGTTTCAAAAGCTAAAGGTTTGCTTTTATCATTCATGTAGCATGACCAGACATGAGGATGGAAGCTATGCTCATCTCCCTCTGTTATGTGGTACTTTCTGAGTGCCGGTAATATTGTAGTGGACGCTCAGGACGTCCTCATTAAACACTTAACAGTCTTATCGCACCATGACAAAAGGAGATTACTCCACACAAATCCTGCCACCAAAGATAACACGCTGTTACCTCCCAGCTATGCCTTACTTTTACTTTTTAAATGGCATGTTACTGGCAAAGTGTGCGTTGATTGGTAAAACTGTCACATAGCATACATCTGCCCCTTTCGCAAACTGAACATTTTTCACTTGGAGTAAAAGACCCCTAAGAAAACAAAGCACACAATGAAGTGTTTAAGTTAATCAAGCTGCAGACTTTGGTGCAGCCGGTAAGGTGTTAAAGGCCGCGCAAGGGTCAAGAGCCCAACCCATGGCATTCTCTCCTATGATACATCCCAACACACAGCCACCATATGTCCAGGGTTTCACAGCTAATGAGTCAACCCACCCTCTGCGACAAAGACCTATTCACATCCAGTTGACTCGTAGGAAATCTGCAATGCCATGGTATGATTAGGGCAGAATGTAGCACTAGTCCAGCCAGTGGCCGTTTGGGAAAAACAATAAAGTAGAACGAACAGAGAAATAAAAGGCGCGTTAGGGAAAAGGGCGTGCAGACAAAGAAATTTATAGAGCACTTTGAGTGGATAAACGTAGGCATGATCTCGCCCTCAGCTTGCAACAGCTCCACCACTTGCCTCCGTCAAAGCCCCCTGAGACCCTCCCAGCACACTCTGTCTCCGTCACTCACAACTCTTAATAAGGCCAGCAGTAAACGGGGGGAAAAATATGCAGGGATGAAAGATCCTTCTCTTATGTTCTTGCTTTGAGGATGTGTTTCCGGTTGTCAGGGGAGGGTGGGGAAATACATTTTTATGGAGTAATGCTGCATTTTAATGGAAACAATAAACCCATCCGCTTATGAAATAATATTTTGTTCCCGTATCCTGTTATGTTGCTGCTCTGGGGACTTTTGACAGACAGAAAAAACCCCCACCTCCTCTAAGCCAAAGGTAAAGAAGAAACCCTTACTAAAGAAGAAAGTGTGCAGAGCTCCTGGGGGAGGGATATATCACACATATATTCTTTCACTGCAGCGATTAATATCTAGGAAAAAAGGTCAAACCTGACTTGAAACGGCCCAGTATATCACAGTTACATTTGGAGCTTGCGTTTCATACATCAATCCCTGCTGGGGTGTCCCATCAGTCCCATCAGCCTGGTCACACAGGAGAGGCCCACACTGCAGATTATCAAAGATTGATGGGGTGTCCTAGTTAAAGACAGGGGAGGAAAGAACTTTGCGTCACCCTCAGCTTTTTCAGAGGTGTTGATTGAGGGCGGTATGGCCTTTTGCAGCCCAGCGCAAACATCATCACTGCATCCCGCAAATGTTATGCCAGGCTTCATTAACGCATAACTGACAGACTTGACCCCAGGATTTGCAGGTAACTTGCAAATGCAGCATTCTGATACCAGTGGTCTCGCAAGAGATAGTGCTGGCTGAGTGAAATAGCTCAAGACCAAGATTTCATCTTCTTCCATCCACCTTCTTCTTCATCCATCCATAACAGCAGACAAAACAAACTGACAGAACAAACAGGCAGATTACCCCATATCCTTTTTTGCTCTAACACCCGACCTAAACATCTCTTACATTCACTGTTCACTGTCATCCTACTCATTTCTTGTTCGGGGTGCTTGCTTAATAATTAATTGATTAATTAGTTCTCTCATTAATCATTTATTCATTAATCATGGCCTGATTTTTCTGGAGGAAGCGGTGCAATCTGAAAAACCCTGACTTCACATTTCACTCTAATTATGTTCCTTTACTAATCAACGCTTAAGAAATGGAGTTTCAGGAAATTAGTTTTCCCCTTCCCCTCTTTTTCTCTGCACAAAGCAGGATGTATCGAGGTCAGCAGGTAACTTTCCCCTCCGTTCTTGCGCTCTGGAAGCTCGAAGTCATCAGTAATTTTCAAAGAATCTTTCAACTTGAAAACATTTGGACGGGATTTAAATTGTATGTAGTTTCAGCTTGGATGAGAAAAGAGCAGAAATTCTGCTGGCAGATTAAGAAGACACGTTGATTAATAAGTGGCAATTTGAAAGGTGTTTATGAAAGGAGAAGTGGCAGCATTGTGAATCACACACACATTGTTTCCACTGTATCCACAACCCTCCCAAGAGAGGAGGTCATTTGTTTAATCACTTGGGGTTATGGTCCCTGGATGGAGGGGTTCGAAGATGGGATAGTTCAGCGATATGTTCCATAGCGTGGAGTGAGCGCAAGAGGGTTATATTACAGGTGTTAATGTGCCTTTGTGTTCTGTTGGATGCAGAATTCACAGCACAAAGCTCAGCTGCTTTCTGCGAAGAGGCTCTTCAGGACAAAAAAAAGAATTATGCATCAAATTAAAGAGAGCTCCAATGAAATGGAGGCAAGTTGGGCATTAACCTCTAAGCTTTAAAAAGCACACATATTAAGCAACACTAATGAGACTCTCATCGAGCTAGCTGTGTTTTATATTCAAACACACACAAAAAGCACCGCTTTGACTTCAATGTGCCACTGCTGCCTGTGAATGAGGTTGTCTCTCTTACTCAACTCGCCAGTATCAAACACAGCATAAGCGAACAATGGCATAGATGGCCCTTTTACTCTAATGAGATGCATACATTTACAGCATTACCACCCTCATTAAAAAATAATAATAATAAAAAGGGGGGAAAAAAAGTATTAATTATGAAACGCGCTACTTCCTATCGTGTAGAGCCAAGGGGGTCTCCACTGGGCTCAATTAGGAAGAGCAGGCCGCAAATCCCCTGACTAAATTAATTGATACCCCAGAGCATGAGGCTTTGAGTCCCAGTACAGAATCTATGCTGAGAATTCCTTTGTTTTGGTTTTTTTTTTATTTCCAAAGCCTTTTAGAAAAAAGAATATTATCTCTTCATTGTTTTATGGGTTTTTAATTTATCATTTCTTAGTATATTTACTTGTTTTGTTTACATGTCATGTCTGCAACTGGGAATGTAAGTTTTTCTTCACTCTTGTTCCATCTTTCTCTGGCACATGTTGTGCCCCATTACTATTTTATCCATTGTGTCAGCTGATATACTAGTGCTATTCCAGAGCTTTTATAAAACCCAAGAAGTTAATGATTAAAAGCATAGTAAATTATACTGAAAGCTCTCTCATCCAAACACTGATGAAAGGGGGTGGGGGTTACAGGGGGCAGAGAGGGGGAAACTGGGAGAGAGACAGAAAGAAGAGGGAGGAGAGAAGCAAAGGGGACAGAACAGAGCTGGAACTGTGACACAGATCCAGCCAGCAGCTGTCGTGCAGTGAAAAGCACCAGGGGGTAAGCAGGAACGAAACGACAAGACTAGCTCAATCAACATCTTGTCAACACGGCTAGCTGATGTGTACAGACAATTTCATACCGCCACGCCGGCTCCCTCCCCTTTTCTCTCTGTTTTTTTATTTGGTTTTTTTGTTTCCTGCCAGCTAGCAAGTCACTTGCTATCTGTCTAAATAAAGTCAGCTCTTCGGCTATGGGGTTCAGAGGAAGAGTAAATGCTTAAAAGCCATGCTTCTCAGAGAGATGTTTCTGCCCACTAGAAACCCCGAAGAAATGGGGGACCACAACATGGAAGGGTGGTGCATGTATGTGTGCATGTGTGAGGCAAGTGTGAGAGCAGGATGGGAATAAGTGTGTCTATGGCACATTGTCAGGCACTGCAGCACAGCGACTGTGCAAATCATTCACATGCACTCACACAGAGACTATGTCACATCAGCACTCTTGCCCCCCACCTCCCCCAGACTCCTCTTTTTTTTTTTTTTCTTCCTGCCTCTCCTTGTGTGCATACCGCTTTATTACACGATCCTCTGCATCTGTTGTAGCAGCTACCCTGGGAGAAACTCTGTCGCTGTTCACCCATGCGATCAGCTTCACTGCTGCCCTGATCTGTGCAGCGCCCTGTCCCAGCGGGGAAAAGCCTCACGGTGACGGCCTTGGAGACAGACTGATTACAGCGTTCCATCAACACCCTCCCCTTTTTCACACTTGCACCCTTTCAATTCAAAGCTGACAAGAGCCCACTTTTTCCATTTTTACCCTGCCTCAGTTTTTCTGCTCTTTCTAACATATGGCTCTGTTTTTTCTTCTGCTCCCCTCTAACCTGCTTTCCTGAGTGTTGTGTTGACAAGCTGACACAAACCCCTGTGATTTTCACACCAGGGATGCAGAGAGGGAGAGAAAAGGACAGAAGATACAAGATGGGGAGGAAGAAGAAATGAGGAGAGAAAGTTCAAAGAAGAATCTGGCAAACGATGACAGCTGAAAAAATAGAATGATAAGAGGAAGGTGGCACGGAGAAAGCAAATCAACAATTAGTAACACTTTATATAACGCTCATGGGGGGTTGCTAGGCATTGATTTGACAAATCACGCCTCACTGACTAAACATATGAGTGATAAGCAGAGGAATGAGAGGATGATGTTGGATTGTATGGATGGTAGAGGGCACCCTCGGTGGGGGTGGTGGTGGTGGTGATGTTCGGGGTGGTAGTGGTGGTGGTGGTTGGGGGGGGGGGCTCCACTCTCTAAAAAGAGCTAAGTTCTGAGCCAAGATTTTCCACAATAGAATAAAGGCTGAAAGGAGAGGCTAGGAGGATTAAACTCCAGCAAAACAGCTCTTAAAAAGCTGTTAGACTGCAATTTGGGCACAAAAACGCAGAATGGGAGAAGTGAGAGTGGGTGGGTGGGAGTGCAGCTGGAATGCAGTGTGGGAGAGAAAGGATTGAACTGAGTCTGCATGGGCACTGTAAGAGATGAGACCATCTGCAAAGACACAAGCTGAAGCTCTTTGCAGTGGCCCAAGCCAAAGAGAAAAACAGAGGTTCTTACATGTTGCTCATGTGTTGGGTCGCTACTAGAGATGCTGGGTGGTATCTGTTATTACCCCTATTCAAGCTCACAGAAGTTCTGAAGAGTCACAGTAATGAGCTTATAGCCAGATCAAACATGAAATGGGTGCAGCGTCCCTTCTGGGACACTGGTTCACCTACTCAGCACTACTGTCTGCTTTGCATTCACACACATGCATTAGCGCTCACACAGGAAAAGGAAGACAAAAGCACCAGACTCAAAACAAAGGGATAATAATTCCATACAGAGAGAAATGGAGCTCCCATTTTCCAGCCCGATTTAGGAGTCTTATCTAGACAAGGCACAATGGATGGCATTTGGGGAGAGGGGTTGTTTATTCCAAGCTTGACACTTTTTTGCCAATTGCCTTGTTCTGCACTGTTTTTTTTCCTTGTCTGCTTTTCTTCATCATTTTCTCCCCTCTGCATCTTTTGTGAAAATAACATACAAGCTAGATTCTACGATGGCTATGGGTGCAAAAAATGCAAAAAGTTATCTACTGTATTTTTTTCCCCAGATATTTCACAATATTACTGCGAAGAGGAAATTGTCCTGTTGAGTTGTTAGGACATATATTAACCCCACATGAGTTGCCGTTCTCACACATTTGGATTTACAGAAACCTTTCAACTGTTTTGATCAAAAATTGTTCCTAAATCAATTATATGACAATGGTATCAAGGATCTTGCCCACAACTGGCTGATAAGCAATCAAGATAACAGAGATCAATCTGTACATATTAATAACATGGAGTCTGAGTAGCTAAAGGTAACAAGTGGGGTGCCTCAGGGTTCAGTACTTGGGCGATGGTTTAAATTGTTTAAAATTTATTTATGTTGGATTTCTACTAAAGTGGCTCTTATTTGTGAACTTTTATTTATTCATTTATTTATTTTTTGTAAAAGTGACTATGTAAAGGAGCATCCGGATAGACTGGACTTTAGGGGCGGTAGCTCAGGAGAAAGAGCAGTTGTCTGCCAACTGGTAAGTTGGGGGATTGATTCCAGGCTTCCCCTGACTAAAATGCCAGTGTCCTAGGGCAAGACACTGAACCCCAAGCTCCCCCCCGATGTGCCTATCGGGGTATGAGTGTGTTCAAATGGGTGAATGTGACAAGTAGTGTAAAGCACTTTGAGTGGTCTGCATGACTAGAAAAGCGCTATATAAGTACAAGTCCATTTACCATGAACTTTGGCTAATTAAAAACTGGCTTGATGCCAACAACTCATCTTTTCACTGTACTTGGAAATTTAGAAAAGTGAAAATTAATGACACTTCCATGGCAAGTTTTTGAAGAACCATTTATGGCAGATATTGTAAATATTATATCACTCAATAATTGTATCATACATCTAATGTTTGAAGTTTGGAGAAAAAGTTATAAAAACTAACACAAATTCAATAATTTAATCACAACAGAAAGTCATTAGAATATTAACCATTTAGTGAATTAGTAGATGACAGATTTATTTAAATAATGGAAAAAACTAAAAGCAAAAAAGTACCTTCCAATATCCAGAAGCACTTTAGAATGACACAAAATAAAAATAATGATTTAATTTTATTTGAAATGCAAAAAAAAAAAATCCTTTTCACTGTGTTTCTGTTACGGATATAACACTGGTGAATAAGACACTTTGAGGGGCCACATGACTGACTACAGTTTAAATGCTTTTATTATTTTCCTTTTAAAATATATATTTTTTCTAAAAATTTCCTTATAAGTTGATGGTATCATAGAAGCTTTTGTATAAGTTTTCACCTTTTTGGTTCATTTAGCTGATCTATGTTATGTTTTATACTTGCTTCATTTGGAGGAACCAACTAACCAACTAAGAAACATATTTTATATCACACAGCATCATTTTTATTATCATATACAGCTGGCTGCCTTTGCAAAACATGGGTGAATGAAAAGAATATTGAATGTTGTGTTATTATATATTTCAATTGAAGGACACGGCTTCCTTGCTTAAATAATCTCATGTATGCTTTTTTTTTTTTTGTCACTTAGTCATTGTGGTGACTTGCTAGTAAATGCACTGTATGTATGTCAGATGCACATTTTATGTAAAGGTCATCTGTAGCGCCATTATCTTTCTTAGTCTTTACCATCAAGGCTGGTGCTTACAAATTCCCATTTTCGGCCCACACACACACTAAATGACAGCTTCAATCTAATTCTATCAAGGCAGATGTCCAGCGGTGGACGGATCATTGCTGACATCTGTCCATCTCTTCCTGATCCTTCCTAATGTGAATGTATCCCTATCAGTTCAGATGAAAGAGAGAGCGAGTGCAGGCAGCACAGGGGTCAGCACAAAGCTCTTTAGTAGGTGGCGGTCAAGTCTGGGAGGCTGCTCTGCACTTAACTCAAACCATGTGACAGCAAAGTCACTGTGTCAAAGCAACTGCTAAATGTGCCCTCCAGTGCTTGACAAGTTGCTTTTCCTATTATCACTGCCCTGTGCTCCACACTCATTCACACATTCAGATGCGCACACGTAAACACAGGCATAAACATACATAACACATTTTCAGACAGAAAAACACACAAACACACACACAGAGCTGACACAGTCAGGCAGAAGTGCACATAAACTTAGCCCCATGTGCATCCAGCGGCGTGAAATGATATTCCATTTTGAGAAATCCGGATTAAAATGTAACAGGCCAAATGTTTTTTGGCCTTGTTACTGGGGGATGGAAAAGTACACACACTATACACAGAGCTAGGTAAGACACACTCCATGTGGTGTTTTTATGTGGAGTATGGACTCTGAACTATATTTCAACAGCATGTAATGTTAAATTAAGCACACATAACTATAATCAGTCATGCTCATATTTACCTGCTCGAGACAGACTAGTTAATAACCATCAACAGAAACATTGGCGTTTCAAGGTGATTCAAGCTTTTCTATGTGAATGCAATTCAACTGCGGCCGATATACAAGCTCCTCATTTTCAGTCTGGTGGAAAAACACTCAAAAACTGTGTTGTTTGTTTATGTGTTGGAGCATGTGTACGTGACACTGCAGCACATCAAGAACAAGCCTCTTCACACCCACAGTTCTTCACTTCTTCTGACTGCTTCTCCTCCACTAATTCTTTGTATGGTTCCGTTCCCTCTCTCTGCCTGTCAGAAATGTATTCAAGTAATTAAGCTGCTAATACACTGTCAAAGAATTGTCTAATTCAGCAAGGAGGAATTAAAGGAATCTGGCATGAGTCATTAGCCAGTCAAGATGTTCTGTTGAGCTTTTTCAATAAGGGATCTGGAGAGCCATGAATCACTCATACAGTGTGAAGACACTCACTAGAGCACACACTCTGTGCTCTATATTTGTATAGCTGTATATGTATATGTGCGCATGTGGCATTAATTGCCATTTTGTGAGCATGAGAAATTGTATGTGGGTGAAGTAACGAGAAAACAATTCAATGCATGTAATCCATCTAAACAATCAACCAATGCAGTGAATTATCACCCATTGTAAACATTTAGATATTCTGGGCAAGATACTTAATTGCAATCAATGTTTGCACTGTTGCAAGCACAATGAGGGAAATCTCCAGCTCGCTGTGCATGGGGAAGAATATGAAAACACTCAATAGCTCATGAAGGCAGAATGTTAGAGACAAGCAGGCAGACTGCGAAAACCAGCAGTTTTTAAAGGTATGACAGGAAAATTCCAGCCTTCACTAAACGCTTAATAGCCTGAGCCTGGAGGCGTTTCATTTCTCATTGACGCTCTCAAATTGGCCTCCTTTGATCCATGGTGCGTGACACACATACAGGCTACCTGTTTGCACCAACAGCTCATTCTCTTTTAAGATGGCTTGGTAAGGTGGTGTTCAGAGAGAGAAAACATTGGGGTGCTTTTTTTTCGTGTGTTTACACTTTTTATTTTCTAACTGTCTTATCATTTCATCTGGTCCAGATGGAGCGTATAAGAGCCACTAGGTCCAGGTGAAAACTACTCAAGAACCGCAATGGTCCAGGTTGTGGAGAACTCACGTTCTTGATGAACACACTGTTTGGCAGCTTTAATTGTGCTGTTGCATGACACAGGCAGGAGGGTGCAATGGGTAAAGGAGAGGGGTAGGATTCAGTCCATGGTGCACCCCGAGATGAAGTGGGTAATTGAGTGTGGAATAAACACTGCCAACAAACTCGGAAGCCCCCCTTTTCAAATAAGGAAAAACTATAGAGAATGGGGTGAGGAAAAGGGGGAAGAGATGAGGAAAAAGAAAAGGGGTGAGTCAGAGAGAAAATCCCAGCTACCCTCTGGGGGGAAAGCTGCTATTGAAAAGCTATTAAACTTGCATTTAGCAGGATTGATTGGAAATGAAGAGGCCTATTAAAAGAGAGGGACAAGGGGACAATAGCGCGTCTCTGGCCGCCGTATGTTGCCCTCCTTTCAGTGGCTTTCTTTTCTCTTGAAGGGGGGGGGGGGGGGCAACCCTGTCTGTTTAAGCGCTCCCACCAACAGAAGCAGTTCAAGAGGGTGGGGGGGGGGCTTAGCGCTGCCTGAATAGAACCGTCTTTATCTTTCTCCGTCCCCCTTCCTTTCCATTCTCCACTGAGCAACAAAGAGATAGAGATGGAGAATGAGGGAAGATTTTTTTTTAAGTCCCCTTCCCAACTCACACAGACACCCTACTTAGATAACCAACCGACTGCCTCTCCCTCTTACCTCCTACCTTCCCCTATGGATTAGTTACCTCTGGAGTGTTGCCATCTTCCCCTGCCAGTAGGATTTGTAATACTCAATCTTTAGCATAGTGCCACAAACAGTTGGAGCTGTGCATCCATATTCACGCTGTGTTTCTGCAGTGTGTGTGAAGGCAATCCAGCCAATCCAGAGAAACTGTGTGCGCCTAATTTCAACACAGCAGCGACACGGCGGCAGGTGTCTCCGCTGACTTTCAGCAGGCTCAAACGGATGGGTCCCCTGGGAACTTTAATGGAGTTTTGATTGTTTAACATCCATTTTTACAAAAAGCACATTGAAAGAGTGGCAGATTTTTCCCCCCAGAAGTGTGTTTGCATCATGTCAGTGAGCATACAACCATATGGTCTTTGGAAACACTTAAATAAGTTATGAGGCTCTGCTGATTCCTCGTCTTAAAAGCCACATTTATCGGGAACAAAAAATATTTTCCCATCACAGGCTTGGCCTTTCTCTCAACAAGTGTCATGAAAGCAAGAAAGCAGCATCCCAGTCGTGTCTGTCTGCTCTTTCTCGTTTTTGATGTTGAAGAACTCAGAACAGTGCTTGGCACTGACGAAACGTGTGATTAAATTCTCTTTGGGATATTTGGATGCTACTTGTATTTTATTCATTTAAATGTAAAGTGTTCATGTGTTATCCATAGTGAAGGTGAACAATGAGATACACTCTCATTTCTTTTTTTTTGTTTTTCCCAGCAGCCACCCAAGCGGCCTACTTCTCCCAGCAGCCCCAGGACCAGGTGGTTGTGTCTGGCCAGTCGGTTACTCTACCTTGTGTCATTGTGGGTTACAGAGGAATTGTACAGTGGACCAAAGACGGCCTGGCACTAGGTGGAGAAAGAGACCTACCAGGTACTATAACCAACCATTTTTTTCCTCTTGCCCCACCTCCTCCCTTGCGTCTGTATTTATCGGCCTAGTGTGTCTTTCTGCCTTGCTACAATCAATGCCAGGTCTCATTAGAAATCCGGTCTCTCTCTGTCAACTGTTGGGGTTTTACACAAATAAATGGCGAGAGAAGAATGCGCTGCTGACAGATCGGTTACTGCTGCACACGGCGAACTTTAATTTGTTGTTTAGCATTTTAAAAGTCTTGTAGGAAGGTGGATAATCAATTGGCTTTTGTCACGCACTGACATTTAAATGTGTAGCAGAGTAGGGAGAAAGTGCAGAGGCTTCCTCTTGACCTTAGCCACCCCATCTTCATTTTGTCTGTGTTTAAAGGACAGTCTCCTCCTGCAGCAGCCCTCTCACGTGTTGCATTTCTAGACTCATGCTGCTCTGCTAACACAATGGCTCAATGCCTTGCCCTGTGAGGTGCTGCATGCTTTCATTTGTGTCTTATAAAGAGCTTTTCCACATCTCTTTCCACTTTGTTCAGGGCACAAGTCTCTTTATTTTTTTTTTATTTTTTTTTATTCCTTTCATGATGTGTTTGTTGTTGGTTGGATTGTTTGTCACTGACTCTATTCTATGTGTTGGCTTCACGCAGGCTGGACGCGCTACTCCTTAATGGGCAACCCACTATCAGGCGAGCACAGCTTGTTGATCGATTCAGCAGAGTTGGCGGATGACGCGGTGTATGAGTGTCAGGCTACACAGGCGGGTCTGCGCTCCCACCGTGCCAAGCTCACTGTACTAGGTAAGATACACAGCTCATTCGTGATTCTCACAGCCAGCCCTTGTGCCAAGGCCTGCAGGCTGGCAGGGCTTTGGGAAAAAAAAAACTCAGAGGAGTGTCTTCATCATAAAACACGAAAGGAGAAGACAAATGTGATAGCAACATGTGTACAATACATTAAAAAAATCACATTAGAGACACTGAACAAAAGCGTATTAATACATGCTTGTCATTTTAGCATTTTATAATGTTATCACAAATCTCTTTTCCTGTGGAAAAACATGACATGAGAGCATACCAAGCATGGCTCAGGCACAAGACGGAGCAAGGAGAAAAGAAAACGCCTGAACCCTCAACTCCTAGTGGCGATAATCAAGACTGTACACATCCAGGATAATGTGATTGCTGCAGTCACAAATGACTTGAAAGTCAGGAACTGCACAGTTAGCACATTTTACAGTGAGCCACAACATCTATCAACCGCAAGGCGCTTTTTACATTAACGTGATGTGAGTGATCTCCCTCTCCATGCAGACGCTCAGAGGTGGAGGGTGCTGAGGAGGGGTGGGCATGTTGGGGATTAAAAGTGACAGATCTTGTGGGAATCAACAAAGCACTGCTGGCATCTGGTGGCATGCAAAGGAATATCACAATATCAATCAGCCCTGTCAATTCTCTCTAAATTGGCCTTAAAGCAAATCTTATTCATGAAGAGGGGAACAGTAGTCCCGACCTGTTGCTGCAGAGTGTCCTACATTATCATGAGAACCTTTTTGTACCATAACCTCCTCTCCGTGAACACATCTGTTGCTTTTAACGTTTGATTCTGCATTCACAGAAGCAGAGTAGGGAGTGGTACGGATAGGGTTGCCAGAGTAATGCAAACAATGAGATTGTGAGCAGTTTGTGTGAGATTTTCATCTAAATGAAAAGATTCAGCAGTACATGTGAGGCTGCCAAGAGACAGAGAGCTGATAAAACTTCCACTTTTACAATAAATGAACTCTGAAAGACCAACTAGGTGGTTCATGAGCCTTATATGCATGTTATAAACATATAAATTAAATCCTCTGCATTGACTGCAGTTTATTTATTTATTCCGTGGACATGAGTATTAAAGAGGAAGGGGGCTTTTTCTTTGCATGCTTATGCATGTGCATATGTGTGTGTGTAAATCAATCTGGCCAGATGAGACCAAAGCAATCCTGCACAGTCAAAGGACTCAACGGTAGGAGTGCAGTCAGGGGAATCGGCATGGAAATTAAAATCACCTAGCACTCGGATTCCATTAGTGTCCGTGCCGTGGCAGCGGAAGGACCTCTGACAATTCAGATACACACAGTGAAATTGGTTCTGTGGAGGGTGCGAGAAAGGCCAGCACAAACCCCATGTTTACGCCTTCTCTTATTGGTTGGGGAGATAGACGCCTTCATCAGGGGTGGCACGCTTGGCTTGCCAGTGGTGCGTGCGAAACCATGCAAATAAATGAACACATAAGCAATTCTGTTGAAACATCACTCTGCAACAGTAAGAGCAAATAGAGCAATAATGCTAGTCCCAAGGAAGGAAATAAATAAGGTTGAGTGTTTCTTTTTTCTAATAACAGCTGTTTTCAGTCTTTTTTTCCTGTCTGAAACAACCCCTATTTAACAGATATTTGGCAATAACAAGGTGTGCTTATATATTGATGCTGAGCTAAGACTAACAGCAAGCCCAATATCTGTTTACTAGTGTGGCTTTGTACTGGCCTGGAGCTGTAGTGAGGTTTTTTTTTGGGTTTTTTTGTTGTTGTTTTTTTGTTTGTTTCTGAGTGGTATGTTTGCTCTGTGTTACAGTTCCTCCCTCTGACCCTGCGGTGGAAGGTGGTCCTGTTGTACGTCTGAAGGCCCACACACCACACAACCTCACCTGCAAAGCCTCAGGAGCCAAACCTGCTGCTGAGATCACCTGGTACAGAGATGGAGAGGTCATGGAGACAGCTATTTATTCTAAGGTACAGTAAGAACAGATCTCAGCCCACTGTCATTCAATCACTAACACCCACACAATATGGCAGAGTGGAACTGTGGGTAGAAATGAATGCAAAGCTGTTCAAAACAGAAATATTTTCTCTTTAGGTGTGAAACTCAATCTTCTCTTTCATTGTCTTTTTTTTATTTTTCTCATCTTTCTTATTTTCTGTCTCAGTCTTTTTTTATCCATCACTACTTTGCTCTTGCAAGATTTGTTCTCTCCCTCTCTGCAGTCCCCCTCCCATTTCCACTCAAGCCTGACCCCCCCTACCCCCCTACCTTTTGCTCACTAATGCAGCGACACTACAACATAACTGGAGCATGCCAAAGCTCAGACAGGCATGAGTGTTTCATACAGTAGAGTTTCTGCAGAGAAGAAATCACCCACAACAATGTAGGAACACAATGGGGATGCGCCAGAGCATGAGCCAGCCGCGGCTGGGAAAGTGTCACATTTTTCATGCTCTCTGGCCACGCTAAACGACGCTAAACGCCACATTTAAGAAGGCGAAAGCCTGCAGTGAGAAGGGGAGGGTGGTGGTGGTGGTGGGGGTTCGGGATTGGAGGGGAGAAAGGGAGGATATGAGATGTAAGGAGGAGGAAAGGAGGAATCGAGCAGGGGCCATGAATGCAGAGATAACTGGCGAGATAGTTGTGTGAAAAAGAGATTTTCCAATATTATTTTCAAAGTGAGACCGGGGATAGGCAAAGCTTTGTCCGAGTGAGCGGTGGTGACAGGGAGTGATGTGATTTGATCTAGCATAAAAATGCTTTTTGTGTGTCTGGCTGAGGAAGTGAGAGACCTGCTCCATTGATTTGGCTGTCAAGGGAAAAGGTTCAGCTTGCACTCGCTCTTTTTCAAAGATGTGTGACACTTCTTTCTTAACGTCACCGCCCAAAAACACACACACACACACACACACACACACACACACACACACACCTATCACTGTGGCTATTACATTTTTTTGCGTCTGTGTATGTGTGTGTTTTACAGAGGGGGGTAAAAGTGAAAGAGCAGTAAGCCATATCCTCAGAATCTACACCTTTCCTCACTTAGGCGTATTGATTTCTGTGGGCAGTAAATAGATTTAAAAGATGATGACAAACAAGGAGCGCTGACGGGGAACACTCTCAGAAATGTGGGAACAGCACAATATCCCCCTGCTGCTTCATAAAGTATATGATTTAAGTGACATGCCAAAGAACAGGATGGCAATTTTAATGCTTTGCACATGAAAAATAAGTCCTGCAATGTCATACGGTGTCATATAGCGACTTGTTTTGTGCAACACTGAGCTGATTTCCAGTTTTATGTTGTCGTCCAACCCTATAGTCACTAATGGAGGATGGGAAGAGGGAGGCGGCTGTCAGTATGCTTCCAATCATCCCAGAAGATAGCGACTCTGGACGCACCTACACCTGCAGGGTTCTCAACCCAGCCGCTCCTGCTGGACGACAGACATCAGTCACTATCAATGTCCAGCGTGAGTCCTGCACCAGCCTGTCTATAAGGGTCTTTAAAACATCATGTTGTAGAATAGTGCTTTAAGCTGCATTCCTGTACAGAAGAATCCATGTGGTTGCACTTTAAAAGCCACATTTGGTCACACATTGGTTTTTGTAAATTGCAGACCCTCCAACAGTGACACTATCAGTTCAACCCCAGACTGTGACCGAAGGAGCCAAGGTTCTCTTCATCTGCTCTGCTTCAGCTAATCCTGAGATCACTGGATACAGGTATCCACCTGTCTTTCATTTGAATTCAAAACATGCATAGACATCAAGAATAATGGCCATTTTTATTCAAAACATAGCAGAAATCAAGAAAAGCAGCACAAGACTGTCAGGGTTTTATTAGATTGGCTGATTATAAGGCAGCATTTGATTGACACAAGCCTTGAATAAACTAATGACTGCTTTAAAATGTGTGGCTAATTACCTTCCTTGAACGAATGCAACATAATAAATGTGATAATTTGTCTGCAATAGGTGGTCCAAAGGAGGAGTGCCCATCTCTGAAGCAAATGGGGACAGTCTCGAGGTGACAGTGGACTATTCTTACTTCACTGACCCTGTCTCCTGTGAGGTATCCAACTCTGTGGGAAGCACCAATGTCAGCACTCTGGTTGATGTGCAGTGTAAGTTTAACTGCTGAGATTTTTAGGTTTATGCTGCTTCAAAAGTCATCTGTTTTTGATTGTAACAAATGGATTTCTTCATCCTAGTTGGCCCCAGGTTGCTGTCAGAACCTAAGCCAATGACAGTGGATCTGGGGATGGATGCAGCTTTTACTTGTGCATGGACTGGAAACCCTCCTCTGACCCTGGCGTGGACGAAGCAAGGCTCGAGTGTGGTAAGGCAGCAGACACTAGTCGCCACTTTATCTTGATAGCTAAGCCTCAACACCACTCCCCGAGAGAGAAACATTCACACATGGCCTTGAGGCATGAATCCCACACACTTTTTCTCCGACACATTCTTTTTCAGGCTGAATTTTCAACACCTCTCTCAGCATGCTCCCCGAGGGCTAAAGCCTCTGGCAGAAAACTGTCTGTCCACTGACAGATTCATAGAGAATAATCATCGCACATGACATGTTGTTATAACCCCAACACAATCAGCTGGTCAATCAATCAGTCAATCAATCAATCAGCCAAGGAGGGAGCGAGGGTTCTGCTTGTTTGGGATCAAACAAGTAGAGTTACAACAGGTGCTGCAACTTTTACTGAAGCATGTCTGCTGCTCAGGCGTAACAAAGACCCAGCAGCGCTTCTGTATCCATCTCCTCACAGTCAGCATTGTGTGTGGAACAAATGGGACGTTTCCACCTTCACTTTACATCACCCTAGTAAAAGTCTTTCAGTGCACACATCATTAAAGGGGGCATCCCATAGGAGCTTCTCTCCTGGCACCTAATATAATTTCTGAAGCTGTGCTGCAGAAAGCAGCCCCAGTGCACAGTGTGTTTGAGTGGCATAAGCAATGCCGTCATCTAAGAGAGCGCTTTCAGCCACTCTGAGGGAAATGTGCAGGCATTTTTTAAATCCACCCACTGCCACTGTCCCTCACACAACCATGAGTAATGGATTAATTGGGTTACTCCATAAGTGTGTTGAAATAACAAAAAAGGAGAGTGAGGATGTGGAGATGGAGGGAGGGAGGGAGGGAGGGAGGAGGATAGAGTGGGGATAAATGGATTAATCACAGCTTGATGGAATGACGGGATCAATGAGCTAAGGAGTGAGTGAGTGTAGCAGCTCCAAAGGCGAGGGCCCACTCACACATGGTATGCTACGATCTGTCCCCACTGTTTAATTACAACAATCTCCCCAGCAGCACGGTCACTCAGCGGTGGCTGCAGTGCTTAATGCCATGATTAAAGCTCTTCACAATGAAATTAAACTCAAACCACCAGCATTTGTTACAATGGTCAGCCCACCTCTGTGCTGCCTCCACAATGAGTGAGCCACTGATTTCCTGTTTCCTTTGTCTGCCTCTTCCTTCCACTGCCTCACTTCTCTCTCTCTCTCTCTCTCTCTCTCTTTCTGGATCTCACACTAGGTGCTCAGCAATGGTAACACTTTGCAGCTGAAGGCTGTTACCCAGGAGGATGCTGGAACATACACCTGCAAGGCCATTGTTCCCCGCATCGGAGTTGCAGAAAGAGATGTCACTCTAACTGTGAATGGTGAGTGGTTTCTTTCTGTGGAGGATAATGATTGTATGTTTACAAAGCAGGGCACTTAAGAAAAATTTTGAAACAAATACATATTTTGTCATTTATGTTATTCCATATTTTCCCTTCATTCAAATAAGATTAAAAAAAAATTAGGCCATGGTTAACGAGATGTCTCGTTTTCACATTTAAAAACAAAAGTTTAGAAAATAATTCACAACTGAAAAGGTTGTCAAACACGGTTGATTGGGAGGGCCAACTTGTAAGTAACACTTCATATCACCTCTGTTTATAACCATTTATTTTTTGTTTTTTGGTTAAAAATGAACAAATGTAGAGAAGAAAAGAGATGGACGGAGAAAATAAGAAGAGAGGTTGAATGCCATGTTTTATATAACATGTTTAATCTAAATTGGATGTCCCAATCAAAAAAATCCCAAAAAATTATTTCATTTTTTTGAGCAATTTTTTCCCTGCGGGGAAAAAAAAAAAAAAAAAATGTCCTTAGTTTATTCTACAGAGTCATATGTAGTGAATATCAATGGTTATGATGTTGAGAATATTTAGATAATAAAGATTTTTTGATATCAAAACCCTGTAAAATAGATACTTTAAAGGAAGCAGTCAACAGATAAGTTTAATATTTCAATCCTGAGGATAAGATATGGGCCAGAATATAAATTTAGAAACAGATCTTATAGTTTGACTACAGAAACACTATAATGACGTTAGAATTCAAGCTGTGTGCATACCAAAGTCAGCTTCAGAGGAAGTAGGAATGCCATATGGTATCTAAATACACCAATCAAAACAAAAACTAACTATTTCCTTCTTCATTTCCTTTTTTCCTACTTTCTTCTTGACACCAGGTCCACCTATCATCACAGCAGACGCCACACAGCATGCTGTCAAGCACTCCAAGGGCAAGTTGGAGTGCCGGGTGGGAAACAGCCCTCCACCTGATAAGATTGTAAGTGAACATTTCATTTGTGTGTGTTCATTCAGTTGTCTGTGGAAGTTTACACTCTATTATGTTGCTGGCCACACCCACACAAGAGCCACCACTCAGACAAGCTTTACCCCTGACCTCACCTTCACACCTTTGCACCACCGCATCTCAACCACACTTGTTAAAAGAAACACACACAGACACATTTACTGCTGTGATTGCACAGACACTTTAGATAGGAATGATTGCAGTTAGGGAAGCTGCAGAAGACCAGCTTCCTGCAGGTTTCAGCCAAACCACATTCAATTAATGGCCCAAGAGGCATCACTCAGCTGACCCTGTTGACCTGCTGAGCGTATGCTGGGTTGAGAGGGGATAATTAGGGTGTGAGAAGAAGTGAGAAACAGGTGCTCTGCTGGCCCTCCACTGGAAGCCGTAGAGAGGAGCCTGATTTCACCTTGCTTCTACCTAACCCTCCTTAGGCTTCACCTGCAGAGCAGATGTGGGAGGCAACATAAACATGACTGTATGTGCCATGTCAGTCATGGAACACCTCAGAGGTCAGCTAAACAGAAAGAAAATCTGCTGTTCAGTCAGCAACAGGCAGGAGTGTGTGAATAAACTGCTTTGGTCACTTGTGAGAGATTCTTCAGAAAGTGTACTTACTCCTTGTTGGCTGTTCTCCACAGGTGTGGACCTTCGGGGACATGACACTGTCCTCAGGTTCCTCTGGTCGTTACTCGGTGCAGACTGTGACCAGCGACCACGGTGTGTTGTCCTCGCTGGTGCTATCTGAGACTCTGGCCCAGGATTTCCAGATGCGATACAATTGTACAGCTTGGAACCGCTTCGGCACCGGCACCGCCCTGGTCACGCTGAAGGAACAAGGTATGCACTAAGAGTTGTTGCAATGCTCTCAGTCCCTGCTGTTAAAGAGGTTAGATTAGGTAAAAGCAGTCCCCCTGTCTTGCGCTTATCTTAATTATGCTCTTCTAATCGATATGATTTAATCAGCGGATGGCTGCTTTAATGAATGTGTTTGCCCCATAACATACATATTGATTGGGGACAAAAGTCAATTAGAGGAGCCCACATGTGTTTGCAGTTTGGATCATACACTCTATAACCATCTCAGAGCCAAGCTCCTTTAAGTTTTCTTAAAAATTAAATGGTAGAACTACTTCATTGATGGTATAGTGGGAATCTTTGTAGCAACAGACACCAAAAATAAGGTCCTCACCAGTAATTTACATCAACATAGCAGAGCGGGGTCTCCAGAGAAATGGGCAGCGGTATCTCCTGGAATCTCTAATTAGATTACTGTCTATTGCTTCATTGCATGTCAGGCCTTGTTACCCTTCCTTCAGAGAGATTAGAGACAATAGCCAGCCCGCGAGATGCCTGCATGAACATATGCTACAGAAAACAGGACTGTGGCTTAGTGTACATGAATTCTTACGCACTGAAGCGTTTGTGGGATTAGCAAGACAAATGAATGGGTTTATTTTCTTTAATTTTATTTTATCTGCAGTTTTTTGGACAGACAATCATGCTTTACTATCTTTTATCTGTTCCCTTCTTGACAACCATCCCTTCCCACTCTCCCCACCACATTTTTCCTCTGTTCTTGTTCCTCTTGCAGAGGCACTGCCTATGCTGGTAATTGTTGGCGGAGCAGTAGGTGGAGGTTGTGTCCTGCTCATCTGTGTCATCACACTGGTTTCCCTCTGCTGCAGGCACACAGGCAAAGGTGAGCTCAACGGTTAGTATGGGCAAGAGGGAAACAGCCAACTCTTCAAATTAAACAAATATTCATATCTGTTATATGAACGCTGAATAGTATCTGCTCATTTCCACCTTGCATTTGAGGTTTTAAAGTAAACTTGGATGTGCAAATCTACCAGGCTAAGTCAAGTAAAAGCGTTTGCAATTCCCACAGGTAAAAGGTGCACTCGTCTTTCCAAGAGTGACATCAGAGTCCAGATTGTTCACAGTGATCACAATGCCACACGTGGCAATGATGACGAGGAGGATGTCAAAGAACCCATGGTAGATCTAATTTTTACTTTTCTCTGCATGTGTTAGACATTTTTCATGATGAGAAGTGGGTGGGGGTGTAGAGGGTGAGGAGAGGGGGTGATTACATTAACTGCAGCATAATGCTCAGACTTTCTTTTGTACTTATTCAAGTAAGGTGATGTTCATCCTTGTAATTCTTTAGAAATACTTGGTCTTCCCTCAGGCGCCGAACAGTAGTGAGTCTCCAGGGACATCACGCACAGAACATAGCGACCTCCTGGAGGAGGAGGAGGACGAAAGATCGGACATCAAGGTAAAAGCAGAAGCATTGGGGGGAAAAAAAGCAGCTTAAAATAGCAAAAGTTTCATTTTTTTCTCATCCACTGTTCAAATGATACTTATTTATAGGACCCAACCAATGGATACTACAACGTTCGTGGTCATGATGACCGTCACATCCGCAGCAGTGGATTCTCGGAGTATGTGCCCAACACCCGGCCAGTCTACACTCCTACGCAGCTGCCCTCCCCAAGCCCCATGTATGGTCAGCATGGCACCCAACCTCGTATCTATGACTTCTCCCACCGATATGCCACCAACACAGTGAGCAGATCTTCATACGAACAGCAGCAAGCTGCCCAGTCGCCGGCCAACCAACCAGCCAGCATATATCCCACTGATCCCGTCTACAGTGGCTCAGCTTACCTGCCTGCTACCTACGGCCGTGCCTTCACCAGCTATGTTAAGCCTGCTTCCTATGAGAAGGTGGATGCATATGACCAGTCGGATCAGGCAAGCAAAGTGTCTAGCTCATCTCGCTTCTCCTATGCCTCCTCACAAGTGTCCTCCCAGCAGTCAGACTATGGCCGGCCCTCACAACGCATGCAGACACATGTCTAACTTGACAAGAAATGGAGTAAAAGAGGAGTACAGAAGAAGTGAGAAGATGAGCGGTGCCGCTTCCACATACACATGTGGATGGACTAACATGAACAGAGACTTTCTTACTCACGGTCCAGCAAGAATTTGTTTGGACAAGATTCAAAGGGGGTCATGATGAAGATAATGGGATAATCAATCAATCTGTGATGGATGACGGGATCTACAGTAATGCTCCCCGTAGAACTCCCAAGTCTTCACTTGTGATGTTCAAGTCAAAAATGTGATGGACAATATTGTGATACCTCACCAGGTTGTCTTGAAATGATGACCACCCAGAAATGATACCTTGTGAGTGCAAGGGGCCAACTAGAGCATGAATCAAACCCATCTTCTGAATCTGGGTGGCCAAAACAACTGGGATAGCTGTTTACCTACATACAAGAGTTTACTTTAAGTCAACACTAAATGTCAAACACAATCTTTTAAATACTTTAAAAGAAGATATCACAAGTTAAGAAATGTTTGAGGAAAAAAAAAATGAACAGCCTTTTGTTGTCTGTCATTTAGTGTCTTGTTGGCATGCGAAAGGAATTCTAAGCACATTAGTGTCTCGATCATCTACAAAAGACTGAGCTGTCCACAGAGATGGGCATAAACTTTTCTGCACAACAGGATAGCTGTACTGACCAACAAGTGCTACACGCACCACTCTGTGTGAAGAGTAATCAAAAAGTGGAATACTTTTGACGCAAGTTGTATTCCTGGAACATCCTCTGATAACCGCCATATATTTTGGACATAGCAGTGGATAAGAGAAAGAGAATATGGAGAGAATGTGTATTTTAGCCTTCATTATAGTGGAGGACTTGCTAACTGTGTGTTGTACCATGATGGACAAGGTGAGGCCATGAAATCCCAAAGATGGTAGTAACTGTATAGGGAAAAATGGGGTGAATGCTAAAATACTGCTGTGCTACCCCTTATGTTGTTTCTGCTGTGTTTTCTGATTGTATTAAGAAGAGGAGGATATTATCAGAACAATCAAAAATGAGATCTGGAAAATGGTGGCAATCTTGAACTTGAAATAAACTTGAATGCAGCGTCAACTTCAGTAGGCTCAGGTGGGGTAAGGCGTCTAAGGCAGTCCCTAATGCGGACCATTCACTCAAGTTTTACAACTGAAATTGTCTCAGTATGTTTACAAAAAAAAAAAAACAGTACTACCCTGAAACACTAAGTATCTGTACAAATGGCTGAGCCCATACTTTCTCTCTCTGTTGCATGCAAATTATGTCTTGTGAAAACTTTCAGCGTTTATCTTCATGTCCGTTTCATGTTCGAGACCTTGGTTTCTGCACCTGATCCTGTTGCATTCCACTTCCTGGATGTTTCAGTATGGACACTTGTACTGCCATTCGTCTAGAAAAGCTGTTACCAGGCAGCCTAATGAGAGAACAAAGGTCACTCAAAGTGAGGAGGCAAACATCATCGCTTGTCTTTATTTTTATATTTTATATAAGCCTTAAAAGTACAGCGTGTAAGCTGCTCTATTGTAAAGTATCTTTATATACATACGTAACTATCTTGGTTGATTTATTTGACTCCTCAGACTTTCATGTCTAAGTTGTTCATCAATCATTAAATGCAGTTATTCTGCTTTTTTTTCTGTTTTGTTTTGAACACAACTAATTGCTATTTGTTTGTTCATTCTTTTAATAATGTGTTAAGAATTTTATTTGCTAAAAATGAGCTATTGTTGCTTGTACCTTTGTACACATATTTATATTTAAATAAAACCATTTCCGATAAATCACTTCTCATTAATTCTAGAATCAGTCGGCCTAGTGTATAGCAATGCTGGCCATAGAGAACAGTGACAAAAGAAACCTTCCTGTGTTGCAAAAGTGATGAATACATAAATTAGCAGCACTGTCTATGTTGATTTTCCTATTCCCCCTGTGGTACTCTGCTTTTAATGAAGACAGATGACACAGTAGAACCCCCACTGTATGTGAATCCACCTCCTGAAGTCAACTTACCCATTTGTTAGGGTAATAAGATAGAGCTGTGACAAAGGAAGGTATTATTTGACAATACAAGATCGTCTTGTCACCGTTGTTCCCCAGGTAAACACGCCGCTCTCAACAGGGAGGAGAAGTACATACTCATTACAATTCTGTGGTGAGAGGGGATGAGGTCTCCCAAGACATGCATTTATAATGCACAACATAATACAGAACAAGACCCCATCAAAGACAAATGGAACAGGTAATACAATTAAGCACTGCATAATCTGATAAAAGATGTTTATTGCCACGACTCTTACATACAAAATGGATAAAAACATACACAAAGAGAGAAAAAGAGAATGTTTAAAATCCAAATCACAGTATCCACCATAAAATATTAAGAAAATGTGACTTTTCCAGTACTTATTTAATAAAATACAAATTTGCTCTTGCATAGTTTAAAGTCAGAATTATTTAAACAGGCAATCCGAGAGAAAATCCCAACAATACATATTTTCCTGAGCCCCTACCTTTTAATAAATACTAACACAAGTCTTTAGTGTGCTTATAAGGGATGAACAGTTTGAAAAGTTTGACAAAGTGTTATGGAGGCCATTAAGTAAAATATGTTAGGTTAATTAAGGGGCTGTTAGTAAAAAGCGAGATGTATAAAAACACCTAGTGATTGAATGTCTCACATGTCTTTGAACACAAATCATCCAGAGTTTAAATTTAGACCCATCTAAATGCAAGCTAAACCCAGTGGTGTCCACCCACTCACATGGCAATACCAGTAAGTACATGGAAATATGTAAAAAATGTATCCGAGATGCCAGCTAAACTCAGGAGTCACAGAGTGTCAATTTTCAAGGAATATTTTGGTACTTGTACATATTTTTGTTCAGTGATTGCAACTCTGTTATAATTTACTGCTGGCTGTTTTCCGAAGCAAACTGCAGGTTTTTAAACTGATTAATGCACTTTCTACCTTGCAGACGGCTTCTGGTTTTCAATCATATGGCATAAGATTAAAATGCCTTAATTTGAACATTGCATTGATCCTTTTAGTTTTCTTCCCCCTTTCACATTAGTTTTTTGTCAAATAATCCCTACATTTATTGGCAATTATTGCCTGAGCCCTTAAATACTACTCACCTTAGAAGAAAAAAAAAAAGAAAAGAAAAAAAGCTGAAAGCTGAAAGCTTTAAACCAAATAAGATAAGAAAACACTAAATCTTAAACTCAAACATAAAATCAATTTGGAAAATTTAAAAAGTCAATATTCTGAATCAAAATTCAAAATTGAAGTTTAAAACTTGGAAAAAGGGGGGGGAGGGGTTCAAATTATTGATGGAAGCATGGAACGATATGCCATTAATGCCATTAAAAACTTTCTGAGAAAAGTGATGTAGTGTACGTGTGGAGTGAAGGAGCTCCTGTAGGTCTTGGTAACCCAACATAGTGCTTAAAGTCATTCATGTGAGAAGCTGGGTCCCATGGAACAGCCTTCTCAGCCTGCTGCTAAATGAATAAATCTCTGAGAGACTTGTCCTGAATCAGACTAAAATGTTCTGTCTCCATTATTTTTAGCCCTCTGATGTTCCCCTCTCTGCATCCCTCCCCGCTCCTCGCATCATCAAATCTTTGCGTGCTCTTTGATCCAATCTCTCAGCTTGGTGACGCGCGAGTAGATCCCAGGCTTGTTCCGACGAGCACAGCCCTCGCCCCAGCTCACTATACCGGCCTGGAACCACTTCCCACCACCCTCCTCGAAACACGACAGGGGACCTCCAGAGTCTCCCTGGAGAAAAGGGTTATTAGTTTGGGTTAAGATGTGGCAGCACAATAACTAGAGTGCAGAAACTGCCCCATTGTCATTTTTTTTCCTATTCTTGGCACAATCTCACCTGGCAGGCATCAACTCCTCCAGCCAAGATTCCACTGCAGAGCATCCTGGAAGTGACTTGGTTGTTAGTGACTGTGTCGCACACTGTGTCATTGATGATTTTCACTGAAGCCTTCTGCAGGATCATTGCCTTCTGACCTGCAGGAGCAGGACAAAGGGGTCAGTACTCTGCCACATGACCTCTGTGTTCATCCTGAACATCAAAGGTGTTAATGGGCTGGGTTAGTGTTCGCTAATGAAGGTTTAAGAGACTTCCCAGGAGAGCTGACGCCTGTGTTGATTTATGGATATAGAAGCAGGCTTAAGTGAAAAAGACAGATTCGAACAAGATGAGAGAAAAAGGAGGCAGGATAGAACAGCAGAGAAGTATGTCATGATGGAAGAGATTTTTAAAAAAATGGGAGGGACATTAAAGCAGAGGAAGAAGATGAGATGAAATGAGAAGGAGATGAAGGGAAGAAACTGGCAGGAGGAGGAAGAAGATGAAGGACACAGATGAATAGATCGGTGTAAGAAGGATGGGGGAGGAGTGCGGCGTCATAATTCAGATGAGTTGGATAGCCTACAAGGAACAACATAATACCAATAACTGAGGAATAACATTTCACTCATTAAAAGCTGTTATAATAATGATAATTAGTTGCAGATTTTTTTTTTTTTTTTAAACTGACAAGAATTGCCACCATTTATGGCAAATACCTGCTTCTCGAAGTAGACCCCAGCCTGTGATCCAGCAGGTCATGCCTGCGGGGAAGACGTGGGAGGATGAGGGAAGGCAGATGGGTTGGATGGTGTTGGTGAACTCCAGTGGCTCTCTCAGCTCCAGCAATGCAATATCGTAGTCTTTGGTGAGATCATTGTAATCTTGGTGAGAAACTATCCTCTTCACTTTACGCAGCTCACCATCCATCCTAAACTGGCTCTGCATGCCGCTGTAGGCTTGCCAGTTGGATGCCACAGCGTGTCTGGGGAGCACCAAATCATGGAGCAGAGGTTTTACTCTCACAACAAAGAACCAGTACAGGTGATTATGTGTATAATCTAACGTGCCAAGTGAACAACTCTGCAATTTGTGCTGCACTTAAGATTAATACTTGTGTCTTGTTGTTTAGTCAGTCAAGAGGTTCAACAAGAAATAAACCAGAAAATCAGCAAATGTAACATTAAAAGAAATGAGTATCAAATTGTTATTATCCTTAGCATACAGATGATTGAGTATTGGTTCCCAATCTGAATTCAAGATGAGAAATGCATAAGGTTTTCACTGCACAGACACTGTCAAAATTATATTTACACATATAAAAAAAAATCATAACATTAGTAGAATAGTAATGAGGTTAAAGTGCATCAAAACTCCACCATAATACATGTTGTGTGGATGAGTGCTTGTGCATTTTATGGGATTGCAGGTAACAAAATATTTGTTCTTGTTAGAGGGCAATCAGTAACTGTGCCAAGTGTGTTTTACTAAAATTGCATATCTCATGGATATAGTTACTCAACAAAATGTGGGAACTTAAACATCATCAAGTGTAAAGACTTTTCTTGCAGAAACCAGAGTACAATAGTAGAAAATCTCAAACCGGGATCAACTATCATTTTTGCTACCGATGAAGCAGTCCAATGGCACTGTGCTTGTGCCGCTAAAAGTGGGTTCACACATCAGTTTACTCTCCATTTGAACTCGCTTTGAAGGAAATTTACACTTGTTTTAGTAGTGCCGATATCTACTCAAAAGAATCATAAGCATCAAATCTTAGCATATCCAGACTCATAAGTTCTATGAAAAAAGGGAGCTGAGCAAAAATATTCCTGCTAATCAACCTTTCATTTACTACATATGCCTTTGGAGACAAACATTTTGCACACCAACTGTAAATCTGAAGACAGCTCCCTGCTTAATCATGATAAAGACAGCTCGGGTTGAACAGCATGCTTAGTGCACCACCAACAGGGCACTCTGATGAACACAGAATAAGAGGCATATTAACCATCGGTATAACAGAATTAATTGGTTTCTGCTTTTTGCAAATGTGTATGCATGGCAATATTTTTTTCCATAAACTGCAACGTATGTATGCACACTTCTCTGTTGTGCAGAGTTTGGATTTTGTATACTGAGCAAACATAAGAACATTCAATACTGGGACCAAAAAAATAAATACATGAATAAAAAGAAAGGCAATGTTTTACACATTTTATTCTTTTACGTGTCTGTAAGTGGCAAGGATCTGTGACTCACTCTGGAGAGATGGTGACAAAGCAGTGGGCGGCAGAAAGGAGCCATGTTTTAGAGATGATTGAGGCACCACAAGAATGCCCAGAAGTCTTGAAGTGAAGGCTGACCTGCCATGGCCACTCTCCAAGATCAGCGTTCTGCCCTCCTACAATGCGATTCATCTTGTATGGCCTGGTACCACATTCTGTAATTAAACAGAAAATTAATGAAAAGACAGGAGAATGAAAGGAAAATGCAAGGTAATAAACTACAGATAAATATCTTAAATTACATCACAAACAAATAGTATCTGCAGTGAATGCAGCTAAAGGCGTTTGAAAGGTATAGTGGCATTTTATCTAATAATTTTCTTAAAAGTAAATAAATAGACACCCTGAGGCTTAAATGATATGGGGGATAAATAAAAACTTCAGAGATGGAAAGAGCTACTTTCAAAAGGAGAATGAAATAAATAAGCAGTTGAGGCCTGAGGCTCTTTTTCACACAGCTCAACCTAGCTTCTATAATCTAGTTTGAATGACATTGACAAAATTAGATCCACTTTTCGCCATTAAAAAAAGCTCAACTTTGTAGGAGAAGCGGTATAAAGACATTACTCACCACAGCCAACTTCATCTGATCCATCAGAACAGTCGTCTACTCGGTCACATTCAGCATTCACCTTGTTGACACATTGTTTGTTACTGCATTTGAAGCTGAAGTCAGAGCACATATCTGGAGCTGCAGTTGGGTAGAGATGGGTCATTAAGTTAAAACAGAGTTGAGAAAAATAAGGTATACTTTATTTCAGTGCTGATGTTGTTTGGATAAGGACTTGATTACAAAAAGAAATCATCCAGTCCCTGCAGGTCTTAAAATAAAAAAAAATTTTTTATAAACTTATATAATAATAGCCCCTCACATATTACCGCTCTGTCATCATTCATTTAAGGCAAAGCCAAAATACTTTTTTTTTTTTTTTTTTTTTTTAAATGAAGGAAACAAAAGAAATCAACTATGATTAGCAGCTTATAGCAGCAATGACACAAATTCATAGTTTACATATGAAGAGGCACTCAGTTTGTCTTCGACTTCAATAAAATTGTTTTAAAATCAGTCGAGCAACTAGTCCTTCAAACGCCATGAGACCAGTTCTTTGTTTACAAGACTGGAAAAGAATCTGAATTGCACAGAATCAAAACAGTGAAAAACTGTCATTTCCAACATTTCTGGCTTAAATTTAGCTAATTAAGCCTCATCAACAGCATCACAGTAATTCTGTGTTCCTCAGCTGGAAGCCTAAACCCAAACCTGTTTTCAACTCATTTTGTACATTTTATCAAATACATGCTTTCAGAACTACAATAAAATAATTCATTTTTAATATTACTTTTTACTTTCGCTCCAACATTGTGCAACTTTATCAGCCTTTCACTTTTTTATGAAAAACTTTAGCCAAATCTGAGGTTTACAACATTCTTTTATGCCCAACTATGACAACATTTTGCCAAAGCCCAACAACAAGTTGAGTTCTGGACACAGGCTAATTTCAACACACAATTTTAGACATTCTGTAGCTTTGCTGCTGTGTTTGGGATCAGCGTTCTGTGGCATGACGTGATTTCATCCATGCTTTGGCTGTCAGACACATTGCCTCAGGAATTCATTGTCAATTTTATGACTGCAATGTGTCTGGGCTCTACGACTGCTCAACAAACCCAAATCATCACCCTTCCACCACCATGTCTAACAGTCGTCCCACAGACAAAGAGATTGTTCTTTTAACTACGGAAAAAACAGATGATTGTGCACCTTGGACTCCTTCAAAATATAGAACATATTGTTTGGATCATTTTGTGACTAGTGAGTAAATATTCTGATATTACTGTTTAAAACATGTAGATAATATAATTACATATGGATATATGATTACATAGGTGTAAAAAGTACCAACATGACCATCGAATGGTGACATAGGTTTGCACTTGCCCATGAAATTATGCAAGTTTTAATGGCAAAATTATCTCTTGCTAAACAACTACAACAACTGATGGTTAAAAAAAAAGCAAAAAACAAAATGACAATGGCGTACCAGAGGTCTGTGCTCTGAGTGCTTCCAGTCTTTATTATGTCTCGTTATAAAAACCTTTGAAATAAAGAAGGTTGTACTTTCTTGTTCGTGTGACTATATTTAAGCAGTAAAATACTATGCAATCAGCAAGGCTTTACAGTGAGGCAAGAATGCACAATGTACTGTGATTGAGGAGCAGACTGCATTGATTGGGTGTATTGACTGGAATTAAGGCCTAATATCCCTCTTTATTCGCAGAAGTGAGAATAAAAAGGAAATGCAATCTTGCCCTCTGTGACTGGGAGAGTGAATGAGAGTGAAAATGATGAAGACTGAAGTGCAGGAGGAAGATATCAGAGAGACAAAAACAGGGCAAAGTGAAACATTTTTTTTTAGTAACCACTTTGATTTGTTTTCAATTGGTTACATCAGTTTTTAGAGTTATGCTTGTGTCCTTTGTGTGTGTGTGTGTGTGTGTTTTTTTAATTATACAGCACCTTGGTCAGCCATGTTGTTTTAAAGTGCTCCAATAGTAAATACAGTAAGGCTTTTGGGAAGGCTTTTTAATTTGGCAGCAACTACTTAAGAGTAAGCACCGTCACTTACAGGTTTTGCATGACGCCTCATCACTTCCATCTTCACAGTCCATTTTATTGTTGCACACAACATCCTTGGGCAAGCAAACCCCATCCCCACAGTGCCACTCATCTGTGTCACAACCTGGAGGCAACAAATTATGCTGGTTATGAATTTGTAACAAAATAAAAGTAACCTGAGCAGGAAGGCAATCCAGTTCACTTCAGAGAG
Organism: Telmatherina bonti; assembly: GCF_933228915.1. Taxonomy (NCBI): domain Eukaryota; kingdom Metazoa; phylum Chordata; class Actinopteri; order Atheriniformes; family Telmatherinidae; genus Telmatherina; species Telmatherina bonti. The sequence continues at coordinate 23,755,161 of NC_136623.1, forward strand.
ACGTTAGCTTTGCACCACTAGTAGGTAAGGCTTAATTCTTCTTGCATGTACTACATAAGATTAAGCATCTGGATGGTTGCCGAGCATCTTGGGCACTGCTTCAAACAAACTCAATTACTGATGAAATGATGACTGTACACGTCGCAGGGGTCAGTGACCATAACATTATTGGTGATTTGTCTTTAATGTTAGCTCAATTAGCATACTATTAAACAGGTTCTGGAGAGTGTTTAAAAAAAATGGGAATACTTACCACATTGTTTCTCATCGCTCCCATCTCCACAGTCATTGACATGATCACACATCCAGAGCTTTGGGATGCACATACCACTTTCACATGAAAACTGATCATCATCACACTCTGAAGCAACACAAATAACATGCACATGAGGGATCTGAAGATGTGATGGACAATACATTCGCTTTAATAAACAGCATGAGATAAATGGGAAAGAGTGCAGGGGGGTGGGGACTGGGGTGTTGCTTCCTTTTCCTTCCACAGCATTTGAAACTAAGCTGGAACCAGCAAACCAAGCTTGGTCTTACAGAAATAAAATCTACCTTGTTACTCCAGGTCACTACTTAAAATGTTCTGTATAGCTAATCAAAATATAACAAAGCACTAGTTATTTCCTCCAGCTTCACACTGAGGATAAGGTATGAACTCACTTATAAAAAGTACATGACAATTTTTATACACCTTAGATTTTATTATCGCTCAACAGATGTGAGTTAAGTGTTTTTTCCTTGTTTTCAGTCACTTTGCTAAGCTGACGCAAGTGACCCCTAGCTATGTTTAACATGCATCTAACTGTCAGCAAGAAATAAGACAGATTTTATATATATATATATATATATACATATATATATATATATATATATATAAATGACAAACTGTTATTCTAAAGACATCAGAAGAACACGCAGGATTTTAGACAAGTAGGGTCAAGGGGAAACTTACTGCACTGCCTCTCATCGCTCATATCGCCACAGTCATTCCAGCCATCGCACTTCAATGAATTTGAGATGCAAATGCCAGATTTACAGGCAAACATGTCAGGGCAAGCTGCTCAGACAAGACAGAAAAAGGGAAAAGAGGAAAAAGGGAAAGAAAGGCAGTAATGACAAATTGAGCAAGAGGGAATGACAGCATGGTTACAACATCCATCAACTTGCCTATAAGGGCAATTATAAATCCATTTTGGTCAAACTGGGAGATGACATAAAGAGCAGAGGGCATTAAAAGCTATGTGCTCCCGTCTGACAGCCGCAAATAAAATAGGCCCAATAAACAAGCCCTCCGCTGATTAGTCTTGTTCTTGAACTTTATCGCTGCAGTTTCCAAGCTTGTATAACAAAACAGCTATTTGACTGTCAGTCAGCTAACATCTTTCTGTCTTTCAGATGACACAGTTACTCCCCCTGCGTACTCTAACAGCAGGCCAAGAGTGTCACTGTCATGCTGTAACATTTCACCATCTTGCAAACTGCTGTGCTATCCGAGCAAAACAGGATTTAACTCACGGTCAGCTGGATCATAGGCAGTGTACGCTGCGATGAAGCCTTTGTCCGTGTAGGACTCATCGGAATGAAACAACACATTTACGACGTTGTTGGGACTGGTCAAAGACAAAGAGGGCACTTCTCCACAGTACCTGGGATAAAGACCGAAGTTAAAAGCAAATTCAAACAAACATTTAAAATAAAGATTGAAGAACTTACTAAAACTGATAACTCCAGTTTCATTAAAAGACTAAACTTTGCAATATAGACGAGCTTAAGTTAATGTAAAGTCCAAGTCTCAAAAGAAAGTAAACTAATTTAACCACTTAAATAAAGACCTAAATTGTTTTTGTGAGAGCTCATGTTTTTTAAGGCTTTTTACATTATGAGTATCCTTCCAGATATCCATTAGCTTTTTTAGGTTTACAATTTCACACTTCATGCTCTTTTTAAACCAATACTCTTTACTCCCATACAGTTACAGACATGGAAATCAAGTCTTACTTGGTTCCCATAATTTCCACATAGTCTTTGTGACACACACGGACGTCCACTCCTGGCTCCTTCAGGAGGAACAGCTTGAAATCCAGCCGTATCCTTTTCCCCTCACTAACCTAAAGTATATGACAGAAGAACAGGTGAACACCTAAACACATGTACATGTAAATGTTCACGCTGCAGCATGCGACAATGTGGGTGTGCACATGCACCCACCACCCACCCACCCACACACCCACACACCCACACACACACACACACAAACAACCCCAACACACAAAACGCTGCAGAGCTATAGCTGCAGCAGCAGGAGCAGTCTGACAGGTGAAGATAGAAGAGGTACTGAACAGTTTGGCTTCTATAGTGCTGTCTCAGCATTCCTCTGGTGGCAGGCTAATGATGCTGGAAGAGGAAGAGGGTGGAGGGGCCACGACAGAGGCAGGGAGGGAGGAAGAGAAGAGTTGCAAACCTTGATTGTCCACTCGCAGTCTATAGCAGGTGGATAGAAGCTGGGGTGACGTGGTGAAGTAAAATTTCCTTTGTTTTCAGAGAGAGTACCACCACACTTTTCGACTGAATGGATATATGAAAAATTCCCATTAGTGCATTGCATATCATTACCAGTGGACTACAGCATAAGTTATACCAAAATAATCTAGATAAACAATGGAGCACTATGGACAGGATCTACTACCTTCGGTCCTTGGGATGGTTCTAAACATGGCATCAAAACCAGGTTTCTGAACCTCACTGTCTGTAATAAAGGTGATCAGCATGATGTTGCCAGATGACACCACCTCTAAAGGACTGGAAGGAGGCCTTTGACCACATTTCCTATTAAGAGTAGTCAAGAAAAAGGGAAGATATCAGAAACTTTTGGAATCAGGAAAGAATTCCCAAATGAGTTTCAGCAAACAGAACTGAATCAGCTGCAAAATGTTTTATTAATAAAATTGCATTTAATTTTCATTAGAATGTACAAAACTAAGGGGAATTCAAACACAGCCATGACTATTTAATCAGGACGAAGAGGGTCCTCAACACAGCAAACTAATATCACAGGAAAAAGAAGAAAAATACTCTCTACTACAAATTTGAAAGGAAATAAATGAATAAGCTGTGAGTAAAACAGAAATACATAAAAAAAAGTGCCAATAGTAAGTAGAAATTGCTTCGAAGTAAATTCAGAGTCAAACATTATGTACATTACCAAAAAAGTTTCAGCACTGTTGGCGGCAGAGCTATGAAGGTGTGAATGACGCTGCAAAAGCAGCAATACATCTACCTCCAGCTAAATAATGTCATTATAGAGTATTATATTATGGCTCTCATAAACCCCATGTCACCTTGGATAAAGCTGATCACTCAGTAGCAGTATAAAAATCTTATGCATCACTTGGTAACATATTTGTTTGGCAATGATTTCTGAGTTTAAAATTGCCCGCAGCTACAACTGATGTTGCATTTAGGAGCCTGCAGTTTCAGTAAAATATCCCATCCCCCACAGACAAAGGGCAATTACACACAGTGGTGTAGTCGGATTCAAGTTGGCACCTTTCATAGCTCTGAAAGGAGAGGTCTTTTTCAGCCAACTCAATCTCGCTGAGGTCTGAAAAGCTGACAATAAAAAGGAACACTGTGCTAAAGGCTTCAGAGGCCAAAGAGGGGGAAAAAAGCTGTAATCATAAATCCAATAAAAAAAAGAATCAAGTGGAGCATGTTCCTCCCACATAAAAAGCAGCTCTTATTCCAGGATCCCTTTGCAACATTTCAGTCTAATACAAAGTGATTCCTTGTGGTTGTCTTTTGGGAATCTCTCTCTGATCTCCCAGGGAGAATAAACGCTGGTTGAAGCCTATCAAACAAAACCTGCTAAGAAAGTTTAAGACAAAAATGGGAATGTTGTCTGTCAAAATTTCATATACTAGCACACAATGAGCCTCCTCTCGTCAGTCTTAGTGCAGTAAAAGCTGCAGAACATTTAGCTGGTGAATGACAGTTTACCATGGCTCTTTTTGTATGAGGACCAACATGATTCCTAAACAATGGATATTCCCAGGTCTACTTACGTTGTGATGGCCTGAGAGAAGTCAGGACTCAAAGAGTCAAAGATTGACACAAAGTCATCGGTGCAATCATCTTCAATGTGGAAAAGGGGGAAACTGACAGATATAGAGTTATTCTCTGAGGCTCGGATTTGCCACTGGCACCGAGTCTTTGAGGGATAGTGTTCAGGGTATCCCGGGGATGTGAAGCTTTGTGCGGTCTCAACAGCTTCCAGAGTGTAGAAACAGTCTTCTGATAACAAACACCACAAATTAGAAAAAGTAGTTATCAGGACCATGCAGAATTAGTAAATCTATATCTCCCAGTTGGTCTGTTTATAGAGGTCTGTTTTTATTTAAAACCATGTTTGTGTAAAGTTTGTTTTAAAGAGCAAATAATACACAAGCTAGAAAAGTAATGTGATGTAATTGAAGTCAAGGTTATAAATCACCAGACAGTGTTGAAGAAAAACATTTTAGCTTGAAACTGGGACCTTAATTTCTGACAAGAGCAGCACATGTACAGTACAGGTCAGGCCAGTCGTTCGTTACAGACTGAAAAGTGAGTATCTAGCCAGCTGGAAAATTATAGCTACGAGTGATTGAAATGGGACATACTGCACTCACCAGCTCCGGGTTGCCTGGCCATGCGAGCATCTGTGACTGGTGACACAGACATGGGAATGGGGAGACAAGGAAACGAGAGGAAAGGTAAGAGTGGGTCACAAAAGTTGCGAGGCTGATAGAATTTGATGCATGAGCCTAAAATATTGGGGCTGCACATTTTCTGTTCCATTTCCCTGCGGTTAAGGCAACTGGTGATGGTGTGCAGCTCTATCTGCTCCATCTCACCTTGCCCTACAGCAGCAACTCATACATCTCTGTCTAACTATCTGGGACAGCAACATCAAATCATACCCACAGAAATCATTTTAAAGAGGACCAAAACCACTGAGTCACAGGGTGAGCGTTTGGCCGGTGGCCAGGATGTCGACAAATGCAATGCGAATGCTGAGCAGACAGAAGGAAGAAAAATGGCTGTCTCAAGGCAGGCCAGGGCCCAGTTAATATCATTAGAGGATCCAAACAGCATAAAATGTGCAATCTCAGATGCAGCACAAGCTGAGAGGTCTGGCTTATCTGTTATCATCTTATCAGCACAACTCAGAGCGAGCCACTTCAATATGAAGAGAAAGCAAACAGAAAAGCAATGCTGATAGGACATGACAAGAAGGTTTTTCAGATCTACATTCACAATTCTGATTGCAGAATTGCATGCTGGGATCAGCTGCGGCAGCATTCAGTACTTCCCATCTATTTCCCCACAGTATGACCCCCATCCACCTGCTGCTCCTGATACCTACGTGAGGCAGTGACGTCAATGATTTGGATATCACTGCTCTTCAATGACTTGCGCCGATTATTAATGCCACCTTCCAGTGCATCCAATAGCCGCTCTTCTGAGAAAATTGGCACGATCTCCAGGTCGCTGGGTGGAATTTCAAACTGGGACCAGAAATAGACTATCACACCTTCGCTGGTATAAGCAGAGACAAGAAATAGATAGAAGCACATAAATGAACCTTTTACGGAAGACCATCAATTATTAATTATTTGAGAGAGAGTATATATATATATATATATATATATATATATATATATATATATATATATACATACATACATGGGAGATTTCTTTAAGATTATTCTAAATCACTTAAGTCAAACTGAATTAACTTTGGGAGTAAAATACTGCAGATGCTGCAATCTTGCTAAGATAAAGTTATTAAAACTGTCATAAATCGCCATCTACCATATCATTTAAATAGGCTTCCACTGGGATCTCTGATTAGACAATACAACATATACTGAGGAAAGTCAGTCACCGTAAAACCTGCAAAAGAACACATTCCAAAACTAAAATATAAGAAATCCTGGACAAAACAGAGACTTTTCATTGTCACTGTTTATATAGTACATTTCAAAATAGAGTGAAGGATAAATAACCTTATAACAATGTTTTTAAAAGTGCCATATGGGACTGAAACAACAGAGATGTATATTTACTCAAATTTGCTGCATTCACAATACTGACAGAAGAAATGCAGTATCAACCTTTTTTTTTTTTTTCCAACATTTACCATTAAAACAAAGAACTGATTTTAAAAACTGATCTTAACATTTCCAAAACCATAAATGTCTTGGCCGACTCTGACATTGTTGAAATGCCAGATATAATCCATCCCCAAACACCCGGAAGATTATCAAGTAAAAGTGTCCTCGGAACATAGATTTTAAAATTAGTTCATGGTTCCTTCAGGCACTACAGTCCTGTTCTCTACATCTCACACCTTTTCTCGCAAGATTTCAAATACAAAGTGTAAAAATTATAATAACAGAGATGTGCAGCTTTTTAGATGTTAAGAAAAACTATGTCATTTTGCTAAACATGTTATAATACATAAACTTAAAATTGTTTTTTTTTTCTAAGCACATTCATTTTACCATAAAGTGCTGCACAAATGAACTGGATCAGATGTGGCTGCTCTGCTCCATGCAGTGCAATGCTGTACTATTACACAAGGAGTGAACAGAGGTGATTTACTGTTACTGCCAACTGCAGTGAGTCATACAGTATTTCACTCCATTGGAAATGATCAGAAAAGCAAGTCTTAAAACTTTCAACCCTCAGCAGTAGGTGCAACAAAGTTTTGTACCTTAATAAAACATTGTTATTCTCATTTAGCTTTCAATGTGTATTGAAAGTGATTGTTCAAAGATTTTTTAAAAAGTTGTACAGCTTTAAGATTTTATCAATACCTAAATGCAGTAATTGTCGATCCTGTATAGTATTTTGCAAACAGTGGATCCGTCTGGTACAGTTCCCCCAGCTGTGTAGAAGGGAAGAAAAAAAAAAAAACAGTATTTTTACTGAGCAGAATATGTGAAAGATTTCAGCAGTGTATACACCTCTTAATTTGCATGTTAATGGGAAAACTGGGTTCTAGTCATACTATGTAGACTTACAAAGTAGAGCCTCGGCAAATTTCATGTCTTGTAGTTTTAAGGACATTTAAGGATAAAGTCAGCACTTAAGTCCTGACTACATCCCGCTTAAAGTAACATCTGCATGAGGATGGGAGTATTTAATTAGTGATAAACGCTGAAAGTAATAGTAAAGTTTGAGTCCTAACTGACTGTTTACTAGAGCCAAACTCTTAAGCATATATGATTAGAAAAAATACCCTCCATGTAAAATTATTTAAAAAGCTGTGATTTTTATAACGTTTTATGCAAACCTCAAGCTTTAAAAATCTATTAGATGATAATCTTTCCACAACTGTCTTTGCAAACTCACCCAACACTCACAAATGTGTCATATTTTTCTCTGAAATGTGTACCGAAAGGGTTTCAGAAAAGGCTTTTTACAATCAGCATGTTAGGTGGTGCTACAAACATCAAATATGTTGAGGGAAATGCTAAGAGAATCCACAGCATGTGTTTTTTTCAGCCCACTAGAATGTGCCAAAAGCAGTCTCTGTGCACTGGGAGGGACAGATTTAAGCAGCACTTTCACAGCAACTCCTTAACTGGAGAGGTGAACATAATGTAGTCAGCTCTGAAAAGTCAGTGGAAATGTATACTGCAGAAAAAAGAAGGTGTCATACTTACAATTGCCTCCAATTTACCAGATAAATCCTTGAATTCTCCACTCTGGGTGTTCTCTAGCATTTGGTCATATAGCACATTTTGCAGCTTCATATGTCCACTGAACAACTGTTCTGATTTGCTGCGGTGTTTTCCAATGGTGGCTTCTTCATCATTCTTTTCAACTTGGAGAAGAGAGGCAGATAAGAGATCAAAGTGTTTGATCAACAAAATGCTATGAGATGGTTGCCCCTGATGAAAGAAGGAACTTTTTAACAGGCCTTGAAGCTCAGTCATCAGCTCTATAGAGCAATCTCCCACTGTGAACATAGTTTTGCTCTCAGAGCAATTAAAACAGCCAGCTGAATCAAGAGGGTGTTTATCAAGACTTCAGAAGACTATCTGGCGCTGGGCATGTAAATGACAAGAAAACTGCCATGGATTCATGGCATTTTTCTCCTATGCATTATTAAAGAAAACTGTTAGAGCTGTCGAACACTAATGGGAAATTACAAAGTCCAAACATGCTACTCTCACAAGCTTATATCAAAAAGCTCTGCCTTTACATCAACTGCAAGTTATCCACTTTACAGTTTATGATCTTATGGCTGTTTTGGCAGTACGAGATGCCAGCTATGCAAACAGCTGAATTCAGGAATGTACTTAAATTTCTGCAGAGATGTCCACAGAAAGTCTGTCACATGATAATTGTGCTCAAATATAGTTTACTCACATATATAAAAACATCTATATATTGTTGACAATGAATTTGAGGAAATGGTCAATACTCACAAACAAAATACCAAATCAGGAAGGCTGCAACCGCTGCAAGGACAAGAACAGCCACGAGAATGCCAATCACGATGCCGAGCTTCTTCTGTGTTGATACCTTCTCTTTGCTTGTTAAGAAGTCGATGCGCTCAGAGCGACCGTTGTGGCTCTGATGTTGAACGACAAGAAAAGAAAATCAGCAAACAAACAGAAAATGTGCTGTGCTTTGGATGCAATGACAAAAAAGCAAACCATCATTCGCCAAAATTGATTCCCAAGTTAACAAAAACATCAAATTCAAATGTTTTAGCAATTGTAACAATAAAATGGCAGTTAAAAACATTTTTGACCTTGACAAAAATACCCAATGGCCATTACAGTCCATGATCTTTTCCCCTCATTATTGTTGTTTTCCCATCAGCTTCTCCCCCTTAAAGGGGTCACAACAGTGAATCATCGTCTTCTAACTACCAAGTTGGTACGAAAAGCCCTACTCGCAAGGTTGTACTTTGGCACAAATTTTTCGCCAGATGCACTTCCTGACAACTCTGCATTTATCTGGGCTTAGGACCGGCCCTCAGAGAGCATTTGTGTTGCCCTCTAGGCTACGTCCCACCGGTTCTACCACCTGAGCCACTGCTACCCCTCTTTTCACGCTTTACTTTGAACTTCTTAGTTGTAGACTTGTATTAAATTGATCTACCCTCTCGCAACTTGCACTATACTGGAAATATGTTTCAGGGTTTATTTTCAATTAATCTCAAACAGAGAATATCCAACAGGAATAATAACAGCAGGGCATTCTTTCCAAGAATGACAAGTCCAGGCAGACCGTCTGTATCTGTTTGCAAAAACCAGTTAAGCAGTAATGACAGAGCTACTTCATGGTAGGGCTGCACAATTTCAAAAGAGATTTTCTGACTGAATTTTAACCACCAAATTTTGACTTTTGAGTTGTGACAGTCTGAATTTTTTTCCTTTGAAATCTTTATTTTCTAATTTTGAGTCGTGAGTTTTAAAACTCTGAAAACATAGTAGCAAAAATAAAACTATGCTAGAGAACCCGAGCTTGAGAGATGAACAGCCACCAGTCCTACCCTGGGGAGATGGGAGGGGTGAGAGGGGAGTTTTTTTTTGTTGTTGTTGTTGTTGTTGTTTTTTTATAATTATAAAATCCATTGATGTAGAGTTGCCAGGTAGGTTGTTTACAAGTGGTGCAATAATAAAACATAAAAATACATGTTTTTCCATACACAATGAATGATCGGGATTAATAATCATGGTGGTCAAAATAATCGTGATTATTATTTTGGTCACAATCGCGCAGCCCGACTTCATGGTCACATGCTTTTTACATGAGTTCAGAAGTTTCATGATGCCGACTAAATAACTGTCAATAAACACGTACAATACTTTAGAAAAGAACCTGCATCTCTTGATATATGTGTGTCTGTTGTTGTGTTCGCTCTCAAATGGGTAGGCGGAAAGGGATAGAGCTTAGGCCAGTAAGTAATCAGCACACAATGAATTCTGTGCCTGTAGCCCATGAGTGAAGAATCCCAAGTGCCATTAGGGATGGAGAATCACTTTGGTATTAAATCAATTTGTCAGATGTGCTACCCTTAAGTTGGGGGGCTCAATTACATGAGTCTAGATAACTCATAGCAATTAAGGCGTACTCCCACCCAGCTAAGGCTTCCCCACATGCTCTCTAATTGGAATCTGTAACAGCAATCATGGGCCAGAATGAGGGGAATCATTAGATATGGGGTCAGCAAGTGCCCCAGGGTTCCTCTCCATCAATCAGCCTGATCACAGCCTAATAAAACTATTACATACTCTTCATCATTCTATTCTTCAATAGAAAAAAAGACATACCATTTCAATTTTTACACCTAATTATAGCATTTATTTTAAGCCATGAATCACTGAATTTTAAAAAAAGAAAACATAACACCTTGAAACAAGCCAAGTGGAACAGTTAATGTTTTACAGGCCCACAGCAGTGCAGTGAGATTCCACCAAGTACCTCAGTATTGTCTAACCAGTCTGACGAGGAGGAAACACTGCTGTGAGGTGTGGTTTGAAACAAATAAGGTGGCAGCAGTTTGCCCCAAAGCAGTAAGCGGTTGTCAGTTTCTGTGTTACTTCACCATCCTTATTTCACTTTGTTGTCTTCATGAACCATCTTTCAACTTATTTTTATTTTTTCTGTTTCAAATGAGGGTTTTGTTGATTTGTCCAAATATTGTCTGATGACTTTAGTGACTAATATGCTAAACAAATAGGATCCAGATGCTCATTCATCAGACAAATCACCTGTAACTAGTTTAAAGCTTGCATCTCCGATTGTGTGGGAGCGCTGCAAACACAAGTATACCTCAAACAAAAGACAAAAAGTCTTTTTCAAAGCATCTTCAAAACTTTTACTTCCTTTTTAAGTTTCTTTTAAAAAAGGCAATAAACAAGAAGCAGTATTTAGTGACCAAAGATCTTGACTCTTTCTGCATAGCCACATTGAACTGCTTGCCTTGAGCTCGGTCATTCCAACTTGTTATGATCACCAAATTGCATTGCAGGGCTGTAGTTTCTGGGTTTTGGTATTGCATGAGTTGTCTGTCACATTTTTCTAAGCACTAATAACAGAGACATTACTAATATGATTAGTCATACTGGTGCCCTTTTACTCAACAAATTAGACACTGTGAAGCAATCAGCCAAGCAGGGCTAGCTCCACTTTAGAGCAGCAGAACCACCATTGATCCTTCAACTCTTGGTCTCAATTGGGTGTGAACAGCAAATAAACTAAATACAACCAGTTTTGCCAGCCCTCGTGTTTACGCAGGTAGCGGTCTCATATTTTATGCATCAATTAAAAAGATAGGTAAAGCTTTACCTTGCTAATCTTTTCATTATGAAATATGAAACTAGCGCAGCCCTATTTTTTGACCTTCAATAATCCCTGAAGGCAAAAAAACAACATCATTCTGATCAAAGCAGCTAATGTTGCTAAAAACAAAACACTAGGACAGAATGGTTTCTTGCTTTTAAAGTTACACAAGAGCCTTTTTTTTTTTTTTTTTTTTTTTTTTTTTTTGTTAAAACCTAGATTTTAGGCCCTGGGGTGGCAGTGGCTCAGGTGGTAGAGCTGCTTGTCTCGTGACCTGACTATTGGTAGCTTGAGTCCTGTACCTCTACACTGCTGCAGCCCCGAGGGGGACACAATTGTTCTGAGGGCCAGTCCCAAACCCGGATAAATGCAAAGGGTTGCTTCAGGAAGGGCATCTGGCATAAAACATGTGCCAATTCACCTGTGCATGATTCGCCGAGGCCCTTTAATTGGACATGCCAAAAAGGAAACAACCCTTTTGCCCAAAAGTATGCCAACATACTTGAGGCAATGGTTGCATAAATCTTCTTCCCACATTTGTGACTATACTCACTAAAACTTGTACCACAGTTCTAATGCACAGCTAAAAAAAAACGGCTCATGAAAACACAATTACAGCTATTTTTAAAGACATGATCTATTTTCACCAAACATACTCCCACACACCCTTTCAATCCCACACACCCTTCCCCCCCCCACAATTTCAACCTAAATGTTTTGTTGTTTGAAGCAAGACCAGCTAAAAGCTGCATATAACCAAACTCTTCAGATATGATACCAGCTATATTAATGGATTTATCAATCTGGGAAAGTAACATTAGCCATGTGTTAGTTGCATTAACGTTCTTCACAGTTCACTTAGACATGCCTGCAAAGGTCATGGTGCATGCCATATTTGCCATTTACAGGATGGCAACACAATACATCTAGTGACAAGTATAATAGTTGTCGAATAGATTCATTTTCTTACATGTTATTTTACCATAAATTGTATGTCTGTATGCAAAAGTAGGATAAAAACACTGCAGTACAAGATTGAAGCAGTTGAACATACCACTCCACGTTCGACCGAATGGAACAGTCACTGTTGTACTTGCAAAGGTTTAAAACCATAGTTGTTATCAACTTTGGAAAAAAAATTGTTTTACTTCACCTGCACAACGAGAAACCTAGCGACCTTTGCATATGCGCACACACATTTGCCATGAGATTAATGGAAATGCAAATCAGAGAGTAGTCCTACAGCCTCATGGTATATCTTTATAGTAAAAGCAGAACTAAATGGAAGATTGAAACAGATCAGTGCTACATCTTCCTCATCCTAACCGCACAACCTCAGAAGACTGATGATAAAAACAATACACTTGTCAGTTCATGACAAAAGATATATTTTGCACAGAGATGAGGTAGATAACAACTGCACTTAGAAGGCCTCATAAGGTGCATATAAAAAGGTAAATACAAACTATATATAGCTGAAAAAACTCATCACAAGCTTGTCCACCTGCAACTTGAAATCTATAATTTAGTAGTTAAGAGATTTTACTTGAAACAAATTTAAAACGCTTCTGCTGCTTGATGTCAGCACAACTGCTTTTGAAATGTGGGCTGAGACACAAAAGCAGAGCAGTTCAGCCTTGCCTAAAGAATTATTTACCGTCTCCCCTGCTGAGTCACCATATAAACAGGGAGCAGTCTCACTACATTAATCACACCATTCCAATTTCCAGTATCAAGGATTGACCAGATTGTGTGGAAAAACAAACAAACTAATATTTCCTACAGAGGAAAAAGGTCTGTAGACAACATTTTCAGATGAGCCATTTGTTTATTATGGAAAAAAAAAAAAACAGAACAAAATGCATTTCCATTTTTGCTTCAAGAGATGGCACCCACTGATCCCAGGACAAGCCAGGGAATGTTAAAGTGGAACTATTATGTGCATTTCAGGCCAATTTATTTTTATTTCTGAGACCAGAAGGGCTGGGATTGATCGAGTTATTGTCACAAATCGCTTTATTTACTTCAAACCGACCCTCTCCGTAAGCTGTCAGATCAGCCTGCGGGCAAAACGAGTGGATTGAGACTCTTCCGCATTAAGCCCCGCCTCCCACCACTGCACTACATTGGGAGCGCACACCACAACTGCTTTCGCCGTCATTGTAACATCTCATAAACAGAAGGATTAGGCTAATATGAACTCAAAAAAAAAACAAAATACAATGTCAACACATAGCATACAGCCCTACATGTTGGAACCTGAATCAGACCCTGAAAACGAAGTGGAAAACAGCAACCCGCAGCAACGAATGCAGCAAGATGTCTCTCTTTGGTAAACTCACCAGCCATCGTTGGAAATAACTTCATCTGACGTTTTCTACCCGCCTGATGTATTTGTACATGCCCTTGATAACCAGTAGAAAGTAACCAATCACCGAACCTTATCCCCCGGGACGTCACAAGGATTTCGAAGTAGAAAAAACTCTCTAAAACGACGCGTTTTTCGTCGCCATGGAAACCGAACGGAGAGAGTGCTGGAACTCAAACTCAAACATGCATTTAGGTGATAAATAACAGTGCCGTTCAAATGCCTGATGGGGATTCAACACTGTAACGCAAGCTCAGAAAACTTGAAATACCATAATAGCACTCCTTTAAGAAATGTTGATGCTTGTTCCTTTTTGTGTTACTGGATTAAATTCAAATACCCTTTTACCTGGAAAACAAATCAACTTTTAGAGCATATTAGAAACCGAATCAGTTCCAGCAGGAAGCAGGTGATCAGTTGTGAAACAGGACTTTTTAAAGTTATTGCAAAATCCTTTCCAGAGAAATATGAATCCTGTTCTCAGGCCTTCACCTCTCAGTATGTTACACATACAGCAGCTATTTCAAACCTGAACAATAGCATGACTTTTCAGGATGACTGAAACTCTGTGGGATAAATGGTCTAAATCATTTCAAGATCCAAAAAAGAGAGCTTATAAAACAAAATATATCTACATTAGCATTTATGATCACTAGTGTAGGAGAAGGAAAGCGTTATTTGTTATTTTGCAACAGACACTGGCTTCTCCCACTTACTGTGATATTTTAGTTTCAACCGTGATTTAAATCTCAAAAATATTTTAATGGGGGAGGGGGGGGGGGGGGGGTTATTTGTCTTGTATTCACTGTAGCAGAAGGTCAAAAAAGTACAATTGACCACCCTCTTGTATCAAATGTCTTAAACTGAGAACAGCTCTGAACACAAAAGCTGAAAATATTCTGCCTTTTTTTGCATGTCAGAGAAAGTAGGTCTGCTTTGCTTGACTCTTTGCTTGTTGTTAATTTTATATGTGCCTTTGTTCAGAAGCAACATTGTTTACATGAAGCCTTCAATTAAGTGTTGTTGGGGTTTTGAATTTGAACAGCACTGACCAAAGCCTTGTAACCCTTAATGAAGCCTTTTGCACAAACACGTTCACCTTTGGCTGCCTGTCAGTTTTTCTTCTTCCGCCCACATCCTCTGTTGGCATTCCAGAGTTTGAAACTACACTGATTTACTGTACGAAATAACAAGAAGTGACATTTACATAATGTATGCATCTTCTGGGATAACTTGACCTGTAGGTTAGCAAAAGCTCACTTCTGACAGTTTTCACATCCTATTATCACTTAGCATACGCGCCTGCTTAAATATAACACTACACAAAGTGCCCCCCCCCCCCCTTCCCCCTATCCCTCTGAATAAATAAAAAATAAATAAATAATGAATACAGTGAAATATATATCCGATCAGATAAATCACAAACCACTGCCTCCACTTTGGAAAAATAACAGGTGTGACTGGAAGGTGAAAAAGCTGTGATTTGTCACTCGCATTCTGCTTTTGCCTTAAAAGAAGACGTGTTTTAAAAAAAAAAAGATGATTATGGATATCATTTACTGTCACAAGCGACAGAAAATAATTGTTTGAGCTTCTTTTAGTATTTTTAAATTAAGTTACAAAGTGCAGCAAAATGAAAAATAAAGAAATTGTAGAGCAGCATTCCCTTCAATAATCAAATAAAATAAAGTTAAAAGGGATATCTGATAAATAGGTGACAGTATTTAGTTGGGGTGGGAAAATCAAATCGAAAAATCGGAAATCGGGATTTTTTTCTTCACAATTTTAAAATCGACTTCTTTTTTTTTTTTTGTTAAAAAAAATAGATTTTTTTAAAAAACTAAATAAAATTAATCCACTATAAATTTTTTGTCATTTTAATTGTTTTTATTGAACTTTTTACTTGTCTTCTTGGGCATTATAGCAGTAGAGTCAGGATCTGGCTACTGTGTTGTTTTTTCCTAATTGAAATCATGAAAAATTAGGAGCAACAAGAAGTTTTTAAAAAAATTCTGTTTTTAATCTACAAAAATCATCAACATTGAAGAATTTTGAGAATCGCAATTTAAATCGAATCGGCACCCAAAAAAATCGGAATTGAATCAAATCGGGACAAAAGCATATCATCACAGCCCTAGTATTTAGTGAAAGGTGGGCTAGTGGTTAGAGAGGGCCTTGGAACTACAGGAAGCAGGTCTCCAGATTGGTCATGGAGATGAACCACTGTGGGTCTCAGCAGTTCAGTGCCCTCTAGTAAATCTAGAGATTGGTAAGAAGCAGATAATTTTCTTTTTATTTTCTTCTTCTTCTTCTTCTTACAATAATAATAATAATAACAATAATAATAATAATAATAATAATAATAATATGTGGCTGCACAGTGGCGTAGTGGTTAACACTGTAGCATCACACCAAGAGCATTGCTGGTTTGAGCCTTGGCTGGGGTGCAAGTGGCCGAGTGGCGTTTCTGAGTGGAGTTTGCATGTTCTCCCAGTGTATGTGTGGGCTCTCTCCAAGTACTCTGGCTTCCTCTATCCATCCATGCATACATGTTCTATTAATTGGTTACTCTAAATTTTTCCTAGGAGTGAGTGTGAGCATGAATGGCTGTCTCTCTGTGTGGCCCTGTGATGGACTGGCAACCCATCCAAGGTGCACCCTCCCTCTCGCCCAATGATTGCTGGGATAGGCTTAATTTTATTTATTTATTTATATATATATATATATATATATACATATATATATATATACATACATACATACATACATATATGTATATATGTATATATGTATCATATATACATACATATATATATGATCTGGTTAATCATAACCAGAATAATGATAAGATATTAGCTATAAAACCTCTCCCTCCCTTTCTAATGGAAAACGTCTGATGTCCAGTTGTCAAACTGATTTGGAGATCGCCTTCACATCTCAGTGGTCAGGAGGGTACAAGCCTTGCACAAAGTCTGATAACAGCAGTTTTTCTCATTGAATGACACTGACAATTTTGTTTAATCAATAAATAAATGAACGAACAAATGCTCAAGTGTAAAATGAACATGCACAGCTTACTCAGCTACATTTCCAGGAATTTGTTTTGTTTCAGGAATTAAATACAGAGTTAAAGACGAGGCTCCATTAGTAATGTAAACGGTCTTTACGTGTCATGATGACAAACTAAAACATTCAACTTCCATGTTAGTCTTTGGTCAAAACTTAAAAAGCCAAACAAGCATAAGAATCAATGAAACAAACCTTTCAACCAAGGATGAGTGAGGTCCATATATGTTTGAGGAGAAAAGGAAACGTGCCATGACAGACACCTGAATTTCAGCAGAAACTTGTGCCAAGGCCCAAAACCAGACTTTGTTACATTAAAAAAAACACTGCTTCCGAGGCTATATCAACCAGAACGACAGACAGACAGACATTACCAGCTCTTTTGCAACTTACGTCGTATTCATATCTGGCAGAATACATCTTAAGGACAAAAATCCAAAGATCCGAGACGACTTTGTGTTTAAGTACAAATGTTTAAGTAAAACCAGTTATTTGAGACTCCTCTTGCATGGCGTCGTGGGTATGTGAACACTGATCCACCTGAAAGCTACTTTTAGCCACGCCCAGTTTACCTGAGACGCCGCAGCTGCCCACGCGCACACAAATCACGCTCCCTCTCTCCATACAGTCTTTCAGCCGGTCTAGGTGGATTTGGTCATAAACTAAATGCATACATATGTTGGCTTTTCCACTTTAGCAGATTTTAAACGTTAATTGAAGCACCTGATTGTCTGTTTGGGGACTTCCTGTTGGGAGTTTGCCTTTTATTTTCATGGCATGTCTTCCCCCTGCTGACCGTTTCTGGATGCTGCTGCCAAGCGCTTGTTATATTAAATCTATTGTATATGACGCTTCAAATTAAGATTGTAGTTTGATAATGTAATGCTTTCACATTCATTAACAATTAATTCTCCCACTATACAACATAGTCATGATTAAAAATGTTTCACATTAAGTCACTTATTCCAACATCTCTTGTAGTCATGGAGAAATAGGAATAAAACCACATCAGTTTTTATTTCATATTTGATAAATGCTGTGCTTGATGTATGGTCTTTGGAGCATGTGCTAAAAACCCTTTCCACGTACGCTTCACTTGTGGCTTTTGGCCTGTGAACATTAGGCTCCAACCTGTACAAAAGCAAAATGAACAAAATAAAGATATTTTGTTTAACTGTTTCACTGGAAATTGAAGAAGCTCAGAGGTTTGAATATGCACTTTAAAATCCAGAGCTACAACACTGTACCTCTGGTGAGGAGCATTTTTTTCCACAATAAAATTATGCTTCCAAAATTTCTAGCTTTATTTTTTCCTATGTTTTCTTTTGCTTTAATGATGAGTATAATGGGCAGCATGGACTGGGCAAATTCTGACCATCCAGAAAATTAGATGATGGCCCAAAGGGCTTCTTATAATCTCAATCTTCATAGAGTCCCATATGTGGTGAGGAGGGTTGTGGTCAGGTGAATGTATAGACTGTCAGAGGCTGTCAGGACTTCTTGTAATTAGTGGGTTTTCATGCACAATCCTAATTTCAAAAGTTGGAGCAGCAGTAAAAGGCTGTAAAAGTAATTGGCACAAATCAAATTAGCTTCTCAGAAATAAAGATGGATGAAAGTTCACCAGTCTGCCATAAACTGCATCTATAAATTGAGAGTTTCAGAAAAATGCTCCTCAACATAAAATCCTGAATATTTCCTCATTCACAGTGTATATTAACATCACCAAAAATTCCAGAAAACCAGGAGAAATATCTGCTCATTTGGTTTGCTCTGTTTGTTTTAAGAGTATGCATCAAGATCCTGCATTTGTGGTGATATGGAGTTACATCATTGTCTAAACCACGGGCAGATTCCACATTTGTGAAAGCACCATCAATGCTGAAAAGTGCATAGTTTTTTTTTAGCAACAAATTCTCCCATGTAGATTTTGTTTCTTTCAAAGAAAGGCCTGCATAGTTCAGAAAAATAGTGCTAAATCATACATTGCATCCATCACAGCAGCATGATTTTGCATGAGAACAATGTGGGTGTTGCAATGGACTGGTGACCCGTCCAGGATGCAGCCTGCCTCTTGCCTGCTGACTGCTGGGAGAGGCTCCAGCTTTCCTGCGACCCTGAATTGGACTGAGCCTTTTGGAAAATAAATGAAGAATGTGGGAGTTGAGCTGCTTTTCACCAAAAGAAAACTTTTGGTGCATAATGAAAATGAAAATCTGTTGAGGAAGGTCCAAAACTAAACAGACCAGACAAGAATGGGGCAGTTGCATAGCAAGATGTTGGGTGGGGTGATGATATTAAGATATCATAGATTTGAACATTGCAGTGTTTTTCCATGTCTTTCTGAGAAGGTTTTCACATGAACTCACACTCATGCTGTAAATAATAATGGATAATAATAAAATGTTATGAGGTAATTGGACAACTCTTTCCTAAAACCACAGCAACTGGTCTCCCCAATTCCTGGATGGTTACAGATGAGCTACTACACATTGGTAAACATCATCCTGGTCCAACTGTTGTGCTGCTGCCATTAAATTCATTATGCCATTGTTTTCTGTTAGATTGTAAAATGTTTCCCTTTAAACATCTGATGCTGGTGTGACCTGACTCATTATCCTGCTGCAGTGTGAATTAATCTCAACATTATTGCAGACTGTTCTGGTTTAAGTCCATTTCTCTCAAGTGGAGAACTCCAGAGTACAGCAAAACACCCCTCAGAACTGAATGTTCCTATCACCAGTTTTTTAGCACGAACTGAATAAGCACACCCACTCCTCTGTCCAAACTTAAACTCAAACTGTTATGAATTTTTCTTTCAATAACTCAGCAATAACAAAACCTTGCTTATTGATTTTCTGATGGTATGTCATTGTAGTTTAACCTGATCATGCAGTGGATAAAGCTTCTCCATTCCCTACAAATGGTTTTGGACTGCCTGACACTGTCTCTGTAGAAACCTTCATTGTAGGCAAGATTTGAGTCAAGGGAAACTCCCGCTTGCCTAAAATACCAACATGACCTCTGATTCTTTCACCCAGTTTTAATGGCATATTTCCTGTTATCACAGCGCTCCTTAGCAGAGGATTTCTGCCAGCTGAACGATTGCTACAAGATGATACAAAGGCAAGATCAATTCCTTATTAGTGTCATGTGAACAGTGTCTCCATGAAACGGATGCAGTGTAAGGACATGTGGTCATTGACTCAACATTATTTATGCTCATTAGGCTTACACAACCATGAATTATATAAATGTTGTAGAAAATTGCATCCTGCTCAGCCAGATGTGAATCAGAGAACTTAACAGTTTTATTCACTGGACCAGCTGCAGGATTTTCTCCAAATGACATTATCATGAGGTCAGTCCGCTTTCTGGTCAGTCTTATTTCTTGGACCAAGAGGATCCTGCTATTTGATGGGCCATTGGTGAAAGTAGCTGTAAGAAGGATTATTTTAATTCGCGTGGGGGGGAAAAAAAAGGAAAAACCTCAGGGGCAGATGGATCAAGTACGAGAACATAATCTGACTTCATGACAGCATTAAAAAAACACTCCTGCCAAATGTTTCATTGCTTTTTAAAGCAGTTCTCAGTGGTAGTTCTCTTTTTCCTATGATTTTGAAAGTATGTATGTGGTCACTGACACCTTTTTCACTCATTTTAGTGCAGTCCATATTAAAATATTTTCAAAGGTGTGTTTTTATTTAGATTTTTGTTTATTTCTTTGTTTGTTTCTTGTTCATTTGTTGACCTTTAAATTATTAAAATGTAAAGAAAATAGAAAACAATGTCCATGCCAACACATTTAGAAATGAGAAAATAGCTAAATACAAATTGTATGTGACCACTTTGCTACTTGCTGCAGTGGCTTTTTTTTTTTTTAGTTGTACCTTCAGATCCATGTCGATATTAAAACTGTACTTTTAAAGCTATTAGAGGATTCCAATACAACTATTAAAGCATAACTGCATATTATGGCATGGGTCATAGTGTGGTCTTTTGATCTCTTAGGAAATTGGAAAGATGGGTCAGAGAAAATGAAGTGTCCAAAAGCACAGCAGATATAAAGCCAGTCTGAGTTCTGCTCGATACTCATTTGGCAGATACTTTGATCCAAACCTAACATGCATGTATTGTGGATGAGAGGAAGCCGGAATACCCCTGGAGAACCCACACATAGATGGGGAGAACCTGTAAACTCCACACAGAAAGACTGCTGTTCAAATTCAATCTGATGAACAGAAGAGTCAAACGAAGAGCAGAAAGGTTCCTTTTTGCTGAAGTCCTATCAGACTTTTCACTGAACAATGACTGTCAAGAAATCATTCCTAAGGAAAAGAAAAGGCTGAGGTATGTTAAATTACATAAGCACTGAAGTCTAAATCATTGGTAACATATCCTTTGTTGCAAAGAATCCACCCCATAACCTGAATCTCGACATTATCAAAGTAATATTTGCTCATCTTCACAGAGAACAGGCGAAAGGCAGTCAATATCTAGAGAAGAGCTGAAGGTCCTGTAAAAAAAAAATTTAAAAAAAAAAACTCTGGAGAACTTTCCTGAATAATATAAAGAAATGACATGAAAGCTCACATAAGAAGGTTCAGGCTGTTTTGAAGATAAATGTGGTCATAAATATTGGCTTTCAGTTTTGTCAAAATGGTTTAATGGTAATTAGTAATAAGTGCAACAATTCACGTTTATTTATTGTTTTCCTGACAGATGGCATACAAAGAAATAAGAAGACACCACCAGCAGTTTAAAAGAGTAGAACCCTAACCCTATATATAGAAATACGCTAGGGAAGTGTTCTTTGTTTTGTTTTCTTTTCTTTTCTGTTCTTTTCTCTCCTTATTATTTCTCAGAGAAATCATTGCTCATGAGCATCTGCAAATTAGCCTCTGTATTTGTTAGCCAGAATATATTAATGGTTATGAGATTTTTGGTTGTTTTCTGTCAAAAGGTTTTTGTTTGTTTTGTTTTGTTTTTTTTTCTTTTTTTTTTTTTGTTTTTTTTTGCCAAAAACAGTGAAATCTCACTACGCCACCTGATGGCTCAACTGCTTTAGCTTGACCAGAAAAATGTATTTATTTCTTCATTTCTTTATTTAGTTTAAAATGAGAGCCGTGCCATTCCCATCCATTGCCACCAGATGTCGCCCTCTGCCAAGCCACAGTGGAGACGCCTTGACTGAGTGTTTGATGAATTCCCGCAGAAACAGGGCTTGGTTCTGCCAGACTTCATTCCCATAATAGATTAGGCTGCCATTGGAGAGAGGGTTGGCTGGAGCAAACAGGAGG
The DNA here is from genome assembly GCF_933228915.1 of Telmatherina bonti. NCBI lineage: Eukaryota > Metazoa > Chordata > Actinopteri > Atheriniformes > Telmatherinidae > Telmatherina > Telmatherina bonti. The sequence goes on from NC_136623.1 coordinate 23,777,250, forward strand.
AGGGCGCAGGACATATCGCAGTCAAGCCACTGACGAACGACTCCATCACTTCGGCTGATGTAACCAAGCAGCTTATGTTGGAGATAGTTACTTTACATCAGCATTTTCATTAAGAAAAAAGACGCAGAAGAAGGCGAGAAAATGGGACATACCGCAATCCCAATATTGATGACTGTTTTGTCCTATTGCTTGTGGGAAAACGTCGAGGTAAGAGCCAGACCGCCTGAATCCAGTGCAACGGTGCATTGCAGTTTGGCTGTTTTGTTGCGATGGGGATCGTTTGAGAGATTTCTGATTTTTTTTTTTTTTTTTTTTTTTTTTTTTTTTTTTGTATGTGTGTGTGTGTGTGTGTGTGTGTGTGTGTGTGTGTGTGTGTGTGTGTGTGTGTGTGTGTGTGTGTGTGTTTTAATGCCACATTCAAAGCTGTTTGTTACCTCCATATTGCGCATCCATCTAGGGCATGTTTAATTGCGTAAATGAATCCTGGAAGACCACCCTGTGTCAACAAAAGTGACGAAAATCATCGGGAAATAATTGAAAATAAAAACAAAAGCCAGCGGTGGATAAAACGTTTGATATATGGGAATTGTGATTTAAGGCTGTAGTGTCAGCTTTCAGGTCAGATCATCTTCATAAAGATTTGATTTATCTTATATCTGGCTTGCTGCGTCAAGTCTGGGCCTGTATCTGACATCACAGGCCTTTTGCTCTGTGGAAGGATAGAGATCAAATCCCATCTCACTGCATCCCATCTGGCCCTGCCAGAGGAGGAAATCAGCTTTCATATATCCCCTAGAGAGTGCTCCTGCTTTTTTTTTTTTTTAATATGATGGATCCATGCATATTCAGTGCTCTTTCCATCACCTTCTGTCTTCATGCTAGAAAACTGGATAGATTGAAAACTATCCTCTAAACCAATCAGGAATGTATGCAACATGCTATTTAATAATCTTAAACTGGGAAAATAATTTTAACATAGAAAAATAGGCAAAGTGGTGTATGAGCCATCAGGTTTTCAGTGGATAATCTCTGTTTTGGAAAACCTGTATTTTTTAATCTGCTTCTCTTAAAAATGCATGTGAGCCAGCAAAAGCCAACAGCTTTTATGCACTGGTGCATAGAGTGCATGGGTGTGATACAGAGATACAAATGAGAAATATAAAACCATTCTATTGGAATCTGTCTCCATTATTAGGAGACATTGTTGTACAGTGTCAGATCACAGGCTGTTCCCAGCTCTGTCTGTCTCTTCATCACTTACAGTAGACTCAGTGTTTGGTAAACTTGACTTTCATGGCTCAAATCTAAAGACTACCATCTTATTTGGTTCAGGTTGGAGTCCCTGAGCAGGGGGGTGCTGGGGGTGACAATATGTAAAAGGAGATGTTGAAGGAGATGAAGAAGAAGGGGGAGGATGAGTCACGATGTTCCAGCTGAAGCATCAGTTCAAGTCAAATGCACCTTTCCAACGTTACCTGTTTCAGATGTGTGGCGGGGAAAGAGGCCTCCTGACTGTTGAGTCGGAAATCCTGAAATGATTTTTGACATGTTTATTTATTAGCCATCTTTCACAGTGAGTCTTGAACAGTCATAAAGCCTCTCCTTTCATTCTGAAATAATTTCACTTCTCTAAGAGCCTTAGAGGGATTACTGCTATGCTGAGGAACAGGCTTTAGCTTCATACAAGGAGACCTGCCCGTGAAGGTTTACACTGAAGATTATGCTGTGAGAGGGTTGACTGGCTGGATTACACTGTGGTATTAGTTCTAATAAAACTGTCAGCTTCCTTTTAATTTACTCCAAATTAATTCCATTAGAACTTGAATTGAGTAGATTCATTTTTATCCCATATTGTATAATATTTAAATGCATCATTGCTTTTGGACAGCATCTTATCTGTGTATAATCACACTTGGGAATTTAATTTCCACAGTATTTTGGATTAGAAAATCTCTCTGCAGCTTAATTTATTAATTTATTTATTTATTTTTACCTGAAATGCATATTCAGCATCATCTTGTGGTAAATGGACAGACGTTTGTCACATACGTCATTGCTTTTTTGCTTTCTCAGCTTGAGGAGTCCTTACCTGTCGCAGCACTCAAAGCATTTAGCTAATTGACACAATGCACTGTTTCCCTCCTGACACAAAAGGTCACAGAGACATTCACCTTCATGGCTGCTAGTGATCGTATACAGCGTAGTCTGATCGTAATGGAAAGTGAAATGATGGCATGAAACACACGTTATCATATGTGGCTGTATATCAAGATGTTGTGGTGGAGTATTGTAATGAGACATCATCGATTTGAACTTTACGATGTTTTTCCACATGCCGTTCTGAGAAGGGTTTTGCTTAAACTTTAAGTCATAATGTGAGGTAAAAATTGTGTAGCATAATAACCAAAGAATGATAACAATCCAAAGTGGTTCATGCGAAGCCACAGCTGCACTGTGCAGGCCTTTATTATGGGTGCCAATGCAGAAAGCATTTAAGGAATGTAGACATCTAAATCTGCCCACAGCTTTGACTCCAACCATACAAAGTTATATCAAAACATGCATCTCAAACAGATCACAAAAGATAAAGCTTTACCTGATTAAAACGAGGTTTTGATATCTTTTACAGTTTTCACATAATTGCAGGTTATGTTTTGAGAATAATTAAAAAATCAGCCCAAAATCCTCTTCGCTCCAGCAAAACCTGCACTCAAGCAAGGGTGTGTTATGCCCAAAGTTTTCCCTTAATATAAACAAATTATATGTCAAAACTCAGGCATTTAAGTTGTATTCCAGTAAACCTCAGGTGCGAAAGAGCTGGGACTTATAGATTTGATCTATTGTGCTCAATGCATCAGAAAGATTACATTTTCCTCCCATTAACCCCCAGTCAACAGAAAATTGGTTTCTCACATCTAAACACAATTCTGTTGTGTTTTTAACCTGCCACAGTTTAAATTCTGTTCATATCAGGGTAAAATAAATCACATCCAATCCTCCTGAAGCCTACCGTCCCCAGAATCTTCTTGATATGATGTTTGCGAACAGCGTTGGTTGTTTGAGGGGTTCTTCGCAATCGCTCTCATCTGTCAGCTCTGACTGAGTCTTTTTCAGAGTGACTCAGCAGTCAGAGAATGTCATTGTCATCATGGCAACACCAACGAGAAGGCCAGGGACATTGTGTGGTAGTAGTTGGAATTACGCACACACTTCCCAAGATACAGTGACATATAGTGATTCATAGGAACAGGATGCGTTTGATGACCAACTGATTTATAATGAAAGTCAGTGATTCAGTGCTGTCAATCAGCGCCTACATACAGACACACATGCATCAGAGCCCCTCTTCTGTTATTCTGTCTATCTCTTTCACACACACACATACACACATACTGCCGGTGTTTCTACATGTCGGACACTCTGTTCATAGCCTCTCCCTCACACTCATTAGGACGTTTATGTCACCACAGCCATACAGGTGCTGCATCTTTGTAAAATGGCTGCCACACAGGAAGTAGCTGCATTGGCCTCCATCTATTTCTTCGGAAATGTTCTCGTTATTACTTTTTGTATGTTTGTTGCACTTATGTTTAGTGTTTATTGCAGCTAAATCACTCAGTAATACAGGAAACACAGATACCATCTTCACTGTGCTGTAAACAAATCCCGACAAATTTCATATCATTCTTTTCCACAATTTCCTGCTTCCTGCTCACACCACCAAGTGCATGCTGCAGTATTTCCTCCTGTTTATTGCAATGTCTCAGCGGCGCTGCAAACAGGGCCTGGAATCTCTATGCATAGTCATTAAAATAAATGATTTTTTTCTGTATTATATAGTGTCAGTGTATGACAGTTTCACCCTACAATGTTGTTTTTATAACCTTATGATTCCAAAGTTACCTATATCATTTTGTTTCTTGTGCTATTGTTAATCTCTTGGCAGTAAAGACTGCAGACATAAGGGCTTTTGCAACAGCACTGTGAACTGTGAAATTACTTGGAAACACTAAAGGGCCAGTTAATCTGTTGCCAGTTAAATACCTGGTTACCTTAAAACACACTCATTTTAGGATATAGTGACATTAAACTACACTAACTGTACAGTAAAACTAACTAAATAAACCCAAACTACCAAGGCTACAAAGAACAGAGAATGCCTGCTCTGATTTAGTATTTTGGGTCCCTTCTGGATTACTATTTATAAGGGTCTACAAGGCCAAACTAAATGGTCTTTGGATATATAAAACTTGTTCTGAAGTAATAAAGAGAGAGTTATTTCTATCTTGATGTAAATAGTTTTCCATTTTCTACATTTGATATACTGGTCAGGGTCATGATGGATATATGGGGTTTATCCCCACTTTTGTACAGGACACAGAGACACAAAAAGCCACAAACACACAGACAGACGCATACTTTTAATAAAATCTACAATCAATTGAGAATTTTGTTTGCCTTACATGTAAAAAGGAAACTGGGAGTTACCAGGAAAAATCCACACAGTTTCAGGACCATACAAACCATACAAACTCTACACCGACAGGATCCAGCTCAGATTTGAGCATGAGACTTCCCAGAAGTTCAGTGAGCCCGGGTATATGACAGTAGATTTTCCTGCATGTTACACAGTGGAACTTGAAACATTACAACCAAGTAGCTCTGCATTGTAGTATCTTCTGTCATTGTTATGTACTCTAATCAATATGTTTTTAAAAAAGTCCAGTTTTGGCCATTTTGGAAAAAAAATGTCTTTGCAGCACAGGTTAAAAAAACTGAACTTATTTTTTAAAATACAGCAACACATTTAAAAACAAGAAAATTTGCTTTTAAAAAGTAATCACATATTAATAACGTTTATTTATAGTCTCATGTGACTTAAAAAGAGGGTTTGGAACTAGAACTTTCTACAGATTTAATTTTGTTGTGTATTTCTCAAGGTAGATGGGCTATGAAAACACTGAGCATTAAAGGAGAAAAGAGGGCGCTAACGGGGGCATTATGTGAGAAAGGGAAATGTAGGAATATAGGAAAAACTTTTTGGCAAAGCTGATGATTAGATAAAAACAGGAAGTCCCTGCATAACCTGTGCGACCCTGCTCAACAACCACCTCATCACCACCAGATGCAATTTCTGGCCTTGTGTTGGAATACAGCCATGCAGATGCATGCCCCTCCCACCCCCATCTGCCTTTCTGTTTAGTAATACAGGAGATTTATCTTTTTAAAAAAAAGAAAGAAAGAAAAAAAATGCAAGAATAAGCAGATCTCTCTCACAAACACAAACACCCCATTCACTTAATTAATTTTAGGAGATAATCAGGTTCCACTAATGCATTCCTGTGTGTTTTTTATTGTCTTCTATGTATCTAACAGTGTGCATCAAATGAACCTTTTGACTGTATAAAAAGGTTTCCCTTACTTTTCCTGCTTCGGCTTCCTTTCTCATTGTTTTGTAACACAGCACACACACAGGACCTGGATTAGAGCTTGCAAAGTCATTTTGAAATGAGAGCTATGTTGTGCTGCAGGAAATGAGTGCTGTAAATAAGCCTTAGCAACCGAGCTGTTACCAGAGGTGACAAACTAATGAATGACACCAGTGCACCCTTTGGGCCGTTGTTGCTATCAACGCTGAAAAAGTTCTTTGTGTTGCTTAGATTAGAGTGTTGTTATGGACCTTTTATTTCATAGGGTTTTTTTTTTCTTGCTGCCAGTTGTTTCGAGTGTTTGGTGCAAATCACATTTTTATGTGTGTCTGCAGGTACAAAGTTTCTTCAGCTTTTCTGCAAAAAATGATATTCCACACCTCCACTGCACCTTACAGTACCAAATCTAAGTTAGGTAGATTAATAATCTCCCAGCCTTTCTGTAGTACTTTTACATTTAGGTGTCAGTTAGGACAGAGTAGACACAAATGTCAGTAAAGTTTAAAAATGTTTGTTATACCACTTCTACAACCTGAAATCTTTATAAACTCATATATTTGATACAGTAAAGCTGTTTTTCCTGCTTTCATCGCTCTTGGTTGCATATAATAATCAATGAATGACATAAAAACTTCCAGTTTCCCAAAGATTACTTTCCCTTTCGTCATCTACTCACTAAAACCCAGATAATGCTTGCATAGGAGGATTCATGAAATAAATTTGTGTTTGGAGCTCTTCAGTTGCGATTGCCTGCATCCGTGTGGTGTAACGCTCAAAGCCGACGTGGGACTGTGGGTTTTTGGATGTGTGCAGAGGAAGATGCTTGTTTGCAAATCATTGGTTTGCTCCAATTCACCTAGAGGGTTTGGAAGAATCGCACACTCACCCTGATCCCATCTAGCTCTTCATCGTTTCTGGTGTCTTGCAGGGTAGAGATATCACTGCTGCCCCGAGGTCCTCACACCCGGCATGGCTGCCTCTGTAAGCCTAATGAGTCATATTTCTGTGAAAAAAGTTAAACGCCAGGGTGAAAAGTGCTGTTTAGTCCTGCTGCAGTCAGTGGGAGGTTTCAGAGGAGCCCCCCCCTCAATGACATCTGCAGCGTGGTGATAACACATGTCCCCCTGTGTTCAGCAGGAAATGTAGAGAGAGAGCACAGTGAAGGAGATTGAGGTCTGGTAGAGATAGAGAGGATTGCCTTGGCACAGCAACTGATTTGAGAAACTGAGCAGCAGAGAGCAGAAGCGACGTAGAGCATGTAGAATCCTGTGTGGGTTGCAGGGTAGAGTGTGTAAGTCCAGCTTCGTCCTTGCTCAGCTCAAGCAGCTGGAAGATGCAAGAAATAAGCTTATGACATAGTGGAACATGAAGTTGTACATAAACAGGACTGTTAAGTCTAATTTCCTGACAGCACAGGCTGAGTTTATGAGATTGTTGGCCCCACTGAGACATCAAACCTGCCTCGATATTCAACAGAAAAATATTAGAAAGTTATGGAGGAAGATGGGTTTCATTTTTGGCAAGTTAATCTGGCTCTGCTGCACAGCTCTGTCAAAGGACAGAAAGCCCATTTTAAACACACTAATTTGAATGTTTGAACATTAGCAGCGTTTACATAGAGGCAGCATCCTACTACTGAAATAGACTAATCAAATTAAAAAGGTTTTATTTAACCACTTCTCTCCGATAAGACTGGCTGGATGTAGCCCAAAACCAGCTGATTTTCAATTAAAGTGAAAGCAGAAATATAAATCTTTTGATTTTTTTTTTTTATGGGAGTGATCAAAGGAAGACACCTTCCTGAGAGATACAGAGTACTGCATTTCCCTAAATAAAGGCCAAGACTCTTATTTATTTCATGTACTTAGGTTACCTGGCCTTTAGCAGAGACAGACCTTTCTTTGATCCCCCAAAACATAATGCTGTACTTTAATTATGTCTTTATACAAACAACTGGGAAATTTCTCAGATTCTCTCTTGATTTTAAAAGATTTTAGTAATATTTGCCACTGAGCCACTGAGCCAGGCAGGACAGTGGAAGCTGTTAAAGAGCCACAAGTATTCCATTGGAAAGTTCTTGCCATTCGTTGTCATCTTTTCTGTTTTTCATTGTAAATGAAAATATCAAAACAACATGAATCAAATATAGGAATAAAATACAGAAAAGTAACGTAATGACGGAGGGACAGGCTGCATTTCCAGTTACATAATGTGTTTTCACACAGGTCTGTTTGCAGGTTTTACATAAACAGATGGGTCAGGTTCACATTTCAGTACGAGTTATCAACAGGTTGGTTTGGTCATCATAATGGATTTGGGTGGGTAAAATTGGACCCATGCATTAGGGTTCCTAATTTTAATGCACGGTGCAAATCACACATTTTATGAACAAATGCTGTTGGCTTTGGTTTTTTTTTTTACACCCAAAACAATAATCTGCATCACTTTCTTCTTTTTCTTGTTGCTTTATTGTGGTTGGTGTCCATACAGCGCCAAATGAATCGTACTCTCCCTGGAAGTGGACAATGCTGTGTTTAAAGCGGACCAAACAGCCTCAGTGTGAACATGCCCTGACGAGACAGCGGTAACAATGAAGCGACCCTATCATACCTTAGAGCATAATAAAGCATTGGCTTTACAATTTCCTCTTGGATTTTTTATTTTATTTTATAAAGTTGTGTACTCAGCTGTGATCCATTAAAAGATGGATGATTACCCTTTATATCTACTAATATATTACATAACTGACAGAAAATTGTATGTGGTGTTTTGGTTACATTTGTAAATTAATTTCTCTTTGCTCAACATGAATTTTCTGAAGACAGAATATCTAGCCCATGTTAATTAAACTGAATAAGACTAGCGGAGTATGATCTGGTCTAGTTTTTGGATATTCGACTGCTAATTTTTTCATTTCTATGAAATATGATTAAAGGTTTCATGTAGTTTATCTATTCAGTTATGAAAACAGGTCCTATGAAAAGTAGCTTTTGCGCAGTGATAGGCCGTGAGTTAAATTAGTGTGCCTTGGCCATCTTGTACTTTTTTTTTTTTTATTTTACATTTCCTGGCTTGAACTTTTCCCCTGTATCACGTATGTTATGTTTCCCTTTTGTCCTCAGTACACAGCTGAATGAATATTTAAAATGGGACATCCACATAGTTTGCTTGTGATGGGAAGAGAAAATGGAAATTTATTTATTTAGCACCCACAATGTGATCTACCAAACCTGAGACCTTGCTCCTAAAAACTGCACCTATATTTAACATGTTTTAAAAGAACATGCAAACAGTCTGAGCGTTATTGTCACAAGAAGGAAACATCAAAACAAAGGAAAGAGACACAGAGGACGCGTTTTTCACCCTCTTGTAAATATTTTTGGGATGAAGCAGGAAGCAATCATCAAAACATATCACCTGTCCAGCATTGCCATTATGGAGCTGTTGGAGGAACTCGGGGTGGATTTGGAGAGCAGTCACTTATACCTGCAAATGGGAGATATTGAGTGTCATAGCTGGGATTGTTTCAGGTTTCCACACACTCTGCAGTCTAACAACTGAGGCCAAACAGTAGCTGAATTTCTTAGAGTTATAGGAGCAAATGATTTGCACATATGCAAAATATATGGGGTCAGGCATGATTCTTTTATTTTTGAAAAACAGTCTTTCTTTTCTCCAAGATATGAGCTGGCGAGTTTTTAAACTGCTGGTTCATAGGTGGATCAATTTATGATATCCATAGTAAAATTAAAGGAGGCCTACATCAGAAACAAGAGACTATGTCATATTGATTCCCTTTCCCTTTTTAAGGCGGCAGTGCATACACCCAGCAGTTGCAAACACATTGCGCTTGCTGCCCATTTACACAGTCAGTCTTAGCAAGTCATGGTTCAACAAAATTCGAACTTGCACACGCAAATTACTACTCGCAAATTGGTATCTCAATAGATCCAGCCTACAGTTCATCCCTCACCATGGTCATTATTGTGTTTTGCAATTAACTAAAGTTCATTTATTATCCTAACCGCCTAATCCAATTCAGGGTTACGGGAAGTTGGAGCCTATCCCAGCAGTCTTTGGGCGACAGGCAGGGTACACCCTGGACAGCTCGCCAGTCCATCACAGGGCCACACAGAGACAAACAACCACTCACACTCAAGGGCAATTTAGAGTAACCAGTTAACCTAACATGCATGTCTTTGGATGGTGGGAGGAAGCCAGAGTACCCAGAGAAAACCCACATATACACAGGGAGAACATGCAAACTCCACACAGAAAGGCCCCTGACCAAACCTTGCCCCAGCCAAGGACTGAACCAGCGACCTGGTGGCCACAGTGCTAACCACTATCCCACCGTGCAGCACTTAACTAAAGTGATCCAGCCAAACTTCAATAGTTCTTTCTTTGTTTTTGATCCAGCTCTCCACCAGGTTTTATGACATTCAGGTGGGTAATACCAGTAATACTGACAAACCAGTCACATATCCTCCTCAGAGTAAGTCTTTCTTGCAGAACAGGAAATATAATGAGTTGTTTTAAAGAGCCTTCACAGTTAAGTACTGTTCAAAAACTTAACCTTTTTTTCTTACTTTCCGGTCAGTTAATAATCAGAGAAATAACTAATAAATTGCTTCATCATCTAAACAACTGTAATTTGCTGGTTTGTAAGTTAATATGTTGTCTAAATGTTATTTTATCAATATGGTAAGAACTTATTTTCTTATACTGAAGCAAAGGTCATGTTTTGATATTCATTGAATTTATTTGAAATACTTAAATTTGAATGGTTAATTAGACTGACATTATTTGAACTGAAGAAATATTTGTCCACGCCACACAGGATCAGATGACGTATTTATGCTGATAGAAGAGTCAGAAGTAGAAACTTGGACTCACAGATTCACCACACACCAGCTGCTTTATAAAGATGGCACACTGCAGACGTAGCATCAATTATTAAAGACCCTGGAAAGGTCTGGGCTCGCGCTTGTTGACAGGGCTTGGCACTTGTCACGCACTCGCTCACCACCTAGATGCTAGCCCTGTCTTTGTCCTACCTGTGTTTATTTACCCGACCCCATTCCTTGCTGTCTAGACCCAGACACCAAATTAAACACAAAAGAAAATTCCTCATGTCTGTCCCTTTGTTTTGGCCCCTCCTTATATCTTCTTGCTGTCTCTATCCCACCCTCATCTTTTCTCTCCACGGCTACATCCCAGACGCACCCCTCCCCTGCTGAGACACCACTGCTCCATCTGCCTCAGCGGCTCTCAGTGGCCAGTGACATCTTTTCGCTTTCCCCGTGTGTATGTGATTGCTCTTGAATAATTCATGTAAACTCACTCCCTTTTATTTTTCTGCTGCCCAACCCCACCAGCAACCCACCCATTTACCCACAACCTATTTTAAACAGTATAATTCTGCACATTTGGGAGGGTTTTTTTTTTATGTGAGGTCATTCAGCATTTCCCCACATTTCTGAGACAACTCTCATCGGTCCTGAAGTCCATCATGTTTACCTAAATTCACCATTTTCTACTAAATATTTAAAAAGGAAATTCCATAATTTACCCAAATAATTGTCTGTAATTATGTGTTTACCAGCATCTATGTGCATTGGGAGGGGTGTGTTACTGATAATACATTCCCACCAAATGATTCTTAACCCCCCCTCCCCCAGGTTTGTTTTTGTTGTTTTGAGGAAGTGATGCACCTTAACATCAAACTACTCACATAAAAGCTAAGATGGTAAATAAGATTATAATTGTAGGGTTCAAAGCACAAAGCCAGTTTCCTGCCTCGGTGAGAGCTCATTCTTATAGATAGATTCAACGATTAAACCATATTCTCTGTAACTGGGCAGTCTGTGGTGAGTTCAGTTTGTTTCCAGAGGAAATGAGATAACACTAATATTTAATCTCCTGTTGACTGCACGGCCAGCACGCATTATCTCAACAGGGTAGCCTTGGTCTGAATTAACAGTCAACATAATATAGGACATCATGGCTTGACATGATCTCAGTTAGAATAAATATTATTTTGCTAATGGATTTGTCAAAACATGCCCCAAAGTACCGCTGAAAATTATTCAGCGTGTGTGTTGGCGTGATGCCTACAGAAACATGAAAGTGCAGCAGTATTGCAACATTGCTGGGTTATGGGAATCTATGAGAATCAGTCATTTAAATGTGTACATCTCTTCTTTTGCAATAGTAAAATGTATGCACTTGTTGAAACAACGCAGACTAAACAGCAAAATAGAAAGTGAGTTTCTTAATGTATGAATCAGAAAGACATGATGAAGTCATACTGATTTACCGCACTGACATTTACAAAGAGGAACATATGAACAAGACTGAAACCATGACAAAGCCCAGTGCAATACAGTCACTGATAGTGGTGGAATAGTTATTCATGATGTATAATTTAACTGCTTTTATTTTGTATTAACTCCAGTATGTATATATGATGAAAGTATTTATTCTTAAAATTATATATACTGAAGAATTGCTCCCCTTTTGATAAATAATTTACTTTAAACAAGGTCTGTGCATTACTCAGATTAGTCAGATTGGTGGGAAATTATTTGGGCTAATTAGTAGCCAGAAACCTTTGTGACTAACAGTCAGACTATGTACAAAGTGGACAAAGTAAATCAGAGATCGACACTTGAATAAGAGGCCATTTTTAACCATGAAGCTCAGTAGTTCGCTGAGCAGACAGAAAACATAAGGACATGCATGTCTCATAAATAAACTCAGCTGTCTCACAGAAAAGTCCTTTCATATTAACACACAATTTTAAAGCAATAAAATATTAAAGTATAATCTTTATCAGGAAAATAAACACTTTTGGCATTTCTAGTTGATAAAAAAGCCCTCACATTGTTTCATTTTTTTATCAGTTGGATTATGTGTCCTTACTTTTCATCCTGCTTAGTGTCATGCTGTTGTGTTTATATATTTTACTTTTTATCAGAAGCTTGAGGGATTTTGTTTCTATTATGTAGTCAAGCTTATCTAATGAAAAGTAAATTGAATCTTGTATCTTCAAAAGTTGTCCTCAGGGAATAATTTTTGGATGAAAGCCAAAACTCGTCTTTACTTGTCTTTACTTTTCGTTTGCTTGAGATGCAGTTTAATAGAAAAACTGCAGTTTCTGGCATATTTTTTTTTACTTCATTTGCAATTGTGTAAGGTGTTGGTTCTTAGGGCAACTGCAGAAAAAAGATTTGTCTAACTGCCTATATACATAGATGTCATTCATTTATGTATTTATTTCATGAAAAAGAGCAGTTATTTAAATGATAAAAATTCACATAAAATAACCCACAATCATTCAACAATACATCCATCCATCTATACATACATCTTTGCCCTCATCCTCTGCATAATAGTCTAAAATAAAATTTAAATGCAGCAATGTACTCATTGACTGAATGTTTATTAATGCAGGTGTAATGTGGACAGAGATCCTCAAACTGATTGTAAGGTGTAATAGATGTAATAAAGAAAAAAGGAAAAATCTTTAAATTTGAAGAACTAAAACTTAGATCTTTGTTTTTTTTTTATAATGAATCTAATTATTGATTTTCCTTTTTTGTTGAATTGCACATAGTTGAGTTATAAAACATTAGTTACACTTTAATAATATTAATAACAACAATGTAACATATCCTGGAAGAGAGACTGCAGATTTGTTGGACAGTACATGTGCTCTTCTACTTGTTGTGGAACAGATGCCTCATAATGTTAGTTGTTGCAGCTACTTTTTTTTCTTCCAAAACTATCATCTACTGATCATGTGTTTTTTTTCTCTACTTAAACTTAGAAGTAAATTTCAGATAATGGGAAAAGAAAGATTAATGTTGATAAAAAAAAATATGTCTAGCTCAGCAGGGTCTAGAATAGTACATGTAATTTACAATGACACATAAGCTTTGCATAAACAACAATCCATCAGCAATCAACGATCTGCTGTGGACAGAATGTCAATCTTGACATGTGCTGACTGTTTCATTGGGGAAGGTGGGGGGGGCAGAGAGAGACAGACGCATAATGAGTTGGTAGGGAAAAGAAGTGTGACATGCTTGAAATTCTGTAGGGAACCAGTTGCTACGGTAACAGGGAAGGTAGCTGGCTCTTGTGGGTGGTGTTGCCATGACAACCACTCTCAATGGCCAACTGATGCTGATAGGAAAAAGGCAAAAAACCTTATAAAAAATGGAGAAAAAAGTGTATGTTCCACTCAATGGGAGCAGATGAAATAGACAGAGAGGCAGATGTTAAAGCAGATCTGTTGAAGCTGCATTTTGTTTCTGCAGCTTCCTCTTCGGATTCATCGTCAGGAAAACCTCGGTTTGCTTTGTTTGTGGTGTGGCAAGTCAGTCCCTGCAGTAGCCATTAATTCTGATGTTCATTAACAGAGCATCTACAAACAGCAGGCCAAACATGCTGTGCAGTGCAATTTAATCTCTGCATGACCCGGGAAGAAGAGGTTATCCCTCAAAATGGCTCTTGTATGAGCAGTGTTGTGCAGCCTGACATCTCAGTGGGAGTTAAAGACTCGTTTGTTCCCATGTTGGCGATACACAAGCCTTTCAATTAAAGCAATAAACCAACATGGAGTAAAGAGGCCTTTAGATACACACTGATTTATAAGTACAATTACCTATGTACGTTGTACTTTACAAATGTGTTTCTAGGAGATCAGGTTTTCATCTCCTAGAAACACCTCCATCTGAAAAATACATGTAAATATTATGACAATTATAAATATACAATATACAACTCTGCTCTGGTTTTCTAAAGGTTCCCACAACATATACATAACCTCAAAGGCTTATTTTCTTTGATGCATCTGCTAGACAGGCTCTCATGGGAGCCTGCACAGTGTGATCAAAATTTTATATGTGCATAAATAGAAAAGAGATATATGAATGCTGTAAGCCCTGTTCCCTCCAGTCCTCCCTCTCCTTTCCAGCTGCATCTCTGCATATGCAGAACTTAACCCTGTAAAGCCTGACACATCTACCAGACAACTTTTAAACTTTTAATTGGCCGTTTGTGGGTTGCTATTTTCTAAAATGCTCATTTGTCTCCAATGTTTATACAAACCCCTTGCTAGCTTTAATGTCTTGCCACTAATTATGAACTCTCATTACAGTCTAGACATGTTTATTTGACTTGATGCTATTTACAGTTTCCTGAAATTTCCTCAAAAGAATATAAATTTGACAAATATGTTCATGTTGATGTCACAAGTGTTTGTTTTTTAAAGTCTAAAGTTTACTTGCCCTTCATATAAGATGCATTACATTTTATTCCTAACATCTGTATAAATTACAGTGTTGGAAAAAAATGCATTGGGAGATAGCATGCAGATCCCAAAGAAAATATCCCGGAAAAGAGACTCCAGATCTGTTGCAAAGACAACAGAGTGAAAGGCAGAGTGAGCTGTTTGAGAGACAGCTAACGGCCCAGAGTGCAAGATAAGAGCCTAGAGGAGGCATTAGGTCTTATTGATGTGAGCTGCCTGTTGGTTTTTTTTTTAGGAGAACTGCAGAAAGACAGTTTGTCTTTAAGTGAATCAATTATTCCAGTTTCTTCACCTAAACATGCTCTCTGCTGCGCTATGAGATTCCCTTAATCAACTTAAACTGTTCAACCGTAAACTCTTCCACATTCCTCTCTTCACACACCTACGCAATTGTCTCATTCAGCTATAAAATACAGTTAACCAAAAATACTCTTTCCTCTGTTGGACATCTAAAGTGTAGCGGCTTTTAAATTTCCATGAAATCCTAAATTTGTTTTTTTTTTTTTTTTTTTGTTTCAGGGTGGATTATAAGATTAAAGTCAGGCAGTGGTTATTCCCACTTTTTCTAAATTTTACATGTTTATATTTTGAAGTACTTTTCCTCTTGCTGTCGGCATGTTTTGATGTTTATATATATCTGAAGCATACAAATTCAATTTTATGTGCCAGAATTTAGACATTTTAACCCCTACAGCAACAGATACCAAGTATCTTTCGGAATTTACTGCGTAATACATTTTAGCTTTCAACAATCATCATTCACCTAATCCTCATTGTGCTTGATAATATAAATTTGCACCATCATGGCTCAAGCGCTTTGAATTTATTTAATACAGATTTGTTCCTTTTTTAAGCTCCCTGCAGAAAATCCATGATTCAGAGTCAATTGTGTTGATGCTGGGATGATTCAGATGAACCTGCAGTGCTCAAATCTCCTTTAAGCTGTTGATTCCTTCAATCCCCTGAGGTATCCCTTCAGCTTGAAATTGCATCTGCAAGCTCACAGTGTTTGGCATTAACATGCTGGCATTCCCATGTTGTTTAGCTGAACTGCGAAGGATGTTCAGCTGTGTTGTGTAACAGCAGAAATGTATCAATGTTTTTCTGGAACACTATTACGCAGATGTGTCTCCCACATATTTGCAGGAGGTGGTTGTGTAGTGAATACAACCAATTGTGCAATGTGTTTTGCTGGTTTTTTTCTTTCTTTTTTTTTTGGTTTTCTTGTCTTGTAGGGGGAGAATAACATGCATAGTGTGGCGTCACTGTGCTGAAGCATTTGTTGAAATGTGGGTGGTTGTGAGAGACAGACATGTTGAATTACTCTACATAACACAAGTATCACAATCACTTGTTTCATTCTGAATATTGTTCAATACCTGCTTTCCGTAAAACTGGGAATACCACACATCAAATTAAATCTGTAACTGTGGGAGTTTCCTTTTGTGTGTTGCTTATTGTCACATTGGATAATATGTACAGGAGATACTGAAAGGCAGGATGTGAACAAAACAAGAAGTGGACAGCAGGAAACATGGCTGTTCTAATATTGCCTGCACAATGGTAGTAAAATGTAGATGTGTGCATCATTTAGCGTATTATAAAGCGAGGAAGAGGGTATGTTGGAAGGGATATTTATTATAATAATATGTGTCCCACCTGGGAAAGCGGAAATCTCTGTTCCTGTGGATATGGAGCTTCTGGTCCCTCAGTGCCGACCGTACATCAAAGAAGCCTGTATTGAACTAAGTTGGATCTAGAAAGAGGAAGTACGCGTTCCATTACCCAAAAGCAGCAGTTTATAGAGTGCTTGGTGGAAATATATAAACTAAAAGTTTGAGGAAGCTCACTCAGCTGCTGACATTACTCCCAAAACTTATGATTATAAACCAGGTAGCACTGCAAACCTCTGTTTCCATGAAGTACAGTGCTGCCAGCTGACATGTCCTATATTTTAAGCTATATTTGAAATTAAATCTAATATTGCGAGCTGGTATTTGCTGCTGCTGTAGCCCTGGATGAACTCTGGTGATTACAGGGCCATCTGCTCCCAGTGTGCCCAGCTGGATTCTGGTCACCATAATCTGAAATGATGAAGCCTGACTTAGCCTGTGATGTTTGCACATCTCTGCAACTAAAACCGTCTGCCATAATGGTTGGCTATCAAGTACTGAAGAGGGAAGAGTTTTGCATTCAGTAAGTAAATTTACAGCAATGCTGTAGAAAACTAAAGAACACGACTTAAAGCACAGTGTGGTAATTTATGTTTTGTCCACCATCTTCTTCTGGATGGTAATTTAATGGCCTCAACAAGCCATTAGTAAAAGATGTTTGATAATGAATCAGTCCACAGAACTAACCTGCTTTATCCTCCTTTGCCCGTTTTGCACTAGAAGCTCCTGCCAGACTAATGTTGCTGCTCTCATAAGTACATGCCACACCAGGAAGAGGTCTGATGGATCCTATGAATAATTAAGTAACATGATTACAGTGATGAATGCCCCTAAACTCTATCTGACCATTTAGCACTAGTCTTGGAAGGAAGGCCAAATAACAGAGTGTCACACATTGTGTGAAAACTGGGAGGGAGCAGGGAGAGAAGGAAACAAGGATAGTGCAGCGATAGTACATCACATTTTAGCTTTCAGAGAAGACAGGAACAACAAAAAAAGGAAAATAGAGAATGAGTGAAGGAAAGGTTCAGGGTCAGGAAGACACCCACTATTCAGCCATCTGTGCTGCGGAGAAGCACAAAGACATGCTCAGAAAAGCCTGCGTGTTCGTGTGCATTTGTGTGTGTTTGTCATGAATTCATGGGTTACGCATCTCTCAGTCCTCTTTGTATGTGGGCGTGTTCTCGATGTGAGTGATGGCAATAGGCCAGTCAGCAATGTTCCATTAGTCAGAAGCAGCTAATCAGGATTTTCACATCATAAATGACAAAGCTCATAAAATCTGTAAAGTTCATGGATAAAAGTATCACATCCATTTTCTATACCTGTAAAATTAATTAAAAGGTCACAGTGATTTTTTTCTACTTTCAATTGCACAGACACTCATGTTACTAAACTTGAAATTGAACCTTTTAAGGCCATGCCCATAGTAATAAAATTAGTTTTTAAATATGAGGTCTTCATTTGTCCATGTTAATAAAATATAGAACAAAATTAAGATTTTTTTTTTAGGGATATTTACCATTCATTTATCAAAATTATGAGAGTGTTTTCTTCTACTTTCTGGTGGTATCTACTCAGGGGCAAAAGACAATTATGAGATTCTGTTGTGCAAAGTTTTATCATAAAATGATACCAAATATTTCATAAACTATATGTGTATAATAAGTCACACTAGGCTTGATGTTTAAGAGCAAACTGACTAAAAAATAAATAGGTAACTTGTTTTACTGTGTAAGGTTTTAATACCGCAGGCCTAAGAGTAGGTAAAAGTGTGCCAGAAGTTCTTCTCTTTATTCTCCATGTTCACATTTAAGGCATGTTCAATATGTAAAATGTGACCGCCAGAAACTGGGTTTTCATTACCATTTTCGAGTCACATAAAATCTGAATAAGTCTAAACTAATTTACAAAGAAAATGTTGCTCACTTGATGTTATTTTTACATTTTTATTATAGAAGTCTGAATGCAATCTTTAAAAAAAAACAACTTTTGCATCTGATCTGGCAGCAGTGAATAAAACATGCCTTGCCAGCTGTCTGCACTGATGTGACTGACTATTGTCTTCCCAGATATAATATGGGGTTTACTATTTTATATATTTCCAAAGATTAATATAATCCCTGACATATTGTTCTCTCCATTTTCTTCTTTTAGATGTCACCACAATTGTTAGGTGTTTTTTTTCCTCCTCCAGTTGTTTATTTAGTAACAATTCATTCTTCTGAATTCCAACCTCCAGCAGCGTCCCCTTTACCACTATGTATACAGCACTATATTTCCTATTTTCTATTGTTATTAGGAACATATCCAATTATCACTTCTTTTTTGGACACTTTTTAATTCAGATTTCAGATTTGTTTAGTGTGTAAGTAAAAACTTTGCTGTCAAATCATAACGTTAACAAGAAAAAAAGGTCCTGGAAATTTACAAAGTAGGTTAAAGGAAAGTAGAACATTTGTGACTGGATATGTCATGTCTTTGTAAAGGGGTCTGATGTCTCTAGTTGTTCTTCAGGTGTTAATTCTGCTCTCTTAAGTACGTGGTATTTTTGTAAGGAAAAAAGATGAAAGAGGATGTATCAAAGTGCTCCACATAACATAAGCACAAATAGACAGGCGCATGCAGTTTATGTAGTACAAACACACAGGCCGTATCCCTGAGATAATAGTGAGCTTGTAAGATAACAAAGGCAGGATGAAGCAGATGAATTATAGATGCATGTAACTGACAGACATGAAAGCAGAATCAATCATAATTACAGAAGGCTTTTGTGATATCAAAGGCCCTGTATGAGTCTGGATGTATACACAGCATATGTTGCCCCAAGCACATCAGCTTTAAAGGACCTTGCGATAGCTCCTCAATGTACAGCCTGGCCAGCAGCTTGTAAAATGTGACAAATGATGGGTGGGCTTCTCCCC